>NW_028318264.1:1561458-1873750 GCF_062004578.1 Staurois parvus | reverse complement strand
AAAAGAAGAAGAGGATGAAGAAGAAGAAGAGGAAGAGGAGGAAGAAGAAGAAGATGAAGAAGAGGATGAAGAAGAAGAGGATGAAGAAGAAGAGGATGAAGAAGAAGAGGAGGATGAAAAAGAAGAGGATGAAGAAGAAGAGGAAGAAGAAGAAGAGGATGAAGAAGAAGAGGATGAAGAAGAAGAGGATGAAGAAGAAGAGAAGGAAGAAGAAGAGGAAGAAGAGGATGAAGAAGAAGAGGAAGAAGAAGAGGAAGAAGAAAAAGAGGATGAAGAAGAGGAAGAAGAAAAAGAGGATGAAGAAGAAGAGGATGAAGAAGAAGATGAAGAAGAAGAAGATGAAGAAGAAGAAGAGGAAGAAGAAGAAGAGGAAGAAGAAGAAGAGGATGAAGAAGAAGATGAAGAAGAAGAAGAGGATGAAGAAGAAGAAGAGGATGAAGAAGAAGAAGAGGATGAAGAAGAAGAGGATGAAGAAGAGGATGAAGAAGAAGGGGATGAAGAAGAAGAGGAAGAAGAAGAGGAAGAAGAGGATGAAGAAGAGAATGAAGAAGCTGAAGAAGAAGAGGAAGAAGAAGAAGAGGATAAAGAAGAAGAGGAAGCAGAAGAGGATGAAGAAAAAGAAGAGGATGAAGAAGAAGAAGAAGAAGAAGAAAAAGAAGAAGAGGAAGAAGAAGAGGATGAAGAAGAAGAAGAAGAGGATGAAGAAGAAGAAGAGGAAGTAGAAGAAGAAGAGGATGAAGAAGAGGAAGAAGAAGATGAAGAGGAAGAAGAGGATGAAGAAGAAGATGAAGAAGAAGAAGAGGATGAAGAAGAAGAATTCCAGTCCGGCAAAAAGTGTCCCTGCAGAGAGCTCCGCTATTTCTTTGACAGTGCTTTGACATTTATAGCGGTTGCAACAATGTATCTATTTGTTTGCGAATAAAAACATCTGTATCCGAAATGGATACAAATAGATACATTGTTGCAGCCGCTATAAATGTCAAAGCACTGTCAAAGAAATAGCGGAGCTCTCTGCAGGGACACTTTTTGTCGGCTGTAGACGGGATGAAAATTGACCGATTTTTTTTTTTTACCATTCCTGGTAACGTCGGCCGCTTGAACGACCGATTTTTCGTTTTTTTAAAGAAAAATCGTACGGTTTTCTCCCCATCTATGGCCTGCATAAGTTGGTGTAGATGTGTGAATAATTTATTTATGCAGCTGTAGGGACCTTGCCTTAATTAACTTGAGTACCAATAATACCCCTTTATTGAGAAGCCATTTTTCAGTGCTGTGATAATTTGATTGACAATTACTTGGTCATGCAGCATTGCATCTATTTAGATTTTATATAATTTTTGATGACAGATAGAACTTTCTTTTGGGAAAAACTGTTTCTGTTACTTTATGTTGAAAACCATATCAAAGAATGCCAGTACCGTATGAAAAACATACCCAATCCTAAAATAATATTTAAACCAGGTAGTATGTTGCTTCCAATTTCCTAATCCATATATTTCTTTTGTAAAACCCCTTTATACTGATCACCCCACATAGCTCACATTTTTTTTGCAATTTTTAAAGTTTAATATTATAATTAAGGTGAAATATTTTGCTGTAGGAGACCTTAGATAAGTACATACCCTATGTCATATACAATCATTTTCTTACTGTACTAATTGTAGAATGCAGGCTCACGTACAGCTCGCTACGTATCACAGTTTACAGATCCTTTAGACTTGTGGTACCTTCCAGTAGATAATTTTACTTATGCCCTTCTGGAATATAATTACGAAAGTCACATTTGCCACATTTTGAAACCCCCTTTTCCCAGTCTCCTTTCATTGTTGATGATCACAAAATGATTTTGTAGTAAAATATTTGTAACTAGCTTTGCTCTTTTTTATACTAAATTGTGGCTCTTAATGACGTTTCTAACTTTCCATCATTAGGCAACAAACTTTGTTTTCTGTGCTCACTAGGTTTCTCCTAAGCTCAGGACTGCCTATTTTTGCCTGCTGTTGTTAAGTTGTTTCCAGGAGTTAGTGTCTGGAGTAACAATGTATTGGGTTATGAATATTTATCTGCCTTGGTGAATCACTGAGGGTTTTATTTCCCCGTCCCAATTATTTTACAAGGTAGAGTTGAAATAGGAAGGACATTCAAAGGTACTTAGAATAAAGTGTATCTGAATTTCAATACCAAACAATTATATATTGCAGCTTCCCAGTATTTGGATGTGGTGGCTGCATTGGTTTTCTATTTGGTGACCTTTTTTTCTCTTTCACCTGGTGATCCTGCCAGTAACACACTGTCTGTGCTAGGGTAAAAATGCTTACTATAGATAGTGTATATGGGTCACCTAGGTTTCTTACCTATACATGCTGAGGAGCTCCAGGGTTGATGACATAGGTTAGTCATTAAAAACTAGTTAGAATATACTTAAAATTATCAAAAATATATAGAGTAATAAGGTCCTGCTTTTAAAATGTATGACACATTTCCTACAAGTTGACACATTATTTTTAATTTAGGATATGCTTTTGTTTCTCAAATGTTATTTTCTTATATAGAACCCAGGCTATGCAGGACGTCAAGAACTTCCTGAGAATTTGAAAGTTCAGTTCCGTACAGTGGCTATGATGGTACCAGATCGAGCTATTATTATGAGGGTAAAGCTAGCCAGTGCTGGTTTCCGAGACAACCAAATCCTGAGTCGCAAATTTTACACCCTGTACAAGCTGTGCGAGGAGCAGTTATCAAAACAGGTGGGTGAAACATGCCGAAATCCAATAAATGTTGATGCCATTCTAAAGGAAACCTACTGAGAAAGAAACATGATGATTACCATATATCTCATTATTATAATTGTGTTGATTAGATGTCATGCTGAAACTGCTTTAGTACTTTCAATCATCTGGAGCAAGCCTGCAGATAGGAACTTCTAAACGTTCCAGGTCAGTTACTCAGAAAGTGTTGATGCCACAATAACAGCCAGTCAACCAGCATATTTTAAAGGAGGCTACCATGGGAGTGCCTATACCTTTCTTATGATAGGATTGCTTTGTAGTAATGAGTGGTGCTTGACAAGTCACAAAAAAATATATACATACAAAAGTACTCATGTGGTTGATCACATAACCTTGGTCCAAACATGCTTTGTTTTGGCACAGGCTTGGACCTCTCCTTTTTTTATGTCCCCTTTGGGGAGATTTCCCCTCAATCTTAGTTCTGGAGACACCTTTACTCCTTGACATACAGAGTACAGCCAGAATTTGAAGTAATGGTTAACCACTCCAATGAACACAGAGGAAAATAAATATCAGACAGATTCTAACCCTTACTGGCAGCTGTAAAAGTGTTTTTCATTGCAGATTGTGTCTCCATTGAATGGATCCTAATCTGTTGCCAGGAGGCTTGGAAATAAAGTTACAGTTCCCCAATAGAGTTGCTGTCTCTCATCCCTTTTCTATACAAAATTGAAAAATGTTTAGACTGGATATTAGCTACAGTATATGCAATTTGGGAAGAAGTTGCAAACTATCAGTAATTTAAAGATCACTTAAATTTTGGATTTGATCATTTGTAGGTTTGCCTAAAATATAATGGATGAATAACATTGCTCATTAAAAGTTTTGTATTTAGAAGTTACCATACTTACTGTACCTCTCAGTTTTTTTATTTTTTTTGCCTACATTTTGCCACCAACAAAGATGTATGTGCAATGCTGTGACAAGTATAATCACAAATATTTGTTAATTGTTAGACCTCCATGTACTCATTGAATATTAGAAATTCTTCCATAGAAAATAAATTCCAATTACAGTCAACAAGTTTAGGTCTTGTTATCAGCTGTGATTATAAAAGGTGCACATGTTTAAGATACATTTTGGGCAAATATACTATAACTTAGTACATATACATATATTACATTTTTGCTTATTTTTATTTTCAGGTTCATTATGACTTTGGATTGAGAAATATCCTCTCTGTCCTTAGAACTCTGGGAGCTGTGAAAAGATCCAATCCTGAAGAGCCAGAGAAGACAGTAGTAATGAGAGTTCTACGTGACATGAACCTGTCAAAGCTTGTATGTTCCATTGGTTTTCTTGTAGATATTTATATAAATGGTGAATCAGCCAGATGACATGATCGTGGCATAATGGGTGACATAACTATTTTAGATATGATCCAGCATGTTAATATTTCAGATTTTCTTCATTTGACATATGTCAGCTTCCAAGTTATATAAGAAAATAACTTTGAGAACATACAGAATGTTCACTTGCAACCAAACACAAAAAAAAAAGGTCACCATTACAATTTATATTGCTAGCAGATGTTTACGATACTGATTATATGATTCGTTACTGGGAAATCTTTATAATCTTTAAAAAGTGATCAACTATAAACCACTCTAAAACATACTATAATGTCAGGTTAATGAACTGATCCTCATTATGACATTTAGAAGTTACTATGTATAATATTTTCACTTGACTATAGAATATACATTAAAAATATAATTGTTAACCATGCCGTTGTCACCTATGCCTAAGGCAAAATTCATCCCTGAGATTTTGCATCCATGAGTCAGTGTCATGACCTCAACCGCTTATCTTGCATTGTTCTTGCTCCTGTACAAGTAGTTTATGCTGGAATCACTGCAGTGTAATTGTTGGCTTACAGTCTTTTAAAATTCTTCATATTGCCTATTTATCTATGTGGCAAATGATTCACCTAACTCAATGACCATTTGCTGTTATGGATTTACCATTTTAAAAGAAAATGAAACTACAGTATGTACTTTGCTCTTCTGTGCAATGACAAACATAATAAAGGGTTATCTGATGCATGTTTGCATGATGCAGATAATACAGAGAAAGTATGTTGTGCAGTTGTGTGAGGTTTGCCTGGGACTCCAGAAGTCCCCCTTGCCACATGTTCCTGCTGTTGCAAAAGAGGATACCTAAGTCCTCATGCACACTGGACATGTTTACAGCGGCTGTTTTTGGCTTTTGACTTTTTTTTCTACAGCCAGTAAACCCCCCAGCATGTGTCCATGCACACATAGACTGTAATCAACGTTTTTTGGCAGGGAAGTTTTTTGGCTGGAAAAAAAACCCAGGACTAGTGGGTTTCTAGAGGAGTTTTGTAGCTGTAAAAACGCTCTAACGCTGAAAAAACGTGGCAAAACGCAGTAAATTGCGGCAAACCAGCATTTTTGAAAATTTTGGACTAAAAAAAATATTTTTTTTGGTAAAACAAAAACTCTAAAAAAGCAAAAAAATGCAGCTAAACTGAAATACAAAAACGCTAAAAAATGCTGAAAAACGCACGTTTTTAATGTGACTTTACACAGCTAACGTTACCAGCGTTATAAAACACCCAGTGTGAATGCAGCCTAAAGGCTGCTGCTTATTTTTATTTTGCTGTAACCAGTAACAGTGCCCACTTTACTGTTCCCTTCCTGCATCTGAAGGGATTTGAAGGTAGTCCAGCAATTCTAGGAAAGGAATAGCCACAACAGCACCAGTAACAATCTGCGTTTGCCATTCATCTTGGATATTTAGCTGTATTTTAGCCACATTGTCCATCAGTTGCTGAGGCCAAAATATAAATTGTGTAATCTCTTTCTGGCTCAAGAGAATTGTATCATCTACAGACATGATTCATACAAAGGCTTTAGGGCACAGTCTGGCATGAGTACAAAAATTGTAGCATATAAAGGACAAAAGTTACACATCTTAGAATGACATCCAAACATTGGGCGTACTTATATATTGTTGTAAGGTGTTGCATGCACCACCAGCTATAGCTACAGCTACCAGCTACAGAAGTGTCTTAGATTTTTTTGAGCCCTTAACAACGTCCTTGGCTATGATATCTTTATCTACAGATATTTAGTCCTCATGCACACTTGACGTTTTTACAGCTCCTGTCTTTGGCTTTTGATGTTTTTTTCTACAGCTAGTAAACCCCCCAGCATGATATCCTATGTGTCCGTGCATGCATAGACTAAAATCAACGTTTTTATGGCTGGGACGTATTTTGTCTAGAAAAAAACCCAGGACTAGTGGGTTTCTAGAGGAGCCTTTTAGATGTAAAAACGCTCTAACGCTGAAAAACGTGACAAAACGCAGTAAATCGCTGTAATACGCCTCAAATCTGCAAAAAAGTTTTTGCTAAAAAACGCAAATGCGGTAAAATGCCGCTAAATGCGGCAAAACACTAGTTAAAAAATGCTAAAAAAAAGCTGAAAAACATTTTTAACACGACTTTTCAAAGCTAATGTTACCAGCGTTATCAAAACCTCCAGTGTGCATGAGGGCTCATATATGCTAATATACTGAAACATCTGTACATTGTGTACTTAGTTTGTTTTTGTACTGACTAAAGACCAAAGCCTGTCCGAGATTGGTTTGGTAGAGTGTGAAGTATGATTGTTGCTATTGTTATCCCTACATCATGAATGGCTAGCATATTGGCAGAAGCAGTCAAAATAGCTCGCTTTTAAAGATTGGTCTCTTAAAGGATACATTTACCTTTTAGTAAAAAAATAATAAACGCACATTTTTTGCAGGTAAAAAATGTGCACTTATTATTATTTTGTCTGCAGGAGCCTCTAAACCATTGCACCAGCGATCAGCAGATCTCCTGCAGATCTGTCAGTATATCTACTTGCCCATACGGGATGTACGAGCAAGCAGATATATTGACAGGAAGAATGAATAAACTACCACGGCGCTCCACAGTGCCATGGTAGTTCATTGAGAACTACAAGGCTGTCACTTGTAGTTTCTTATTCACAGAGGACTGTGAATGAGTGATGCGCAGGGGCGGACTGACAACTCATGGGGCCCCCGGGCAATAGGGGATCATGGGGACCCCGTGTCCTCGTCCATACCCAAAAAAGAAAAAAGCCTATGAAAAAGCCAATAAAAGGTACCAGGGGCACCTCATGGGGCCTCCTACTGCCGCCGGGCCCCAGTTTCCAAATTGTCAGTCTGCCCCTGGTGATACGGTTGGGTGGCCGCGTTTTTTTACAAATGTGAGAGCTAGCGGGGGGGGGGGGGGGGGGATTCCTCGCTAGCTGTTAAAGTGGAGAGCGGGGGCCGGTCTGATTGTAATATGTTACACTCTCAATATATGAAAGGTGAACGTGTGTTTTATTTAACTCTAGTCTTGCTTGGCCTTTGCTGTATCTTCATGAACCTGTAAATAAGTATTTTTGGAGTAGTTATTTGGAATGAAAAGACCTTTTTGGCAAGCAGTGAGTCAATTTGCACCAGTTATGGGTTTTTCTGAACAGTTACATCATATAAAATGTGATAACTCACACTAGATGCACATAGATACAATACTATAGTCCAAGGCTTGTGTATGCTAGCCTGACCCCTGCAGCTACTTTGTGGTGTAAGTGTTGTTATAAAAGTAAATTAACCATAATGAATGATTACTGCTGCAAATATAGTAAGCGCAAGAACTTTGGAAACATCTTCATACATTGAGATGATACAATGTGCTTCCTGTACTTGTATTGATCTGGCTTTAGTAAAGGTAACTACATTTTGTTTAATGCACTGTTTATTGAAGCAAAAGAGAAAAATAAAATGTCATAAAGTGATTCTAAAGGTTGTAGTTAAAAAAAAAAGAGTTATACTTACCTGCTCTGTGTAATGGTTTTGCACAGAGCAGTCCAATCCTCTTTTTCGGTCCCCCACCAGTGGTCCCGGCTCCTCCCACATGCCGAGTGCCCCCAATAGCAAGTCTGTTGCCATGGGGGGATCCGAACAGACTCAAACAGGCTCCTGTGAATGGACATTGATATTGCTCTGTCTCATCCTTCACTCTCTCCTCATTGGCTCACTGGCTGTGATTGACACCAGCAGGAACCAATGGCTCCCAATGCTGTGTGAGCCAATGATGAGAGAGAGACCCTGAAGGGCCACAGCTCTCATGCACATCAAGATGAAGCCCAGGTACGTATAGGGGGGGGGGCTGAGGGGGGAGATGCACCCAGAATGTTGTTTACTTTAATGCATAGAATGAATGAAGGTAACAAACCTTCTGCCTTTAGAACCACTTTAATTGTAGTTTATAGAACAAAAAGGCTTATCCCTAGATAACGTTGTGGCCAGGGGGGGACTGACCATTTTGAAACTCGGGCACTGCCCGAGGGCCCGGGGTCAGTAGGGGGCCCCATGAGATGCCCCTGGTACCTTTTTCATAGGCTTTTTTGAGTTTGAGCAAGGACACAGGGGCCCCATGATCCCCTATTGCTCGGGGCCCCATGAGTTGTCAGTCCGCCCCTGGTTGTGGCATAAATTAAAACAATTATGAGCTTTTTTTTAAAATCACTTATGTTTTGTTATCATCTTTATGATATCGCTATTTCAGGAAAAGAAAATATTCTCATTAAATAACATTAAGGCTCTGAAAATAGCAGGAAGAACTACATACATTAAAACCATTACACACAAATGTTACTGTTCTCCTAGGTGGATGAAGACGAGCCATTGTTTATGAGTCTGATAAATGATTTGTTCCCTGGAATAACTCTGGATAAAGCTGGTTACCCTGAGCTAGAGGCAGCCATACAGAAACAGACAGAAGAAGCTGGTCTTATCCATCATCCTCCTTGGATTCTGAAACTTATCCAGCTGTATGAGACGCAGCTAGTGAGACATGGTAAGCATGCAAATCTGGCACTGAACGGGATGAGCATAACGGCAGAAAACACCTGCATGTCTTATCTTAATCACATTTATGCTTTTATTATGGCAATATGAGACAAAATATGTATACCATGTATTTAATTTAGGTGAAAGCTTAACTCCAGGAAAACAGCTGAATCCACTGTTGAACTACAAATAAAGGAGCTAATATACCAGTCAAACTTGATATTAAAGCCTAAGTGTAATTTAAAAAAAAAATCAGCATAAGGGACATTACTTACTATTAATCCAATATGTTCCTTGTGCTGCTGGCTTCTGCATTCCTTGAAATGATCCTACTTTAATGCCCACCCTAACTGTAATCCTCAACTGCAGTGAGTTTTAATAGAGCTGAGGAACTGTGGCAGGTACTCATCAAGATTGTCTGACTTTGCTCCCCATTTCCATCCACCTTCTCTATTTATAGAGGACATTCTACAGCTTCTATGAATGAGTGGAGGGAGCAGACCATTCATTTAGCTACCTGTCCTTTATAAAATCTTTATATATACTTAGAAATCATTTTTCATTCATAGAAGCTATACTATGGACTGAGCTGGGAAAGGGCGGCATAGTCAGGCACTCTTATGAGTACCTGTCACAGTTTCCTCAGTTATTAACCCCCCCTGCAACAGAAGATTACGCCGGGAGAGGGGGGGGGGGACAGCAGAAGAGGAAGATTTCAAGGACTGCAGGAGCCAGCAGCACCGGAAACACATCAGATTAATCGTAAGTAATGCCCCTCGTACTCATTTTTTTAAAACTAATTTTAGGATTTAACACAGCCCTGCCACACAGCACAGTCCTGTGTAGGAAGAAAACCGAATCTTTTTTTCTGTTGTAGTTTCACTTTCATTCCCACCCTGCTCTGTCACTCTGCTTTCTCCTCCTATCAGCATGTCCCTTGCACTGCAACAGAACCCTTAAATAAAATAATTTTATGAGCCCACCAAGCATTTTTAAAAAAGAAGTAACAGAACAGGTTTGGTGACATGTGTGATGTTATTTCAAGTTCAATTATATTGCTTTTGTGTTCAGCATACTATATGAACCAAGTCTTCTGTTTTTATGCTTTAATGACACTGATAACTTCTCAAACATGAATGATGAACTTTCAGATAACATCACGTATTTTTGGGGGTCCAAAACTGCATAAAAATATGGGGGTGCTGGAATGCACAGATATATTGGACAACTTCCCTGCACACAAATATAAAGGTAGCTTGGCTAATAATGACATGACAGACTGATAGTGTTGACAGGTGGCATTTGTGGTGCTCACAGCTAGACAGGGTCATTATCTCATCACTATAGGTTCCTTTACAGAAGGTTTTTTAATGGTTTAGAGCAGTTCTGTGTGAAATGTAATTTGAAACAAGGCCCTGTATGTATATTTTTTGTTAAATTGCAGGTTCTTATTAGGGATCATAAAAATGCTTTACAGTAGATCTTGATAATGTTGGATCTTGATCAGGGGTGTATTTACCACAAGGCAAACAAGGCATTTGCCTAGGGTGGCACTTTTCAGGGGTGCAGCACCGCCCCCCTGGAAGCATGGATGGAAGAAGGAACACATGTGGCTTGGGGACCAGGTGGGATCTGAGAGAGGCTGTGTCAGGGATGTGGGTATGACCAGAAGTGTGTGGACTGACACAGGGAAACGCAGGCTTCAGCTATAGTAAATAATATAATTTATTAAGACTAACAATACAAACGCAGTGCAAAACTAAACATAAACACAGTGCAAACAAACTGAACCAAACCTCCAACAGATAACAAACATACAATACAAGAGTAGTCAGGCAGGCCGGGTCGGTAGCAAACGGGCAAACGGAGTACCAGGAGCAGGCGGGAGAGTGGTCAGGACTAGCCGAGGTCAGTACAGGCAGAGTTCAAGCAGAGTCAGGACAGAAGTAACAGGATCAGGAAACCAGGGCCAAGCAAACAGTACAACAAGGCACAGACTGGAGGTCTGGCCATCCCTTAAATACACCACCTGCAATCAGCCCCAGGTGGTGGCTAATTGCTGGAGTGAGCCTCTGGTTGCTTGACCAGTCCTGGTACTGCAACCCACAAGGCAGGTGAGTCCCATCACTATTGGCGAGTCCATTCCTGACAGGCTGTGGACTGCTTGACTCTCGTTCCCGGGGATGTCCAGAGCTGTGAAGGTGGGTGTCTTTCTCTCTCGCTGGGAGGGGAGTTGCCAGTGTATGGGGGCGGTAGTGGAAGGCTCTCGGGTGGGGGGGCAGGGGTGTTGTTGGTCAATCTCAGGCTCTCTCCAGGGAGGGGGAGAGCAAAGTCTATGTTGCATAGGGCAGCACAAAACCTAAATACAAAACTGATCTTGATAGGTTAGTAGCAGCATATCATAGAGGTTTCGGTATGGTGTCCTTGTAGATAACCTAAAGTGCAAGATTTCTATATTATACGTAATCTTCTATAGTTATACAAAAGAATGTATTATTATAGAATGATTTGGACATATACTGTATATAGATGAAGGGCACTAGGTCTTCAGAATTCTGGGTAATGAAGCATAACAGCTGTACTGTCAAGAACTGCTAATATCTTGAGAGTGGATGGTTGTTATCTTTCAGAAATAGCTAAAGAATATTTATGCTCTTAGCAAGTAAAAATGATTTGTGTTATAAAAAAAAAAGAAATACTGTATAAAGAAACTGGTAGTTTATTATAGATATACATTCATTTTTTAAATACTGGTCAAGAGAAAAAAAATGTTTGTTTACTCACATCTGCTTTACAATCAACCTGTCTTTGAATGAAAATGTTTTATTTCCACAATACAACATAATTTATTATGCATCATCTTTCTAAAATGATACAGATTTCTGTATAGCAAGCAGGGTACCTTTTTGGCAATCTATAATGCTCTATATATCACTTTTTATAAAACTTTTTTTAATTTAATGTTTCATCTTGGTTATAGCTACAATATAATTACATTTATCAGAGGTTACCCAAGTACAACCTTGAATTTTGTTTTTAAGGAATGATGACACTTGGACCTAGTGGTGCTGGCAAAACCAAATGTATTAATGTCCTCATGAAAGCAATGACAGATTGTGGAGCTCCTCACAAAGAGATGAGAATGAACCCTAAAGCTATCACTGCCTCCCAGATGTTTGGCACCCTTGATGTGGCCACAAATGACTGGACTGATGGCATATTTTCAACTTTGTGGAGAAAAACCCTGAAAGCAAAAAAGGTAGGTATCAGAAACTCATTCTGTTTTCGTTTTTACAGCACTGCATGTATTCTTGTTTTAGTATCCACATGAAGACCTCTACTCTCTGGCTTTTTCATACAAAGTTATGTTTTTTGGAATGTTTTCAGGGAGAGCACATATGGATAGTCTTAGATGGACCTGTTGATGCAATATGGATCGAAAATTTGAATTCTGTTTTGGATGACAATAAAACGCTCACGTTGGCTAATGGGGACCGTATTCCAATGGCACCTAATTGTAAAATTGTATTTGAACCACACAACATTGACAATGCCTCCCCAGCCACTGTATCCCGCAATGGCATGGTCTTTATGAGTTCCTCAGTGCTGGACTGGAGACCTGTCTTGAAGGCCTGGTTGAAGACCCTACCTGTTACTCAAAATGATGTATTATGGAACTGTTTCGACAGCATCTTTCAGGTACATAATCCTTAAGTGTTTCTGCTCATGGAATATTACTGATATAAAGGCATCATTCATTATTTTTTACACTCTGTCCATTTAGAAAAAAGTGACAGGATCTAAGTTTTACACAGTTCAGTATCACTTACATGTCTGCTCCTCACCCTGTGACAGGACATTGAAAAGAGAAGCAGAAGACTGATGAGCTCTTCTCTCTGTCATACTGCTATCTCCTCTGATCTGCATGTTTGTTGCACTGCAGCATAATGTTTGGCTCCTGTGCTCTTTCTCTCTCCCCCAGTCTGAGCTCTGTTGTAGGACTGCAAATGGCTGATACCAGGTCTAATGTAGGTGCTTATACCACTTACATTTTAAAATATATTTAAAATATTATTTAATACATAGTTACAGTAACCACTACCCGACAGCCATTTGCATATATGCAGCCTCTCTGCGGGTGGACTTTAATGCGAATCGCCTGCATATATGTGTCCCTAGATAAACACTTTAGTGTGCTGAGAGTACGCTCCCTGTGGGTTTCCAGCACAGCAATAGGTGGGTACTGGAAAGCTCCCGATGCCTACTTGTGATCAGGAGCTTTCTGGTCATGTGATCGCAGTGACTGCCAATCACATTGGTCAAATGATTGGAATTCCCGCCTCCTTCTACCGGCATGTAGATCCTGTTAAATAGCTGGGAGACAGCATGTGGAAGGATTTACTTATTTCTTTTAAATCTGCTTGAAGTTAAGCTTTGAGTGTACTTATTGCTTTCCTCTGTATGGGGTTCACATACAGAATCCTTTTTTTACTTAATTTTTGCCTTGCAACTTTTAGTCTTCTAAAAGTGATTTTGGCACTATATGATGACAATATTTTAACTGTACAGCTACTGTACTCTACAGGGGAACTTCCATTCAGGAATCTGAATATTGTGTAAATGTGGAAAACATTGAACCCCACAGTTTGAAAAAGAAAACTTGTAAAACAAAACCTCTAAACTTTCCTTCCAGCTTTCATTCTATGACCCCTGGTACACAATAGCCCAGCGGCTGCAGGAATAGCACCTGTTCCTGCACCGCCACCACTTGCAGACGCATTGCATTTCTCTTGCGAGATACGTGGGTGGGTGCCATTCATTCTGAATGTCACCCCCACACAGCGCATCCTGCAGTGCATTTGTGGGTGCGGGAACCAAAAAGACCATGCGGTTTCTGCGTGAGTGAAATGTTTCCTTCACGCTGGCACAGCAGCCCATTCAAATGAATGGGCTGCTGTGCCTGCACATACGTGGATTGTACGGTCTGCACTAGTATGAACCAAACCTAGAATACTTTAATATTTGCAATAATCAATATGTTATGCTATATTTGTTTTATTGGGCAGTACCTATTAATGCTACATTCTATATGAAATAAATATTTACTTATTTTAGCAAATATTCAAATTCATAACCAAAAATTAGCAAAACTTAAAACAAGATAGGAAAGAGCCTTAATATATTATTTAAAGAGGAGGGTCGAGAACAAACTGATTATTCCCCATGAAACACAGGATTTGATTTTCACCAGCATTGCGAAGAATATCCCTAATGATAAAAGGTAACGGATATTAGACTCCATAAGCCTGTAAGAGCTACCAGTGTCGTCTTTTCTGAAAATTGCTTATCATTATGGTGCAGGCTCTGTCTATCAAATATGCTTTGGACTTAGGATTTTCTGGATAAAAAGGAGCTTGAAGAACTACTGTATGCCTAAGTATTCTGAATGACATTTTAGAGAATATGGTTACTACGGAATATTGCAAATGATGTTTTGCCTTAGTACAGAAAAACCTAGTTGTTGGTACAGACATTTTCTACATTTGTAAACAGGCTTCATGTGTTCCTTGTAGTTATGTGCAGGCAGATGACCATTTCTATAAGACTAGTATTCTGATAACTATCAGAAGGCCTAATAAATATATATAGTACACATAACAATATGTAATATGTAAACATGTAATAATTTAATATGTAAACATGTAACAATACACAGGAACAGGGGTGGACTGACAACTCATGGGGCCCCCGGGCAATAGGGGATCATGGGGCCCCTGTGTCCTTGCCCAAACTCAAAAAAGCCTATGAAAAAGCTACCAGGGGCATCTCATGGGGCCCCCCACTGACCCCGGGCCCTCGGGCAGTGCCCGAATTTCCAAATGGTCAGTCCGCCCCTGCACAGGAAGCACAATAAACTGCAGAGCAATCATTATTGTTTTTTTTATGTTAACATATTACTAAAGGCAAAACTTTTTTTTTAGTTTTGGATAGAGTTGAAAGGAATTAGAACACCTGTCAGGATTTTATTGCTGTGTGTGCACCCAATAAGGGGATTCACCCTCTCTATGTGTCCTTTTTACCATTATCATTGAAAGTAAAAGAAAATCCCAAATATTGGGTTGTCTCCAGAAAAGTAACAGATGGAAAATCTTCCAATGGGGACACTAGTTCTGGTGACCTGGGGGTCCCCAAGGAATTTCCTTAATTTACAGGGATTTACTCTCACTTCCTGTTTGGCTATTGGACAGGAAGTGAAGGGAAATCTCTGCAATGGGACACAGATGGTGAAAATAAATCTGTCAGGGGTTATAACCCATTCTTACTCTATCCAAAATAAGCTCTGCTCTCTTGGTATGGGGAGGCAACATGGAAGTTTGTTTCGATAAGTATAACTCCCTGGGGGGGGTAGATTATCTGCAGATACTGTTGCTATGCCCTGAGTGGGCAAATTGATGGTGTCTCTTTACGTATTTTATATAGATGTTATAATTCTGGTAGCACAGTATGTATTAACCATTAGCCCCCCCGGCCTATAGCCGTTTGGCGGCCGCAAAAATGCTTTGGCCATTTGGCGTCCTCCCGCAAATGCACAGTTCGCGCGGTTGCAGAGCCGTGCAGCGGCGCGATCTGTCACCGGCCGTGTACCTCGGACACGGCCGATGACAGATCTGAGTACCGGCCCCCGTTGCCGGTACCATGTGACCTGCTGTGACCAATCACAGCAGGTCACATGACGGTTGTATACAATGGATGGCTTCATTCATGCCATCCATTGTATACTAGTGCCTAGCTGTGAATGGTCACAGCAGGTCACATGCACATGTCATGTGATTAGCTGTGGCCAAATCACAGCTAAGCACGAAAAAAAAAAAAACCTGAATGAATCGATGTCATTCAGGTAAATGCTTGCTTATAGCAAAATAATTCTTTGCTATAAGCAAATTGTGTAAAAAAAAAAAAAAAATACTGATCACTTCCCCAAAGTAGTACAATGTTACTATGGTAACATTGTACTACTTTGGTCATAGTAAAATATGAAAAAAAAATCTTAAAAAAAATTAAAAAAAAGTAATAAAAAATTAAAAATAAAAAAAAAATAAAAAAAAAATATATATTTTTTTTCATACTGTCACCAGTCAGTGTCCCTGTTCACCGCCATGCCAGTTATATGATGACGCTGTACTGCACTGGTGACAGTATGTAAAAAAAAAATAGTGAAAATTTTTAAATTTTTTTGATTTTCCGAAAAATTATGACAAAAAAAATACAACTTCAAAAAACTAGCCATTCCTCTTATGAAGTACATTGGACTGTCTACTCGGCAAAAAGGGGTCATTTGGGGGATATATATATTATTCTGACATTCTTGGACCTCAAGAAATTAGATTGGCTGTCAGTACTTCAGGATTGATCAATTTTCAGATCTATACCATAGTTTGTGAACTCTATAACTTTCCTACAAACTAAAAAATACATCCTAATTTGGGTTATTTTCACCAAAGACATGTAGCAGAATACATCTCGGCCTAAATTTATGAAGAACAATTATTTATTTGTAAACTTTTATAACAGAAACAAAGAAAAACGTTTTTTTTCAAAATTTTTTTTGTTAATTTAGCAAAAAATAAAAACCCCAGCGATGATTAAATACCACCAAAAGAAAGCTCTAGTTGTGTGAAGAAAATGATAACATTTTAGTTTGGGTACAATGTTGTATGACCGCGCAATTGTCATTCAAAGTGTGAGAGCGCTGAAACGTGAAAAATGGCCTGGGCAGGAAGGGGGTAAAATTGCCCGGTATTGAAATGGTTAAACAATGACTAAACAGTGAATACAATATATAAAAAATGAATAACGATCATGCAGCTTACACAGTGTCCATTGTAAGATTTCCATAATGAGGTACTGTATGCACTAATACATTTTCACAACATGTAATTTATACTTGCCAAGGTCTTACTGTGATTTATTGAGCCTCTGTGCTCTAGTGACATTCCCTCTGAAGTCTCTGTCCATGGTTTTTAGACTATTATTAGAATATAACTTCTGTAACTTAATTGCCCACCATTCTCATTGAACTATGAATGGTTGTTGTCACTACTTTACACAGTCACACAGCTGCTATTGTCGATTGGTAGGAGCTTTTCATAGTATTAAAACTATAAGGTAATCCTGCTACAATTACATTATTAAAGTGGTATTAAACCCCAAACCAAAAATGTAATGTATTGCAGCTTCCCAATCATTAGATATGGTACCCACATTAGTTTTCTTTTCTTGGGCTTTGGTCACTCTGTTTTCACCTGCTGATCTGGCCAGTAACACACCTTCCTTATTTGAGTGCCCTTGATCTGGATTAAGGTATCACAGGGGCCACAGCAGACAGCAGCATTATCACCCCGGGGGGAGAGGGAGTGTTAAATGTCCTAGCAAATATAGAGACGACAAGAAATTGAAGCTGAACTCTGAACAGCTCACAGTTTATAATCATTTTTTTTTCCTTTTGGGATAACGGTTTTACATAAATAGACCATTGTAAGCTCCCTTGTCAGTGGTAAGTGGTTTGTGCCATCCCTGTAAATTGATACAGACTGCAAGAGAGCTTGTTCTTTTGAAAAACAACAGACTTAGTCCCCAGTCACATGTCATGCGATCTGATAGTTTCAAAACGCTTGAAAAATCGCACCCTATTGTCCGCAATGGAAGCGGTCATGTCAGTGAGATTCTGACTCGTCTGAGTTGCACTGATTTAGAAAGTATTTAATGCACTGCTTTTTGCAAGTTCGGGTGCATAGTCATCTGTGCAAGTCACACAGATGTCTTCCAAGTCGCACTGACATCCAACTTTGAAATCGTACAACCTCACTTGAAATCGCACAGTCAAATTTGGTGTGACCGAAGAGTTACTGGCTGGACCACAAGATAAAAATAAATAGAAACCCTAAGAAAGAAAACTAATGCACACATCACATCTAAGAACTGGCAAGCCACAATTAAATAAATGTTTGCTTTTGAGTTTAATACTGTTTTAACGCTTAAAAATAATGATGCTTTTCTTTTATTATCTAAAGCAATATTACCACAAATAGTAGTAATTGATAATAGTAATGATTTTACTACAATGTTACTTTGCACTGCTTTTTTGGCACAGCATATTGTATATTCATTAAGTCTAGGTAACATCATGTTAGATCACAATCAGATAATGGTCTTATCTCATTAATCCAGCTAAATAAAAGAAAATTCAAGTTCTAAGAATATTCTGTTTGAATATTGGTAAAGTAGTTAACTGTGTAGTTCCATTCTTTAAATTTGTTTTACAAAACTGAGACAAAATTTCAAATAATTACTGTGTAAGATATTTTGCTGATTTTACATGATACCACATTGTGTCTGTTTTCCTTTTCTTTGCACTAAACAAGTCAGTCCAACCAAAACTGTTGCATTTAATTACATGCCTCCTGAACCACCAACTGGCTTCTAATGTCTGTTGGGAGCTGGCTGGCTGCAAGATCTCTGCATTTGAATTCTTTGATTATTGCACATCTGTTGTGACTGTTTGGAGGAGGTCTCTATTTTTAAGTCCCGTAGAGATGTTAGGAACCTGTGGGTGGTTTTACACCCTGCTGTGTACCGTTTACTGAAATACACGGTTTCAGTATACCAGGTGCACTGACCCTGTAATATTACTAACATTATGCAGTGGCAGCATTAATCATGATACATCAAATAAATATATTCCAGCAAGCTGAAAAATCAACAATGCGTTGATCTTTGTACTGGCTTTATAGTGAACACCTTGGTTGCTAGAGGTGTTTATATTTTTCCTAGAAACAGAATTTAAAGCTTCAGTTTATTTATTTTTTAATCAGCACATGGGACAGTACTTGCATCGAATGCTGGTGACTACTATCTTCATTTAAATCTTTAGTCCTCTGCCCCCCTTTTCCTCTGCATACCCGATTACAGTGGGAATCTTCTGGTGCTCCAGGGGTTAATATGAGTGTTGGATCTGTCATAGGCACTCATCAAGAGTGCAGACTATGCTCTACCCTTCTGCCCTCCTCCTTCATTCATGGAATCTCTACTATCGATTTCAGCAATGAAAAGCCCTCTAATGGATAGAGGATGTGAAGATGAATGAAATGGTCCAGGAGTTCATATTAACTCCCCTTGCAAAGTTAAAAGCCTATTTGCCATTAGTAAATTAACCCTATAGTCTCACCGCTTCCCACCCATAGGACGTACCAGTATGTCCTTAGGTTGAAGTCCAGGGCCATGGCCGGAGCTGCAGTCTTGACCCCGGTATCATTTTCTTTTAACCAGGCTCCAGGCTGAGGATCAGAATCATGTCTATGGTCTAATAAAAACCGGAAGTGCCAAGTAATTTGTCACTACCAATTTTGGTCTGATGTAAACAGGTTGTTACCAGCCTGGGAAAGCTTTTGTTCAATGTGATCTCAGTTTCCTCAGATGCTTTTCAGGGCAGATGTGAGATCTGAGGTCTAATAGACCCCAGATCTCTTAGTAAAAAGAATCTCTCATGGCCCAGGCTATCTCAGAAAATACTGTTCATCCCTTGTGATAGTAATAAAGTTGATGTAAAAAATAAAGAGTGGTGTGAAAAAATTTTTTAAATAAAATAAGTAATATATTTTTTTAAAGAGCACCCCCCCATGCTCGCACAAAAAGGCGAACACATACATAGGTCCCTCACTCATATACTTAGGGTGATCGCACCACACATGTGAGGTATCATTGGGAGCATCAGAGTGAAAGCAATAATTCCAGCACCAGAGCTCCTTTGTAACTGTAAACTGGTAACCTGTAAAGGCTTTTGAAGCCTCGCCTATGGAGATTGTACTGTAATTTAGTGCCATTTCACAGGCATATGCAATTTTAAATCAAGACATATTAGGTATCTATTTACTCAGCATAACATCATGTTATATTTAACCAAATAATTGGGTATTATATTGTGATTTTTGTGCATTACAATTCATTCAAATGTATTTTTTCCCCAAAAAATTGCATTTGAAAATCTGCTGTGCAAATACCGTGTGACATAAAAAATTGCTACACCCATCATTTTATTCCCCAGAGCCTAATATTTGGGGGTTCTAAGTAATTTTCTAGCAAAAAAAACCCCTGATTTTTACATTTTTGATGTTTGTGGTTTCACTAAGGTGATTTCTGCTAAGTTTTTATAACTGTGACCCTACAACAATAAATAAAGAGAGTGAAAGTCACCTGTAGGAGAAGACCTTATTCTAAAATCCTATATATAAACTGTATATACTGTACATCTATTCATAAAAATGCATCAAAAGTGTAAATTTTTTGATGAATAATGAAGTAACTAGTGTCACGATCGCAGCGTCAGACCCCAGACCTTCTCACCAAACTTGTGACCGAAGGACTAGTCGATCTAAAACCGCGATGTCACGTGCGGAACAATGCCACACCCAGCTGTACCCTGCACAACAATTTTCCAGCTGATTGGACCACAATCGATGTACCAGCAGCCTGAACGATTGTTACTGGGTCAGGTTAATTACGCAATTAACCCTTCACACTGCCACCACCTCCTTTTTGTACAGAGAAAGAGGAAACATGGCAATATCAGCTAAAATACTATAATGGTTGAGATAATCGTCTGCATAATACAGTCACCGCAGGCCGATTATGCAGAGTTAAACAAACACAGTAGCGTTCTCTTTAGAGGCAGGAATTTGTGGATTGCAATACAGCGCTATAGAAACAGTTCAACACTTTCAGAAAGAAAGATTTATTACTAAAAGATCAAACAGGTGCAATAAAAATATTTACAGAAAAAGATGTAACTAAGATATATATATATAAACATACAGAGACCAACTACACAGCAAAGAGATATCAGAGAGAGGTTAAAGGGTTAAGGTACTTGCCAAAGTCCTGGGTTAGCAGATCCAAGTTTCAGAGCAAAAGGGCACAGGTCTCCCCAGGTGGTATTGATGTTAAAATGGGAGACGTCTTCCACTTCGACTCTTAAGCCTGACAGTCTATTTTGTAGTCCCCAGCAGGGGGTGCCTCTGAAGTCAAGGACCAATACCCCGCTTAGGGTGTGGAGGTATGGGTGGACACCTCAACTAGAGCCAAAATCTCCTTTAACTCATATTTTGGCCTATAACTTTCCAGCTGCACAAGTGACATTCCATCCGCGGGTAGATTATTATGCAGACACGTCTGAGGATTGATTAGATATGAATTATGAAATTATACACTGTACGGTTCACGAGATCTACTTTTCTGTTTTCCTATGTATTCGAGACAATGTGGGTGACCTATCAAACTGTTCGCCTTCTCATGGCCAATCTGACGATAGGTCCGGTTTTTATGTAAGTCTCTCATATTCCAAGATATGAGACATAGGGGAGAAATGGATTTTGAAAAGTGTTTATCTGATCCTGTCACCTACACTGAGTTAGATTTATTAGGTTGGAATCTCTTTCAACTCCTGGGAAAGCTTGCCTTATCTCTTACAAGGTGTTACAATTTGCAGGTTCTTTGGACAGGGAGGCCCCGGCTCCCTTGGGGGGCTTTATAGCTCCTATGATCCTCCTGTGACATTCCCAACTCACACACATACTGGCCAAATGTCGCTGGGCCTCTCTAAGGAGGGAGGAAGAATGAGGGAGAAATATATTTGTCAGGATGGTTAATCCCTTTGCCAAGATGGAGGTTGAAGCCAAAATGGTTGAACCGCGTCCATCTCTGGGTATACGCTGTTACAACTAGTTGTATGGGATCTGTAAACTATTCATGTTAACACAAGTTAACACTTGCAATAATTTTGTGAGGAGTAGTGGATTAGACTTCTATGAGTAGAATGAGTTATTAGATGAGGTCCAAGTATACCACTGATCGATCTGCTACGTGTCAGGGGTCAGGGTGTTATATCCGTAGTTTTTTTATTATAATATATATATATATATATAAGTTATAATGAAGCATAAAAACACCATTTTATGTGAGCTTTACTATTCAGAAACATTTTTTTCACCAATAATCAAAATAACAGTGAGATGATAGCTTAAGGTATAAATATAACGTACAATGCTTTTAAAATAGAGAATGCCTTTCTCTGGGAATTACGTTCATCTGACTGGAAAGCCTTCTTGTAACAATTTTCTGTTGTGTTTTCTTTGCAGGATTTGATTAATTTTGTGTTCACGGCTGTATCTCCAAAGATGCAGATATTGGAGTGTATGTATATAAGGCAAGCAATTGATCTCCTTCAGGTAATTACATATAGTCCGTTCTTCTCTGAGCATAAGATTGCAAACGAAATATGGACATAAATCCTAGCAATACTACTGCCCCACCAATCACCTTTAATGTTTTATATATGTTCGGCAATATTGAATATCAATAGCTCTGAGTATTTCATCCGCAAAATATACTGTTTCCCCAATTGTATCCTGAGTTTGCAAAGCACTTGCATAAAACGTGCCTATATGACACCATCCTTAATTTGACCTTAACCCTGCACACAACTAATCTGGTTTAAGGTTTTTCACCCAGTTACCGTAAATCATTTTCATTTTCAATACTAATTTTATAATAGTTTGATTTTTCTTGAATTCATCTATTGGATTTAACACTCAAATGCATGTTATTCATTGAGTGTTAGACCATATATAACCATATGCATTTTGAAGGTGCAAAATATATTTGAGGTACAAACAATAATTAAGAAAAAACCCAGAAATCTATAGCGTGCATAAATATATACCCATAAAAGTCAAAAGGCCTAAAAGGCTTAAAAGGTTTTGTAGAACCACCATTTGCTGCAAATACAGCTGTAAAACTCTTGGGGTATGTCTCTATTAGCTTACAACATCTAGCCCAGGGGTCTCCAAATTTTTCAAACAAAGGGCCGGTTTATTGTCCTTCAAACTTTAAGAGGGCCGGATTGTGACCAGTGGGGGTATAGAATGTCAGTATCCATGAAAATAAACATGGGGTACTATTCCTACCATTAGTACCCATCATTGGTATTAATGGAAGGAAAAATACCCCACCATTGGTATCAGTGTAAGAAATAGTGTCCCTTTGTTGGCATCAGAGGGAGGAATAGTATCTCATATCATTGGGATAAAGGCTAGCAAAGGGCCACATCTGGCCTTCGGGCCGCAGTTTGGTGACCTCTGTTCTAGCCACTGGGATTTTTACCCATTCTGGAAGGCAAAACTGCTCCAGATGGATTGCGTTATGTACGGCAAACTTCTAGTCAAGCCATAGATTCTCAATTGGATTGGGGCCTGGGCTTTGACTACCTCTCCAGTGTAGCTTTATCAGTATGTTTAGGGTCATTGTCCTACTGGAAGGTGAACCTCAACCCTAGTCTTAAGTCTCTGGCAGACAAAAATTGATGTCTTGATGGCCAAAAGTTTCAATTTTAGTACTATCTGATTGGAGAACCTTCTTACATGTGTTTAGGGAGTCTGCCACATGTTGTTTGGCCTACTCTAAATGTGTATTTATATATTTTTCTTTAGGAAATAACTTTATTCTAGACACTCCTCCATTTTGCCCTGCTCTGTGTATTGTACAACTTAAAGGTGTCCTATGGACAGATTTCCCATCTCTGCTGTGCATCTTTGCAGCTCCTTCAATGTTATAATATCTTTGGTGTTTTTGTTGCATCTCTGATTAATGCTCTTATTGTTTAGTCTGTGAGTTCGATGGACAGCATTCTCTTGTTAGGTTTGTAATGGTACCATGTTTTTTCTGTTTTGTAATAATGGATTTAATGGTGCTCCATGAGATATTGAAAGTTTGGAATATTTTTAGTTTTAATCCAATCCTGATCTATACTTCTCCAAAACTTTGTCTCTGGCTTGTTTGAAGAGCTCCTTTCAGAAAAGGTGTATTGAAATAATGTGACAGATCATGTGACACTTTGATTACTCACAAGTGGACCTTATGTGATCATCTAATTATAGGACTTCTGAAGGTAATTGGTTTGACCACGCCTTATTGAGGGGTTTTATAGCAAAAGGGTGAATACTTATGTACACTCAAATATTTATTTATTCGTTATAATTATTGTTTGTGTCATATAAAATATTTTGCATCTTAAACTTCAATTCCAAGTCCCACTCTTTTACATGATATTGAATTATCAATGACTGATGGTTCGTTAAAGTTGTCATTTATGACTCCTTCATATTTTATTGATGTCCTATCTTCTTCTAGGGTCTTCTTTCTGATAAGGAGGAGAAGCAACCTAGCCAGGAACACCTGGCTCGATTATTTGTTTTTGCATTGATGTGGTCAATAGGTGCATTGCTGGAGCTTGAGGATCGTATGAAGATGGAAATATTCATGCGTGATCACTCTGCCCCTCTTGAGCTTCCTGCTGTTAAAGGAGATGAAACCATTTTTGAATTTGTCATTAATGAGAATGGTCAATGGGAGCACTGGTCCAAAAGGGTATGTAAATATCAATGAACCATGTTTAGGCTGTACAGTCTATATCAGTATGTGTAGCCTCCTATATAAAGCCCAGGCTATATAGTCTCAGTCTGTATGGACATCTATGAAAAGAAAGCTTGTATGTTTTGGTTTTCATAGAATAGTTCTGGTTCTCGATACTATATATAAGTTTACAATGCTGTTCTTTCCATAGTTTTTATAAAACAACTTTAACATATGTTTATTTCTGGCATTAATAAAAGTAGATGCCAATGTTTGGCATTGATGCTTTAATTGTGGAATCTTTTTCCTGACACAGTACTTACCTGTATAATTAGAATTCTGTTTAGACCTGCATGTTCATTTCAGTTTCATTAAGAAGTATCTAGCTTGACCTAATGAGCAGTGTTGAGATGAACATACTTGGGTTCGGTTCACAGGACGTCTGCTGAAGTGCATCGAAGTTTAAATGTTTATCTGAACTCCATTGAAGACACATCTTTAAAATCAGTTTATTAAGGCTAATAGGCATGGCTTTGTCAAACAAAGGGCATGGGCAGCCGGGCACTGCCCTGTGACACATGTACCAATGCAAAATATTACTTAAATATTCCATTCATCAGGGAGCAACTCTTTTATTACTGCTTAAGGTGAAATTTTAATTGGTTTTATTTTTATTCCTTAAATAACATGGGATTACTTGGGGATGCTCTACAGTGGCTTGTGAAGTGGCACACCTGTAGGATGTACTACAGCAAAAAACTCACAGATCTAACAAAGGGCATGGATTACATGTACCAATACAAAAAAAAAAATGAAATTTAATGGAAAAATGTTCTTTTAATAATAGTTTCAGTAAGATATCAAAAATGCAAAATTCTATAAACCTATGCAGTGTATACAATGTATTACAGCAAACCTGACGGTTACGGAGAAAACAAAATGTAATTTAAATTGAAATTATATTTCCCAGCCACTTCATTTGTGTTTTGTAAACAAAGTAGATGGCTATTCCCTTCATTCATAGAAGACCTTTATCCTACATGAGAGTCTGAAATAGATGGTAAGGGGGCATATGATTCCTCCCAAAACCTATACCAGTCCCTTATCTGAGCATACAGCTGGCTTGGAAGGACAGGGAACAGTGAGTTTGCCCTCAGCATATGGAGGGTACCTTGCCAGGTGGGACCCCTCTGGCAAAGCACCTTGGCCTCTTCTTGATGAGGGCAAGGTTCTTTTCTCCACAACCTTGGCCTGGTGGTTGTGTGGGGTCTGTTGTTGGGGGGGGAGGGGGGGGAAATCTGGAAGGCCAAATATACTGCCCCTGTATGTGAATATGTGAATAAGTAAGGTTACTCATTCACAAAAGAACATTGAAGAGTAAATTAAAGTAGAACTATAGGCAAAAGGAAGGGTTATAACTTATAACCTCTGTCAGATGTTTTTTCACCATTTGTGTCCCATTGCAGAGATTACCCTTCACTTCCTGTTCCATAGTGAAACAGGAAGTGAGAGGAAATCCCTGAAAATTAAGGTAATCCCTTGAGGACCCCCAGGTCGAGTAGTGTCCCTACTGGAAGATTTAACTTTTCTGAGGAAAACCTAAAACTTTGCTTTCACTTTCAATAATAATGGTAAACAGGACAAATAGAGAGGTTGAAGCTGCTTAACAAGGCCACAGACAGCAATAAAAACTGACAAGCGTTCTAATCCCTCTCCACTCCATACAAAATTTAAAATTTTGCCTTTAATTATACTTTAACAAACTGACACATTTAACTTTTATCCCTTGTTTAAAAAAAAACAATTATTGATTAATTTATATTTCTACAGCACTTTTCTCCCTGTGGACTCAAATTGCTTTTATCTGCTGTTGGGTCAGATGGTGAGGGAGCCATCTTGGCTGTGCTCAGTAGCATGTCATACTAAGGACAATTTTAGATCCAATGTCCCACAATGTAAATTCATTTTCAATCACATAATTCAGTGATGTAGATCCTTTGCTAACCATAATGAATGCTGCCTGCCAACCCACTGACACAAAAACACAATCCACTTGCCCTGAATTACATTTCCCAAGAAGACAGTTTGAATGTAAACAAAGTGGCAGGGATGCTGGCTGACATCACTGAGCAAATATGGCCATGACAAGGCACTACGTGATTTTAATTATCACCGTAATCAGCCACAGAACCTGTGTAATCAATATTTGTTTGGTTTTAAAGGGATGAGGTGGCAACCTTAACAATGTAGCAGGTAACAGTTTTGTTTTTTATTTCATTTAGTAGTAGCTGATGTTTTGTCATGCTGGTAGTCTATCTTGCCGTAATACTTGATTTATTGATTTTTTACCTGCTCAACAGAGACATTTCATAAGTAAGTACAGAAGTAACCAAAATAACCACATACATATATACTGTACTTTGTTTTTCAAACAGGTTCCTGAATATATTTATCCAAAAGATTCCATACCAGAATACACCTCAATCCTAGTTCCAAATGTTGACAATGTTCGTACAGATTTCTTAATGCACACCATTATGAAACAAGGAAGAGCAGTTTTACTGATTGGTGAACAGGGCACAGCAAAGACAGTTATGATCAAGGTGAGTAAATATCATTTATTGTGGTGAATTCTGGTGCAAGATAGAGAACTGCTAAAATGTGGAATTCTTCTGCTAGAACCTATACACTTCCTATGTTGTGTGCCTTATGCTATGTATTACCCTTGTATCTACACAGAAAATGCTATAAATCAAATTAAAATTTGCATAAAAGGAAAATAAATCATCTTGGAAAATAAAAATAGGTCACACAATTATTTTCTTGAATTATGTTAGTTAAATACTTGTAACATTTAGTTAGTTAAAGTACTGTGTATCATGCACATACTTACTGTATATCAGTGCCCTTTTTTTACTTAATAAATACCATTTTCACCTTTTTTCATCCTTTGGTGCATCTTAGTGCTGCTGGTCTCCTTACAATCACTTTCTGTCTACATACATGCACTCCAGTGATGGCATTTATTGAGGGTGGGGGTGTGTGTGTCTGAAGATGACCACAGTAGACGATGTCTGTGTAATGTATATTCAAATGGTCACTTGTAGTCTTCATTAGGAGCCTGAGTTAAAGGGTGACAATGTAAGAGCACAATTGGGAAACAGGGTCAATGTCTTGTCACATGACGTTCCTGAAGAAGGACCTACTTGGCAGGATGACCAGGTATTGTTGTATTGACATCTTCAGATTTAAATTATCAAACATCTGAAATTACATTAACATGTTAAAATGTAAATCTAAAATTTATTTTTCAGTATATTGACTGTTCAGTTTACTGTTGGGCTACCTTTCAGGTCTGTGCATGCCAACCACAGACCTGACTGGGAGCCCAACTACTGACTAAAGGATTGCACATGGCAGACTGACTACGTTGAGGATAATTGAAAGGTAGTGGTTTCCTGTTGTCAGTCTGAAACAGGAAGTGCTGTTGCTGTCATGATATCCAGGCAATAAGCAATTTGCTTAAAAATCTTTATACCTACATTTTTCTTTCTTATTTTAATAATGCTATATTTTTTTTTTCATTGTCTTGAATTTATAACATGAAACATATAACCTTTTCAGCTGCAAACAGAAAACACAAAAAGAACAACACCGTATGAGTTGTTATATCTATTTTTACCTTAGGACGTAGTTAGTAAGCAGTATGTTTTTGTTATAGTTCCTAAGAGATATATTTTTGCTGTTCTATTAGTTGTTATTTTGTGTAAACCAACTTCCTTTTAGATTTAGTATTTATCATTTATAACTAACTGGCATTGCTCCCATTTAGGCATTTGTCTTGCAGCATAATGAAAAGTTTTACTTGAAACAAACTGCTGTTGTTGGAGTCTGGCACAAAAAGAACCACTGGAAACAATCCATAGCATTGTGATATTCCAAAAATATATCTGAAAACCATCTGCCATAAATTTGTTTCTGGGGGAAAGAGATATCAGTTAACTAGCCCTGCTTCACTTTATTACTAAATTGCCACCTCTTTTTTTGCTGAAAGTCATGCCAAACCTTAAACAGGATTTAATATTATTTCTCAGATGACTTTGTTTTAAAATTTGAATGTTGTGTTTGTGTCTTCACAAAGGGCTACATGAGTAAATATGACCCAGAATTTCATATCACCAAGTCATTGAACTTCTCTTCTGCAACCCTTCCCAACATGTTCCAGAGGAGTATTGAGAGTTATATTGACAAAAGAATGGGAACAACATATGGCCCTCCAGCAGGAAAGAAAATGACAGTTTTTATTGATGATATCAATATGCCCGTAATTAATGAGTGGGGTGATCAGGTAAGAAAAACTGTATGTGGTCACTTAGTAGACATCCTTATTTGAATACAATTTTTTTTTACTTTTTTCTATTTCAATAATTTTTATTAAGTAAGAGTTTTTTTACTCATAAGAAGACGTACAGAGTGTATGCAGAAGTATCCATACCTTAAAAAAAAAAAGGTAGACTACTTGTTACCTAATCAGAGAGAATAACATTATATAGATGTGGAATTAGAGGAGGAGCCTGTGCCATTGGCTAATGTGATAGATCAGTTAAACATCAAAGATAAACATACAGCATAAAGAAAGCAGTGTTAGCCCCTCTATACTAGGACTAATGCAAAAAATGTATAATAGCCCTTCTCCATTCGGGGGACAGAAACATGGTATGGATGCTCAATTTCAATAATTTTCCAAGAAAGAAATAGAAGAAGTATAAGAAGAATGTGAATGCATTCACATTCTTCAGGTACCATTGAGGGCACTAGCCCATACTTCCTGAGGACGTGAAGATCGCGACATGCATTGAGGTCCGAGCCGCAAACATCACTTCCAGTTTCCCTTTGATGTGATATCCGGTGTTTGGAATGCACGCCGGACGTGGACAGAATGGTGGTATGTGAGAAGAGATCCCCCTAGTGACCCTTATGGGTTGGTTCCCCCGATTGTACCTGAAGAAAGTGAGTGCATTCAGTATGCTTTTAATACACACTTTTTAATAAAGATGGTTGCCCTATGATTGTTTATCTGGGCTTTTTGAGAGATTGGTTCTGAGGAAGGAGGAGATGGTTTAACACTGCCCAAAGTGGAGGGGTTTGAAAGAGAAATTATTATTATACAGTAGTTATATAGCACCAAAGGGTATGCTCAGCGCTGTACAGTAGCAAGGGGGACAGAACATGAGACAAGACAGTAACAATACAATACACGAGGGGTTCGAGGCCTCTGCTCTTTCGAGCTTACAATCTAGGAGGGAGGGGAAGGTGGTACAGGAGGAGATGGCTGTGGGGGATGGAGTGGTGGGATTAGTGGAGGAGGTTAGTTGTTAGGTGAGGTCGGGTGTTAGGTGAGGTTGGGGTAGGCATCCCTGAAGAGGAGGGTTTTCAGGGAGCGCCATCATAAGTTAACTACCCACCTAATTGATACAACATTTCATTTTGCAAGCCTGCTAGCTACTTTGTTAGTTGATGTGTTTCGGTGAGTGCATTAGTTGACTATACACATTGGTGGAACATGGTTAGCATTAGAAGAAAGAGATTGAGCCAATTGATTGAGCTGTCTACTGGCAAACAGTGCTTGGGGATGTTTTGACATACCTTCTTTTGTCTTGGACTTTTCATCTCACAAAAAATTGTGTTTGTTGCACTATTTATTTGCAATAACAGGTGATATTGTCGCACATTTGGCAAATAAGTCTTACTGGACATTGTTGTTAAATTTACCATTATTTATTTGCACATTTGGCAAATACGTTTTTATTGGATATTGTTGTTAAAATCACCATTATTTATTTATTTATTTTATGCAATATGTATTAGATGGTATGGTAATAACAGGGTCAGTGCTCACTTTTATTTTTTTTTATCATTATACAGGTATGTTTACATTTGGCCACTGATAAGTCTAAATAATAAAGAAACAAATTGCGCTAGTGAAAAAAAAAATTATAAAATATTACACAATTATTATCATGAAAAAGAAAAAAATTGTCCCATAAATAATAAATATAAATCATAAAAGAAAAGAGTCCCAAAAAATCTTCAATTATGTAATTGGTGAAAAAAAATATATATTCAAACGAAATCCACCAAATGTGTCAATCCACCACCAAATAAAATGAATAAACTCACCAGAGCTATATGCTGATAATGTTATAAATCAGCATAAAATGCTTTTTGCTCTTGGAGTAATGATCTGCAGACTGATGAGACAATGCTTGACTTGGAAATCGATATCCAGGGAGCAATACTCTGCAATAGGATGTACCACTAAATAGATCCACTTCATATAGACACCACCATATCCATAGGATGTTTGAACAGCCACTCGGAAAGAAAACAGAAGCTCATGGTGCAGTACCTCTTAAAATCTCGCTTTTAATAAAACATATAACTAGAGATGAGCGAATCGAACTTAGCGAAGTGTAATTCGTTTCGAATATTAGGAAAAATTCCATTCGCACCGAATCCGAATTTTAGCAAACTTCGGACGCACGAATCGAATTTTCCCCGATCAGCCGGCAAAAGTGTCACTGCAGAGAGCTCCGCTATTTCTGACAGTTCTCTGACAGTTCCTTCACATTTACAGCGATTGAAACATTGTATCTATTTGTTTCCATTTAGGATACAGATGTTTTTATTCGGAAATAAATAGATACAATGTTTCAACCGCTGTAAATGTGAAGGAACTGTCAGAGAACTGTCAGAAATAGCGGAGCTCTCTGCAGATACACTTTTTGCTGTACTGGAATTCTTCTTCTTTTCATTCTTCTTCTTCTTTTCATTCTTCTTCTTCTTTTCATTCTTCTTCTTCTTCTTTTCATTCTTCTTCTTCTTCTTCTTCTTTTCATTCTTCTTCTTCTTCTTTTCATTCTTCTTCTTCTTTTCATTCTTCTTTTCATTCTTCTTCTTCTTCTTTTCATTCGTCTTCTTCTTCTTTTCATTCTTCTTCTTCTTCTTTTCATTCTTCTTTTCATTCTTCTTCTTCTTCTTTTCATTCTTCTTCTTCTTCTTTTCATTCTTCTTTTCATTCTTCTTCTTTTCATTCTTCTTCTTCTTCTTTTCATTCTTCTTTTCATTCTTCTCATTCTTCTTTTCATTCTTCTTTTCATTCTTCTTCTTCTTCTTTTCATTCTTCTTCTTCTTCTTTTCATTCTTCTTCTCATTCTTCTTTTCATTCTTCTTCTTCTTCTTTTCATTCTTCTTCTTCTTCTTTTCATTCTTCTTTTCATTCTTCTTCTTCTTTTCATTCTTCTTTTCATTCTTCTTCTTCTTCTTTTCATTCTTCTTCTTCTTCTTTTCATTCTTCTTTTCATTCTTCTTTGCATTCTTCTTTTCATTCTTCTTTGCATTCTTCTTTTCATTCTTCTTCTCATTCTTCTTTTCATTCTTCTTCTTCTTCTTTTCATTCTTCTGCTTCTTCTTTTCATTCTTCTTCTTTTCATTCTTCTTTTCATTCTTCTTTTCATTCTTCTTCTTCTTTTCATTCTTCTTCTTCTTTTCATTCTTCTTCTTCTTTTCATTCTTCTTCTTCTTTTCATTCTTCTTCTTCTTCTTTTCATTCTTCTTCTTCTTCTTCTTCTTCTTTTCATTCTTCTTCTTCTTCTTTTCATTCTTCTTCTTCTTCTTCTTCTTCTTTTCATTCTTCTTCTTCTTCTTTTCATTCTTCGTTTCATTCTTCTTCTTCTTCTTTTCATTCTTCTTCTTCTTCTTTTCATTCTTCTTTTCATTCTTCTTTTCATTCTTATTCTCATTCTTCTTTTCATTCTTCTTCTTCTTCTTTTCATTCTTCTTCTTCTTTTCATTCTTCTTTTCATTCTTCTCATTCTTCTTTTCATTCTTCTTTTCATTCTTCTTCTCATTCTTCTTTTCATTCTTCTTCTTCTTCTTTTCATTCTTCTTCTTCTTCTTTTCATTCTTCTTCTTCTCATTCTTCTTCTTCTTCTTTTCATTCTTCTTCTTCTTCTTTTCATTCTTCTTTTCATTCTTCTTCTTCTTCTTCTTTGTCGTGCCCCGTGACTGCCCAAATGAGTGAAGTGTGCGGTGATTCTAAGATCGACGGCACTCATCTGCATGTCATACTGACTGACAGTATTATTTCTCTTCCCCAGCAGACTCCAAGGGCATTTAAATTAAAGGTACAGTGTTCTGCACCAATATAAAGGCTCTCTGAAGCCTAGAAACCCTTTTAATAAGTTAAATTCGCAGCGAATAAATTCGCATCGAATCGAATTTCTCCCGCAAATTCGGCGAATCAGCCGAATCGAATTTTTGAATAATTCGCTCATCTCTACATATCACACTTACAAAAAACGGTGTCCTAGCCGACACCAGCATCAACAGCATAATCAGATCACACAAAACGAACCCAGCCGCCTTGCACATGCGCCGCACCGACCTCTGGGAACGTAGTGACGTCACATCAGTGAAGTGGCACTTCGTGCAATTTGTATAGCATTAGCAGAATGCATTTTACATTGTAAATTAATTTAATCCATTACACTCATGTTGCATCAAAAGGTAGAGAAGATCGCTTACAGAAAAAAATGTGATGCTCTGATGTCCTGTAGTTTATTTGCCAAAAATCTCTAGGATTTGTTTTCTCTCTCGTAGGAAAACTTATTTTGCACACTGAATTGATTTCTTAGTATGATCAGATTGTAGAGTGAGAAGCAGGGTAAGACTATTATGGATCTCAGAAGCTAGTTTGTATTTGTGCTACTCATTTAGTTAGGTAAAATTAGTGAGAGCATTTTGCATTTGTTGGGATTTTTCTCTTTTGTGAGAGGGTATGGAGGTAGCTTACCTCACCTTGAAGCATTGTGCATCTACCAGATCCTAGTGAAATCAGAAACTCACATTCATGTTGACTGTAAAATATCCCTTAAGGAATGAGGACAAGTTTGAGGTAAAAGTCAAATCCCAAAGCAAGGGAAAAGTAAAAAAAATGCTGTACATTTTTGCATTACATGCAAAATTCCTGTTTTATTCCTTTAAATATCCCACAAGTGCAGAATATTATTTGGATACACTCCAAATTATTTTTGTGGACTGAATTTGCAAGACGTAGAACGTTTTCAGCACATTCGAATGTTGTTCGAAAGATTTTGTTTGCTTTTAATATTTGGTTTTGGAATGAATGGACTTTACCAAACAAATATCACATCTACCATATATGTTAGAAATGTGTTTGTTTGTGAGGTTTCCATCCTGGTCCTTTGAATTTTCTCATCACTGCAGTCTAAAACAAACTTCAAATTGACACACTAATGAATATAAAAATGAACAAATTTACTTAAAACGTTTTTTCCTAAGAATTTTTGTTCGAAATTCTACCCATCTATGGCCAGCTTTAATGTCAGCCCTGCTCATTTGTCTGTTGTTCAATTATTGAATCCTGACCATTTTCATAATCCTCACAGCATAGAAACCAAATGTTCTGTAGTGCAAGAGTGTAACTGGAGAAACATATTGGGGTTTATATACTAAAGCTGGAGAGTGCCAAATCCTGCTCACTCCTGCATAGAAACCAATGAGCTTCCAGGTTTTATTGCCAAACATTAACTGAACAAACTGAGGTTAAACTGATTGGTTTCTATGCAGAACTGAGTCTGATTTGGCACTCTCCAGCTTTTGTAAATAAACCCCATTGAGCTGCCATAGAAAGTGTGCACAGGAAAACTCTGGATTTCTGATAATCAATAGATATTTTTGTAATTAATGTACAAGAATAACAACATGCTTTCAGTGGAATATTTAACAGACCAAAAGGAAGTAAATAAGATAAGCTCATTATTAGGGTTACACATATTTTTAATAACAGAGACACATGTGGGCTGCCACTACTAGTCCTCTTCTGAGGATTCTAGTTTTCTGGACAGGACACTGCCCCACTAGGTGCAGTAAGGTTGGAATTGCTAACTTGGATGTATATACGCATGTATATCTATAAAGTCAGAGCTAGACTTCTTTTTTTGCATGCTTGTTCCAGGTAAGGGGCACAAATTATTGTAGCAAGAAGGTAAACATGACAGCCAGAAATTTTCAGAATGTGAAGCAACAATGGAATCATCTAGGTTACCTTTAAAAACTTAGTATAATGGACCTGTCCAAGTGATTGTGTCTAAACCCAAATGAAATAAAGACGGAAACAAAAATATAATCTAACTTCAAAATCGAAGGTAGGAGAGTATGAAAGTTAGATTTTTGCTTGTGGGATGGTGATAATCCCATAGAAATGTAGATACTATTACCACTTGAGCTGATCTCTGAATTTATTTAGAGGAATTTTCTATAGAGGTAAGGGTGCAACTAAATATTTATATAATTGAATGCACTATTTATGCAATAATCCTAGACCTCAGGAGAATGTGCACTAATTGTTAATGTATGAATGTATTTTATGTATTTAAAAGTAGTCTGCTGGGATCTACAAAGTGGACAGGCATAGAAACAAATAAAACTACATATGGAAACATATTATGACCTTTCAGCTGTGAAACGGAGTTGACTACAGTTGCTAAAATAACCTTAAAATTGTTCTGCTGGAGTTGTTGATGGCAAAACACATATTACAATGCAAGATTCGGTTAATTTAATTAGGCTGTTTTAATTTAGCAACATAGGCAATTTACATATTGATGGGAGGCACTGTTTTTTTTCCTTTTCCATTCTATACAACTTTGTATGGCACATTAGAACATGGAAGAGATGAAGTGAACAGAAGTTACAATGTAATTGGTTTTATTTTCAAATTCTTGGTAGCCAAATCTAAAAGTGTACATATTTTTTTCAGCAGAATCCACAGATGTGTATGACCAGCTTTAGAACCCTACTAGGATTATAAAGCTGGTCATACATACATATGGATCCTGCAATATCACAATATCATGTTAGAGCGTTGACTGTGTTGTACAATTAGCAAGTTTAGGCAAGTTTCTAAAAGATTTCTCAATAAAAGCAATATAAACATGTGTTCTGTACAGCTACTACACAGCATTCATCTTTCACTGATTAGCTTTGGTAAACTGAAATGCCATTGTATGCTATGAGTTAAACAACTTTAGACACAGTAACTGGCCAATTGCCGCCTATAAAAATAGGAGTGTTTTTTTGCCTTTAAAATTCAAAATGCACCTGTGGCCATTGCAGATCTAATATTGTCCTTTAGTCTCCATAACAGGCTCTTCTGGGTTCCTGCTTGTGTTTTCAGTATATTTCTAGAGCTCTTTGAAAGCCCTAAAACCCTATTAAGCATATTCTGCCCACAGCACCGCAGAGCCATGCTTTCTTTCCCATCTCTTTCATGCTGCATCCATATTGGTCATCAGACATGTTTAGTGGAAGACATGAGAGGGCAAGCCACACGTTCAACCATGCAAACATGTTTATTGTAATAATCAAGGAACATGTTCTATGTGACATAACACCATTATGGGCTCAGAAAAGCTATGATTATTATAGTTAGGACATGCGTTTGCAGCAGAACCTAACTGGTTATAGTTATGACTGTTCTTTTCCCAGTCATGCTGTGAAGTAAATTACAAGAAACTGAAAAAAAAAAAATTCAGTTACTTATACTAGCTACATTTAAAACCCACACTTAATGTGGTTGTAAACCCCCAAAAAAATCAAAATTAAAATGACCAGTCTACCTCACACAGCATAGCAGCAAAAATACTTTGTAGTCAGGCTAAGAAAGGAGCAGCCAGTCATGAGAAATTCTCTGCTTTTTTATGGTAAAAAAACCTGACACATGAAAAAAAATTGTGTTGCGACACCCCCTCTCCTGTGACTGACAGACTAATTAGGAGTCTCATGCATGAGCTTGAGAGAAGGGGGCATGTGTCCCACAGCCATCCACACAATACAATCCTAGCTCGAGACATACTCAGCAGACCGTGCTGACAGTATGTGCTTATCTTTAACCTCCCTGGCGGTACTCCCGAGTGTAGCTTGGGGTAAAGTTTCTGTACCAAAAGCGGTAACCCCGAGCTACACTCAGGCTTACCATGAGGCGTTGCTCAGGGAGTCCCTGCAGAGCTTACCTTGTCCTTCGCTCCTGCGATGTGTCCCCTGCAGCATTCCCGGCCATCTCCTCCGGCCGATGCCGGCATCCGGCTTCTGTTTTCCGGTCCCTGTGACGTCGGGACGTACGGGCGCCGCCGCCAGCGGCGGGAAATTTGAAAATTTTTAAAAAATGACATAGTAAAACATTGCTGTTTCAAACCATTTCACATACATTTTGTCCCTAGTGCTTTGTCCTGTCCCCTGCCTGCATTTTGACTGTTCTTTCTGCCTGGAAACTTAGCAAAGTCCATGGCGTCCAAAAAGCGTCCCTTTAGGTCAAAAGCGGGTTTAGATCAGCTAGAGAACAGCGATAGTAAATCAGAACCACTTGCAGAATTGAGTGATAATGATTCGTGGGGAAATTCGTCATCAGACACTGAAAACGATTTTGCGACTTTGCTCAGTGATGTGCGAACTTGGCGCTATATTTCAAATTTCAAATGTTTTTGGTTTGATTATATTATTGAATTAAATGTATTATTATTATATTATTTTTTATGATTATTTATTAAATTATAATTTATGATTTTGTGTTTCAAATTTTATCATACCCGGGATGTTTAATAGACTCTTGTTCGGACAGATTTCAGTGAGTTATTCCTAAATATTACAGCCTACAATAAAAAAAACTACATATTTCCATGCGAAATAATGGTACCGCTTTCAGCACCAAAAATCTGAAATAATCATACCGCCAAGGAGGTTAACTAACAGAGGAGGAGGGGGATACATGCTTTCACAGGTCATCATTATCCACTAATGGGGGGGGGGGCACATGGCTTCACACAGATTTAACCCCACAGCTGCCAGGGAGAAAGCTGAGCAGGAGGATCACAATTAACCCCTCAATGACTGGCCAGTTCTACTGTGTGACTATCGAACATCACTTGAAAGTAGGGCACTACAGTAAAAGTGCCCAACTATTGAGGGGTTAATTGTGATCCTTCTGCTTTGCTCTCTCCCTGGGAGCTGTGGGGTTAAATCTGAGGTTGTTTGGCTCCTGTTAGCTGATAATAATATCCTGTGAAAGCATGTATCCCCCCTCCTCCTCCCTTAGTAGAGAAAAGCACAGTGTCGGCAGGGTCCTGCTGAGTAATTCCGGACAGTTGCTCAGCTCCCTCCAGCCTATGAAAGTCTGTAGTCTCCAGTGCCTCAAATGTTACCCAGTGTCCATGGGGATAGCTATTTTCTCAGTCTCCCCAGGCTTGAGCTGTCTCCTAATTAGTCTGTCAGTCACAGGAGAGGGGGTGTGGTGACACAATTTTTTTTCATGTGTGAGGTTTTTTAAGCAGAGAGGATTTCAGATGACTGGCTGCTCCTTTTCTGGCCAGACTGGGGACACGTTACTTTTTAAATTATTTGTGTAGCTCAGCTTTAACCTGTTACTGTTCTTTAGTGGTTGCAGTATTAGGCTGGGTGCACACCAGTGAGCTGAACGGAAAAAGCTCACAGATTCCTTCATCCACACAAGAAATGCAAATGCAGGACTCTCCCCTGCTGCACCATTGTATTCTAAAAACAGGGACTCCCTGCTTCTGTTGAACAGAGAGGGCTGCATACAGATCAAAATTCAGTTGGTTCCTGCTGAACAGGCTGAATTTCAATACATGTGTACCCAGATTTAGCTTTAGCAATTGCAGCAATATTTAATTTACTCTAATGCTATGTTTTTTTATCAGACTAGGTATATAATATAACCATATCTGTAAAATTGCTTTTGTAGTCTGATAATGCAGAACATGCTTGGGAATATGTGTAAATGCTAATGTTTAGGAGACCTGTTGTATTTGCTCATAGCAACCTATTTAATCTATTTTCTGTTTTCAAACAAGCAAAAAAAAAAAATACTGCATATATCCAATCTATCTATATTCTCCTGTTAACCCTCTGTGACAGAACGAAGCTCTGTCACTGTGGAATTGGTCAAGAAAAGGACACAGGATTTGCACGTTTGCTGAGTGCAGGACTAAGGCGCATTTATTTTGAGTGGAGAAAACTGTTTTTGCAGTTTTGTCCAGGTTTTTGTATTCCTGTATGGGGCTCCATAGTTTTGGAATTCCATAGTGTCTTGGGTGGGATGGAATTTCCAACCCAGTGCCCAGGTTTTGTGGAGGACCAGCAGGGTGTGTGCTCAGGTGCACACAGGCTTTAAAATGGAGGTTTGAGAATACCTCAGGGCTCCACCCAAGAGACAGAAGGAAATCTCGTCCAAGGGTCAAGAGGATTCCAAGCCCTCTTCCGGAAGTCAGAGAGGAGCTGTGTGTGTTAGAGTGAGAGACAGATAAAGGCCTGAGGACTAAGGCCAGGAAAACTGTGTGCAACAGAGTGAAGCCATCTGCATTGAAGAACCTGTGGTCTGGGTGATCAACATAAAAAAGCAGACGTACTGTGATTAAAGATGAGTGAGAGCTTAAGAGCCAGATGGGCTAGCATTTTTCATTTGTATCTTTTGCTGGAGAAGAACCCCTGTGTGGGAAACTTGTTTTATGGACTTGCCATTTTCCTTTTAATAAAAGTGGGCTACTAGGCCCTTAAAACAGGTACATCCGATGTGGACTTCACTAAACAAGGCATCTACCACTGAGCTAAACATCCCCCATGTCACACCTCCTACATTTTTGGCCAGTGACCACCCATGGCTTGTAATTTTGATGAAATATAATTGTTTTATTTTAAAATAAATTGTATTGTAATGGCCCAGAACATTGTATTTGATTGTTCTTCTAATATTTCATTTACAGATAACCAATGAAATTGTAAGGCAACTCATGGAGCAAAAGGGCTTCTACAACCTAGAAAAGCCTGGTGAATTCACTAGTGTTGTCGACATTCAGTTTGCGGCAGCCATGATTCATCCTGGTGGAGGCCGAAATGACATTCCCCAGCGATTAAAGCGCCAATTTACAGTGTTTAATTGCACTCTTCCATCAAACTCCTCTATTGACAAAATATTTAGGACAGTGGCTGAAGGCTATTTCTGTGAACAAAGGGGATTTCCTCTTGAAGTGTGCAAGCTGGCGTCTGCATTGGTCCCTACTACACGCAAAGTGTGGCAGGCAACTAAAATTAAGGTAAATCCTGAAAGTCATCTTTTGTATCATAAGCTGAAGTTTTAGATAAAAGACTTCAGTGTTTTTCATAGTGTGGACAACATGGACATTTGAACTTTAAAAAAAATAACCGAACTGGTAACTTTGTCCAGGACAGTCAATGTGGTTTCATATTCTTTTCCTCCTCTTTGTTTCATTCTATGAGATGTTAAGACTATAGTATCAGGAACCTGCTTGTGGTGGGTTTGGGTTTTTGGAAATAAGCTTTCTCTACAGCATCCTCCTGTTGAGTCTTCTCCTTTTTACTGCTGTTTTATTTTCTCCAATACCAACCTTACGTAACTCTTAACTATATATCCGTCTTCTTTTTTTGCCCCCAATTTTTTTCAGCACGATAGAACCTCAGCTGTAAGACTACTCTGTATTTTCTAGCTCACTGTTGCTGAGGAATGGTTTTATTGTTAGGCCAGATAAATTGGAGCTTAAGTTCTTATAATGCACCTAAGTGTCAGCACATGAATATAAAGCAATTTGAAAAGGCAGAGGTCTCTTGGGCTACTATACAAGACATTCATAAAGTGCTCACCTCGGATTTCTATTGATGTTTACAACTGTGACAATAGATAGCAGTGTTATGTCAAATGTCAGACTTTCCCTTTAGAAGTTTTGAACGCACCTTCTTGCACTCTCCTGAATTACCCAATTCCCATTATATACACTGGGTAAATCAATGGTGGAGAAGGATCTGGGAGTTCTGGTAGATCACAAGCTTAATAATGGCATGCAATGCCAAGCTGCAGTTTCTAAAGCGAGCAAAATCCTCTCTTGTATTAAAAGAGGTATAGATTCCAGAGAGAGAGATATCATTTTACCCCTGTACAAATCATTAGTAAGACCTCATCTGGAATGTGCAGTTCACTTTTGGGCACCAATTCACAAAAGGAACATTGGGGAACTGGAGAAAGTACAGAGAAGGGCAACTAAACTAAAAAGAGGCATGGAGGAGCTCAGCTATGAGAAAAGATTAAGAGGAACTGAATGTATTGAGAAGAGGAGATTAAGGTAGGATATGATCAACATGTATAAATACATCAGTGGTTCATATAGTGAACTCGGTGTAGAGTTATTCACCCTGAGGTCATCACAGAGGACAAAGGGGCACACTTTATGTCTGGAGGAAAAGAAATTTAATCTCCAAACACAAAAAGGTTTCTTCATTGTAAAAACTGTGAAAATGTGGAATAGACTCCCTCAAGAGTTGGTTCTGGCCAGATCTGTGGATTGCTTTAAAAAAGGCCTGGGTTCTTTCTTAGATACACAGAATATAACTGGATACTAACATTTATAGGTAAAGTTGATCCAGGGAATATCCGATTGCCTCTCGGGGGATCAGGAAGGAATTTTTTTCCCTGCAGGAGCAAATTGGAACATGCTTTGCTGTTTTTTTTGCCTTTCTCTGGATCAACTGTGGGTATAGAATTATATATATATATTTTTTTAATGGTTGAACTGGATGGACTTTTGTCTTTTTTCAGCCAGACTAACTATGTAACTACACTGAATGGCCGTAGCTCTCTATCCACCATCTCCTACATGGGGCTTTGGGAAGGGGGTCTTACGACCCATATACACATTGAGGACTGGAGCAAAGCCTGGTCGATTATAACAAAATGTTCCTTCAACATGATGGTTCTAGAATTAGCATACAAGGTTCTCTTCAGGTGGTAATGAGTCTGTGCTCGCATAGCTCATGCAAACCCAAATTATATTGATAGATGCTTCAGACTTTGTGGACAATGTGGTGATGCTCTCCATATCTTGTGGTCATGTCCAAGACTGACTGCATTTTGGTCTCTTCTCTTATCAACAGAAATTGGCCACTTATTTTTGGCCACCAAACAGGTGATCGCCAAAGCCTGGAAGAAACCCTTGGTCACCTTTCAGCAAATCAAAGACTCTATGATCATACTGATGATTAATGAAAAAATGTCTAGCATCCTTAGTGACTTTAATTCCAAATTTCTTAAAACCTGGGAACTTAACTATGCTTTAGCCCTCATGAAACCTTCCTGTACAAGCTATCTATAATTGGATGTCCTAACTTGTACCTGAGTCTTTGGGGAATTTACCCTTCATCCCTTCCTTACCTCTTTGCTCTCTTTCTCTCCCCTTCTCTTCCTGTACCTTCTGCTTGCGTACTTGTCCTTTATCTTACTCTGGAGAGTTAGCTCCCCCCGAGATAACATGATAAAATTGCATCCTGGCTGTCTTCATGTTGGCTCCATGCTCAGCCTCTCAGAGTGTTGACTTCAGTCATTCTGTTGGTGTTTACTTTCCAGAACTTATATTATGCAATTATTTTGTCCCCCTGCATGGGTGTATTTGATGTTATTTTCATTTCTATGAACATCAATAAAAATCCTTGCACAGAAAAGGGGGTGGCTAAAAATGAAGCATGCCACAGCAGTTATTGACTGATCTTAACAGCAATATGACCCTTAAAGATTGTACGATTATGCTGGACTGCGTTTTGTACTGTTGTGAACCTGCTGCATGCACTCTTGCATAAATACATATACAGTTGCAAGAAAAATATGTGAACCCCTTGGGATTACGTGGAGTTTTGCATGAACTGGGCATAAAATGTGCTCTGAACGTCATCTAAGTCACAACAATAGAAGAACACAGTCTGCTGAACATAATACTACACAAACATTAGATGTTGCCATGGTTTAATTGCACATAACATGTAAACATTCACAGTGCAGGGAGGAAAAAGTATGTGAGGCCCTAGCTTAATGACTTCTCCCAGAGCTAATTGGAGCCAGGAGTGAGCCAACCTTGACTCCAATCAGTGTGATGATATTGGATGTGTTGCTGACAGCTGTCCTGCCCTTAAAAAACACACACCTGTTTTGGGTTTACTGGTTTCAAGAAGCACTGTCTGATGTGAACCATGCCTCGCAGAAAAGAGCTCTCAGAAGACCTACGATCAAGAATTGTTGACTTGCATGAAGCTGGAAAGGGTTACAAAAGTATCTCCAAAAGCCTTGATGTTCATGTGTCCACGGTAAGACAGACTGTCTACAAATGGAGAAAGTTTAGCACTGTTGCTACTCTTCCTAGGCATGGTCGTCCTGTAAAAATGACTGCAAGAGCACAGCGCAGAATGCTGCATGAGGAAAAGAGCTTTGCAAAAGAGCACCTGGATGTTCCACAGCACTACTGGCAAAATATACTGTGGACAGATGAAACCAAGATTGAGTTGTTTGGGAAGAACACACAACACTATGTGTGGAGAAAAAAAGGCACAGCACACCAACATCAAAAACTCATCCCCACTGTAAAACATGGCGGAGGGAGCATCATGGTTTGGGGCTGCTTTTCTGCCTCAGGGCCTGGACGGATTGTTGTTATTGATGGGAAAATGAATTCCAGAGTTTATCAAGACATTTTGCAGGAAAATGTACGACCATCTGTCCGCCAACTGAAGCTCCGCAGAGGATGGGTGATGCAACAGGACTAAGCATACAAGTAATTCAACAAAACAATGGCTGCAACAGCACAGAATACACCTTCTAGAGTGGCCCAGTCAGAGTCCTGACCTCAACCCGATTGAAATGCTGTGGCATGACCTTAAGAGAGCGATTCACACCAGACATCCCAAGAATATTGCTACACTGAAACAGTTTTGTGAAGAGGAGTGGTCCAAAATTACTCCAGATCATTGTGCAGGTCTGATCTGCAACTACAGGAAACGTTTGGTTGAGGTTATTGCTGCCAAAGGAGGGTCAACCAGTTATTAAGTCCAAAGGTTCACATACATTTTCCTCCCTGCACTGTGAATGTTTACATGTTATGTGCAATTAAACCATGGCAACATCTAATGTTTGTGTAGTATTATGTTCAGCAGACTGTGTTCTTCTATTGTTGTGACTTAGATGACGTTCAGAGCACATTTTATGCCCAATTCATGCAAAACTCCACGTAATCCCAAGGGGTTCACATACTTTTTCTTGCAACTGTATGCTACAGGCATGACTAGTCATTTTATATTTATTACATTTATTTATTTAGTTGTTTTAGTTGACCTTGCTGTGAAACAGTTTACTTTCAGCAATGTTTTGAGAAGCTGCAAATAAACTTGTCATATTCTTGTACAACTTATCCTTGCTCTTTTCCCATGATTAAAGGCAAGCAGAACTACACAAGTACTGTAGTCTTTAATTGTGATGCTCCTAAAGTAAACCAAAACCTTATCACTGGAAGAATCAAGTAAATCTTTTATCTTTCCTACCTTTTCCCTTTATAGCATTATGTTTGCAACCGCATCGCCAACCACATGTACAATCAGCTTACACACAATACTTTTGTCTTGCTAGAATAATATCTTCTTGCCATATTATTGCTATATATGAATAATACGGTTTTTAAGAAATTTATTTTATTCCATTCTGCAGATGTTACCGACCCCAGCGAAATTTCATTACATCTTTAACTTGCGGGACTTGAGCCGTATTTGGCAGGGGATCTTGACAGTCACATCAGACGTCTGTCGCAGCACTGACATCCTTGTGGCACTTTTCCAACATGAATGCACACGTGTGATTGCTGATAGGTTTGTTGACCAAAAAGATAAGGACTGGTTCGAGAATACTCTGCATAAGGTAATGATGTGTAAATTTATACTTGTCACATAATATTCTCAAAAACATCAGATAGTAGCTGCTTAGAGGGATATGTTTTAGAACATTCAGAGCAGTATTTGTGATTTTATATTTAAAAATGTGTCAGGTTCCTGTTAAAAAAAATAGCAAAGTTTATAATTATGTGGCATTTAATAAAAGAGCATGGTTAGGTCTTTTTTCATTTATCTTAATTCACACATTGAGGTTTATTTACTAAAGCTGGAGAGTGCAAAATCAGGTTCACTTCTTCATAGAAACCAATCAGCTCCTAACCTCAGCTTGTTCAATTAAGCTTTGGCAATAAAACTTGGAAGCTGATTGGTTCCTATGCAGAAGTGAGCATGATATTGCTCTCTCCAGCTTTCGTAAATAAACTCCATTCTGTCAAAATGATTGCCCCACTACCTCCCAAATATAAATAGCTTTAAAAATTAGTCAAGATGAAGATGGATGCTCAGAATCACAAACAAGATCACATGTGCAATGGGCTAGGGTACACTCTTGTTGGATTTTGAGAGCCCACCATTTCCATTTGACAGCAATGAGGCATGTTGACTTCAACTGCACCTTGTGTACGTGATGAAAGTCAGGGCTGGGGTTTGTAATTATTTTTACTTTATTTTTTATGCATTTTAAAGCTATTTGTATTTCGGAGATAAGGCTGTCAATAAACCAGATTTTCCATATCCACTGAAGGTCCACTATAAATAGGACATTACGGTACTTTACATACAGAAAATATGCTTTTAGTTCTGTGTTCTTTGTGTGTAACAATTATGGTTTTTAACTTTTAGATTGCATCAGAAGATCATGGACAAGAGCTGTTGCAGAGTGTATCAAAAGAGTCCTACTTTGTAGACTTCTTACGGGATGCCCCAGAAGCTACTGGTGATGAGCCAGATGATGCAGATTTGGAAGCCCCTAAAATCTATGAGCCTGTCCCTTCATTTGAAAAACTTTCAAACAGGCTTGACATGTTCATGCAACAGTACAATGAAGCAGTTAGGGGAGCAAGGATGGATCTAGTGTTTTTCAAGGTAAATAACTCATATTGTGCAATGTAACATATTTAATATGATTCACAAATACCCCTTACTGATGGCTTCTGCCAGCCCTTTTTAGGGTTTGTAACGCAGGAGGTGTTATATGGGTTTCTTGACAATGTGAACAAAGTGATTGGCTACCACAGCGATAACATCTCTCTGGCACTTACATGTATAAATGTTTGTCTTATGTGTTGTCTGTCTTGTTTGTGTAATAATGTATTATAAAGTATTATATTTTATAATTCCTTCATTTGATCTTTTATTTTTTTCCCTTTTCTGTAAATAGATATGTGTGTTAGTTTAGACCTTCATACTATTTACCAATACATTTCTGTGGTTGTTTTAAAGCTTTCACTTATGGTCAAAGAACTCTTATTAAATCATAGCTAAGTGATATTGAATCTCAAAAATATCAATAGCGGGTAACAACAGTTATAGCTTACCATTGTGTGTCACAGAGCTGTCGGTGACAGAACAGCGAGGCTCATGCTTTTATGGGAGAATGATGAGAGGCTAATGTATACTGTATGTATCTATATATTTTTTTTTTGCATTTGAGCAGCAAAGGTCTCTGTTTACCACATTGTATGTTTGACTAATATTCTCTTCTGTATCTTTTAATTTTTGCTGAAGCATCAGTCCCTACTATGATATCCAGTGCTCACCCCCAAAGGAGCCACTGGAATTAACAGGCACGTCTGTCCTACTTCAGTGATAAACCATATATATTGGATCCACAGCACACCAGTACACCTTGTGGGTAGTTTTATAACAGGTTTAATAAGACAGGTAAAACTCTGCAAATAGACTGCAAATTAACTCGGAAAATAGCAGTTAAATGCACTGAATACACAAACCTTCTAGAATTGGCACAATAACATCAATAAACACAATATTAGTGTGTATACCGGTATAGATATGGATTAGTATTAACCCCCTGCAACTACAGCAGCAATATGTCCCCAGCTAAACTGACATCTCTTTAGGCTCAGTCCCAAATTCACTTGTATACTGTGGGATTGTATCACTGTGTGAGTCTATGTGTTGCACAGGACTGTGTTAGTGAATCTGCGGAGTGCTCTTAAGGTCTGACATGTCACTTGTTAGCAGTTGCTCACCACATCCAAGAAGAACAGTATCCAGGGCAGGGACAGACTGACCATTTAGACACTCAGGCACTGCCCGAGGGCCCGGGGTCAGTAGGGGGCCCCATGAGATGCCCCTGCTACCTTTCATAGGCTTTTTTGGGTGTGGTTTGAGTGTGGGTGAGGACACGGGGCCCCATGATTTCCTATTGCCCCAGGGGCCCCATGAGTTATCAGTCCGCCCCTGATCCAGGGGTTAACTCCTTGAAGGGATAATGAATTGGGCTCTCCTTCTCTGGCTAGTGATTCCTGTTGTCAATTGTCGTTGCTGCAGAATCTCTGAGGTGCCTCACCTGGGATGGTCACATGCCTTCTCTGCGATTTCCAACACTCTGACCTCTCTCTCTGCGGTAGGAGATGTCGTTGCTGTAGGTAACTGTCGTCGCTGGTGACTGGTACCACTGATCACAGTTGCCGCTGACTTCAGCTGCTGTAGATAACTGTTGTCCTTAGCAACCACTGCCGATCTGGAAACAGTGTCAGTGTACTTCAACAGTAGGGGCTGCAGACTAGCTCCCACATGTCCTCTCCAAAGGCACACATGGCTCCCCAACCCCTCTTCTTGCAAAGCATCCTGGTCCATGTAGTCCTCTGCAGCATAAGGTTACAATGTCTGCCTCTGTGATGGAACTGCAACTCCCACAAACAATTCAGCACTGCTGACAGCTGAGCCAATCAAGCCCTTTCTGACAGCATCCAGTCTTAAAAGGGAAACAGTTCTTTAAAAGGGAAACAGCAATGGCCCCGCTACAGATATATATATTTTTTTTCCATTTGCTAGTTCTACTGGGCTACAGTTTTTGTTTGTTGAAGAATTTTTTCATATTTATGAGCTGTGAAGGAAGGATCATCTAACCTACAACAAAAATACGTGCCACTTTTGTTCTTTCATTTGTTGGTCAAAAAGTCACATACAGTAATTCTCACTTCTGTTGCTTCAGTGCTTTGGTCCTCTACTTGAGCTCTTTGGTTGTCCCACATAATTCTATTTGTTTGAGAGAATACTTTAGTTCCCTGCATAGAAATCAGCAAAAAGTTACAAACAGTTCAAGAACTGGATGTAAAGAATGTAGCAATGGAAAAGCAATTTTAGGGGCATTTATTTCTGCCCAGAAAATGCTTGTTCTGCCCAGATCACTACACTAGATTTGAGTCTTTCCAAACTTCACATCAAAACTGTAATTATTTCATATATTGTTATATAATATTAAGGTGTACATCTAGAAGAGATCACGACTTTTAGAATTGAGTTAAAAGACAGAAAGATAAATACTAATAATTATATGTATGGAAGGAAACTGTGTTTTAGATCCAAAGTTTTAAAATAACACCCACTACCTACACTTAAATTGTAGCAACCACCTTGCTAAAGAAGAGCCCCCCGCCCCCATGTTTCTTCACTTTTAAGTGGCAGTATTTCTCTGCCACTTAAAAGCACTTTTATGCTGACCCTATCGAGTCAAGCCTTCACGCTTTCACACGCATAACTAGACTGTGCGTCTATATCTTCAATCGGTGCAAATAGCACCGGTTATTTATTTATGTGGAGAAAATGTATGTTTTATCTGATTGATTTTTAGCGCTGCACCTGTTTATTTATATTTGCCTACACTGGGTTTTTAGGATATCCTATATTACATTGCTGCTGGATACTGATTTATTTATTTATAATCATATTTATATTTTTATAATATAATTCATATTTGTGTAAATATTTGGAGCGCTCACTATACGTACATTTATTTTGGCAGTATTTCTCTGCTCCTCTTCTGTATTCAGAGCTGCAATATTAGGCTGATTGTTGGGAACTTTAGTATCTCAGAATCAACCATCAAACATCACTTCCATGTGTGAAATCTTAGGATAATGGCCAATCCAATCACACATGCATCTGCTGCTCAGTTTTCTTGTGGTTTACACAATTACTGTGTACATTTATTTATATTTAGCTTATATTTAGTACCATATTTCTTGCTCTAAATGTGCCTATTTATTTAATACACGTCAGTATAAAACAGTATAAAATAAACATTCTTATATAGTAGCATACATTTTCAAAAGTCCCCTTCCTGGCTTAGAGGCAGGCAAATCTGAGTAAATCTCTATCCTTTAAATAGCTGAGATTGACTTTCTTATGCTTTACAAAAACACTGCTTGCAGCGGCTTTTAAATAATGCATGACACTGAGCATAGCAGACACAGGGAAGTCAGATGTATGTAACCAGTTTCTTAAAACTGCATCACTTTCTTTTTCTTCTGGTAACACAGACAGAAAATGGTGTGTAAATCAGAATGCTATTTTATCTTGTGTGCAGCAGCAGCTGTCATGCCATATTTTGAAGGTTAAGCACACTCCATATTTTTTTTTTTATAAAACAGGCTGCAGATTATTGATCCAGGATGCCATACATCGACAATTTTTCAGGGTATTCACAGCATGCTATTGCTGCTTGATAACATAATCAACTGGGAGACCAAAAGGATCACAATTTACAAAGCTGTTTTTCGGTTATTTCTCTTATATTTTATATCTGCCTGGAGTGTGAATTTGTAAAATTGCTTAGGGTATAGTATGGAAAGCAGAGATGCTCTGTTAAGCCTACTGTCCTCTGTGATATGACAGAAAGTAAGCAAAAATCTTCCACAAATGAGGAAAATAATAAAATATGACAGTTGTAACTGGAGCAGGTGTCCCCATTAGTAAATCTCCCCTCTACTCCTGTTCTTGTAATACCCCTACTTTTTGCCCCAGTGACAATAGCGACCTTGGCTATAAGGGGGGACCTGCTCAGTAGAGACAAAAACCACGAAAATGCCTATTTGCTATTTGTACAGCTAGACAAACACATATAGCTTCCAGTCAAGCAATTTATTTTGCTGGTTTAGAAACTAGCATCAGATGCTACAACCTGAAAGCTGATCCAAGAACCAATCAAGCTAAACCACAAAGTATCAAGGTGATTTTACTGACTAGCAGAGGTGTGTCTATCATAAGATTTTTTTGTCAAAAGTAAAAATACTTTGGCAGCTAAAACTGTAAATATATAAGCATTTCCATTATGTATTGACTGTATGTGTTTACCTGAAGTTCCACTTTAGGTTTTCTTTACATCATCTTTGTTTATCTGTAGTTGTTCATAAAATCACGGGGAGATATGAGTATTGAAATGTTTGTTTTGCAATGATTACAAAAAACAATGTAACACCCTCCCAGTGTTATACCTTACAGAGCACACTCATAAATTCCAGTTATGCCATCATTTTAATTAATTTTTGTTCCACTGTTTAGGATGCAATGATCCACTTGGTGAAAATCTCCCGTATTATCCGGACTCCACAAGGAAACGCTTTGCTGGTTGGTGTTGGAGGCTCAGGGAAACAGAGCTTGACTAGGCTGGCTTCCTACATAGCTGGATATCAGAGCTTTCAGATTACTCTGTCAAGGTAAATATTTGCTATCATGAATTTTAAAACTTGGGCACTGATTCCATGTCCTCTGTAGCATTCAAATAAAGCATGCTTCACATTGGATTAAGCTATCAAATACCTTAATTGTTTATATCCTAGTTTTTCCGTTTCAAACCATAGATCCTTGTGGCCACATTGTATTATACACATTCTGTAATATAATTATACTTTGCATATCATTAAATGTTGATTTCCATTTTTCCATGAAGTCCTGCAAACTTTTAAAAAATGTATCATGGAACTTAAACAATGCTTATAGCTCCTTAGTTTTTGTAAAAGTTAATTCTGGTGACCTGTACAGACTTCAAGTTCTGAGTGCTACAGAATTTATATCATAAGCTCAATTGGAATAGTGAAATGGTTTTTTTTTTAAAGCAGAACTAAACTCTTTCAGTCAACATTGACTATTTTTAATCCTTATGTTGCTAGCATTACATAGATAGGATCACATTAGATAGATATGAGAGTATATCACATTTACTAGTTTTACAAATTTAATTGTATTATAACAAAGCAGTATTCATAATAGACAATGTAAAAGGCTATAGGTACAACGGCAAATTGCAGTTCATTGACTGGATACAGGTAATATAAGGAAGGTGGTACAAGACAACAAAATACAACTGGAAAAAACAATGACGTGCAATATTCAAAGGCATCTCTAAGTAGGTTCATAACTTGCTCCTAGGGATAACGTGGCCCATCATCAGTAAAACATTCTACAGTAGCTCCCTTCTAGGGAGAAAGGGTACTGCCCCAATCATTTTTACAAATTAAAACCAAGAGACAAGAGGTAGTTGGAAGTGCAGAGAAGTAGAAATATATAAGGTCAGGGAAGAGATGCAGAGAAAGGGGACATTTACTTGTATAAGGTCAAGGAAGAGATGCAGCGAAAGGGGACATTTACTTGTTTTAAACTGTTTATTGAATGACATCATAATAAAAATAAGTTTTATATTAAGGCAAGAAAATCAAAATTCATTTTATCATTATGTTACTAAGGAGCCCTGGTGATGATATATCTTGTTCTTTGATGTCGCTGCTCTGTATTATCACTAGTATCCTCCACCTCCACATCATTTGCTGTACAAGGGGCAGTTTTTCTGACCCCATTTATCCTACATTAGCAGAGGTCATCATAAGGCTCTCTTACATTTAGCAACTTCTACATAGCCTTCCTGGTTTCCCTAAGAGTGCCATCCAGCCTAATTCAGTCTTGGTGTCCAGGTGCATTTATGCTCTAGCATTGGCAATACATTGCTCTTATTAAATGGCACTACAAGGTTCCTAGTAGGCTTAATATTATAGGTACTTATATAGCGCCGTCAATTTACGCAGTGCTTTTACATATATATATATATTGTACATTCACATCAGTCCCTAACCCTCAAGGGGTGTACAATCTAAAGTCCCTAACTTACATTCATACATACACATAGTAGGGACAATTTAGACAGGATCCAATTAACCTACCAGCATGTCTTTCAATATACTTAATATACAAGTATATTAAACCTGGGCCCATCCATGCTACTAGACGTGTGTTTTGGTTCATTGTGAATCAATTTTTGTCCTAAAATTTGATTTGCAGTTTTGGATGCATTTGAATCTCAGAATGGCTATAGTAACAAATGTAAATAAATCAGAAAAAAAGGTATAATGAGATTAATTAATGCATTTGTTTCATTCATTTCATTTGGATGGTGACACATGATTCAATAGTAGTTCGGGCCCATGGGGAAACAAACTCAATTTTCAAAATTTGTTTAATAATGTGGTTTCAAGTAAATTTTTGATTTAAATTGAATTTTTAATTGTTACAGTCAGTCAGCAGTTTAATGCAATTCTTAGGTTTGAAAAATTCGGCTGCTGAATTTTGCATAATTTATTCTGTTGCATTTAAAATTATTGAACCTTTCCAAATAGTTTTGATATATGAATATCAAATCCACCCCAAAAATTAAAAGATGCTAAATGTTTTTAATCTACTGGATCAATGAATATGCCAAACAAATGCCCAATATAACGAAACGAATCCCAAAAGCAAAACGGTTTAACATAATCAATATAGTGAAACAAAATTCTTCAACAAACGATTGCATCCAAAAGTAAATGAAACAAAAATTTACGACGTGTATACTGCTCAAAATACATTAAAGGAACACTTTGAAAACACATCAGATCTCAATGGGGAAAAATATCATGCTGGATATCTATACTGATATGGACTGTGTTACGAAAGTAAGGGTGCCCCATGATTTGATGGAAATGAAAATTATTAATCTACAGAGGACTGAATTTAAAGACACCCCAAAAATCAAAGTGAAAAAATTATGCACTAGGCTAGTCCATTTTGCTGAAATTTCATTGCAGCAACTCAAAATGGTACTTAGTAGTTTGTATGTCCCCCATGTGCTTGTATGCATGCCTAACAAAGTCAGGGCATGCTCCTAATGAGACAACAGATGATGTCCTGGGGTATTTCTTCCCAAATTTGGACCAGGGCATTACTGAGCTCCTGGACAGTCTGAGGTGCAACCTGGCACCATTAGATGCAACGAAACATGATATCCAAGAGGTGTTCTGTTGGATGTAGGTCAGAATAGCGTGGGGGCCATCCAATGGTATCAATTCCTTTATCCTCCAGGAACTGCCTGCATACTCTTGCCACATGAGGCCAGGCATTGTCGTGCACCAGGAGGAACCCAGGACCCACTACACCAGCGTAGGGTCTGACAGTGGTTCCAAGAATTTCATCCCGATACCTAATGGCAGTCAGGGTGCCATTGTCTAGCCTGTAGAGATCTGTGCGTCCCTCAATGGATATGCCTCCCCAGACCATCACTGACCCACCACCAAAACGGTCATGCTGAATGATGTTACAGGTAGCATAACATTCTCCACAGCTTCTCCAGACCCTTTCATGTCTGTCACATGTGCTCAAGGTGAACCTGTTCTCATTTGTGAAAAGCGCAGGGCGCCAGTGGCAGACCTACCAATTCTGATGTTCAATGGGGAATGCCAGTCAAGCTCTATAGTGCCAGGCAGTGCTCATCCTGTTCCTCCTTGCACAAAGGAGCAGATACTGGTCCTGCTGATGAGTTAGGAACCTTCTACGGCCCTGTCCAGCTCTCCTAAACTAACTGCCTGTCTCCTGGAATCTCCTCCATGCTCTTGAGACTGTGCTGGGAGACACAGAAAACCTCCTGGCAATGATACGTATTGATGTGCCATCCTGGAGGAGTTGGACTGCCTGTGCAACCTCTGTAGGGTCCAGGTATCGCTCATTCAAATGCAAAACTAGTCAAAAGCAGTCAGAAAAGATGAGTAGGGGAGAAAAATGTCAGTGGCCTCCACCTGTAAAACCATTCCTGTTTTGGGGGTCGTCTCATTGTTGCCCATCTAGTGCACCTGTTGTTAATTTCATCATAGTTTGTAAGCTCCAAGGAGCAGGGCTCTCCTATCCCTCTTGTATTGAACTGTATTGTTGCTGTATTGTCTCCTGTTAAATTGTAAAGCGCTGACCAAAGTTTTGGCGCTATATAAATCCTCAATAATAATAATAATAATTAACACCAAAGCAGCTGAGACTGATTAACAACCCCCTATGCCAGGGGTTACAATTTCAAGCCCAGACTAGCCGGTCACAAAACTAACTCACCACCAGTTATACACGGATTACAAAGTGTTCCTTTATTTTTTTGGAGCAGTGTACATGTCTACATGCTACTCTATCACAATAATGTGTAATACATGTATTGGTGCACTTTGGTGTCATCCATTGTGAATGACACAATACACCTTTACAACTCACCTGCTTTGCATGATGATGTCTACTGCATGTTCCTGTGCTATACAGTATGTCTTACTTCTACCACTGTGTGTGTGTATATGTTCACCTTTTTTTTTAACCATAAAATCTGTCAGAAAATTTAAGTTTTATTAACGGCAATATATTTTGGATTTAGAACAGTCAGCAGGAACATTTTCCCAAAGCTCCGAAACACCTTATCCTATCTTGCAAATATTTCATCCATTTAAAACTTTTAATACCAAACTCCTTTTCTGAAGGCAGGCACCAAAAGGTGCCAGCTATTACCTTAATTAACTAGACAATCCCACTGAAAATTGTTTCACTTTTCCTAAGGACTTGACATTTCTTTTTTCAGGGCAAAGCCCTTCCTCCCCTCCATTCTCCTTCATTCCTCTGTCTGAGATTGCCCTTATTGGATACTGAGGCACTTAATTGGACATTTAGAAGGCAGGCAGATGAGGCTAAGTCCTAAAACTAAGAAATGTAAGTCCTTGGTAACAAAGTGAAATCAGAATCAGTGGCATGCACAGCAAAGGCTAATAGCAGGACTACTCTCAAGGTCTCTCAGGTCTTTTACGATTAATAGTGTTTTTGCTACATTGGAAAAAATTTAATGGCTCTCCTAACTTTGTTCTGACTCTTTCTTTTATTGATGTGATTAGCCCTTATTTGATAGCTTCTTGGTAAATTCGGACTGTATTCAGTCTGTGTTTTTTTTTCGTACAAAAACCTCTTCGCTTTTGTGCATGAAGTCAACAACTTTTAATAAGACCGACAAAATCTATTTGTCAAATGGCCTTGGAGAGCAATAGGGATTGTATAGAGTTGCATGCCTGTGCTGAGCCTTCAGCTGTTTAATGAGCATGCTGGCCCTTCAGCAGAATACAGGATAATTGCAAGTTTCTATATATCTCTTGTTGTGATGACAGATTTTATGTAAAGGGAGAAAGAAAGATTCTTGACCGATAGCAGTTCACTGTGCAATGTAATGATTTACCAACTAATGAGTCTAACTCCTTTAAGATATTCATTAATGCAGACTGGAAATGGAACAGTTTGGTATCTTGCCATGAGGACTCTTGAGTGTTTTACCGTATGATGAGACAGCACGAGTTAGCAAAACAGATGTTTTGTGTTGACCTTCTAGTGGCATCCTCTTCCTTTACTATGTTCCTGTAGCAGCTATGATTGCTCACATAGAGAAGTTCAATTTTGGATTTAAAAAATATCTCCCTAAAGTAATCAAGAAAATGCAAAAACGTTCTTACAAATGTATTACTTTTAGTTCACATTTAATGTTTGTTGGCACTGTGAACGAACAATGGAACAGAATCGAGTTTCAGACTGAATCAAAGATTAAAAAAATACATTGGAGAGGGATTAGAACATCTGTCAGGTTTTTATTGCTGCCTGTGTTTCTGTTAGGGAGATTCATCCTCTCTGTTTGTCCTGTTTACCATTATCACCAAAAGTTGAAGTAAAAAAAAAATCCTAAATTTTGCAGTGTCCCCAGAACATAGTGGGGGAGTCTTCCAATGGGGACACTAATTCTGGTGACCCAAGTTTCCTTTCATTTTCTGTTTTGGCTAGGGGATTGGAAGTGAATGGAAATCTCCCCAAAGCGACAAGCATTTCAAGAAGAATGCGGTAGTACCCTACCTAAAATAACAAGATTTGCTTTTAGCTCTACTTTAAAGGAAACCCATACTAAAGGAATATGTGGGCAAACCTCCGTCTGAAAGTACTATTTGCCTATTTTTATTTGGATTCAAATCTCTTAAGTTACTGAATCAAAACAAGCATGCAGCAACTAAAGTCAGAGTAAAGTCAGAACGCCTGTTCTGCATATCTGTTGATAAAATGTATTTTGATATGTTTATAAATAAATAACTATTTGATTAACTGAAATGTTATTGTGATTTTTGAATGTGACAAATTAGAATTCTTTCTTTTTAGTTTTTATTTATCATTCATTACATTGTTTTACACTGCTGCCTACTGGAGAAACACTGGCAAACAAAAAAGCCACTGGCCAGCCAGGTATAACTGGTGAAAAGTTTACCCATTTTTCCTCAGAGGCTGTACCTGTATTCTGCTAAACCAATGATTGCAGGGCTTGCATGTAATGTGACCCTTGGACACTGGGTTTTGCTTGTGACACTCCCTAGACACGTTGGGCTTGATTTAATAAAACTGGAGAATGCAAAATGTGGTGCAGCTCTGAACAGGAACCAATCAGCTTCCATTTTTTTTGTTTTTCTTTTTAAAGCTTAATTGAACAAGCTGAAGTTAGAAGCTGATTGGCTACCATGCACAGCTGCACCAGATTTTGCACTCTCCAGTTTTAATATATCATACCCAAGGGGTTGTCAACCCAGCTGAGAGATGGACTTGGAGCCAGCCACCAGGAGAGGTAGACTTGTGGTGTGAAATGTAAAACATCCTTGGAGTCTACAGGCAATGGATCTTAGGACTAAAGATCTGTGGAGAGTAAGGGTTGGACTATCCCTGAAGGCCATGGACAAGGGATCTTGGTAGGTACAGATCTATGGAGGGTGAGGATGTGTAGGTTTAGGTCAGGGCAGTGGGGCAAAAATTATAAGTACATGTTGTCTGAAAATTGGCTTTTTCTTTAAAGCTCCATGCACACAGGCTTAAAAAATATTGCTCCTAGAAGAGTTTAGCAATTGCCTGTAGAAGCAACTAATGTTATCCTAAGTGTCCATGCACATTAGATAGTCTAGAGGCGGTTTTTAAGCTCAACATGTAGAAGAAGAAAAAAATTCTTCTCTTTTGCTTTTCTGAGTGTTTTTCTGACAGAAAAAAAACCTTGTTAACGCCAGTACAAAAATGCTCAAAATTAGCTTTTTTTCTGCCAAGAGCACTGATTTTTTAAGCCAATGTGCATGGAGCCTTAAGGTCGTAAGGGGTTGATTTACTAAAGGTAATTAGACTATGCACTTTGCAAAGTGCAGTTGCTCAAGAACTTAGTAAATGAGATAAAGCTTCCCTTTGCTAAGAATACCCAATCGCGTGCAAGGAAAATGAAAAAAAAATGCATTTTGCTTGGACATGATTGGATGATGGAAGTCAGCAGAGCTTCTGCTCATTTACTAAGCTCTGGAGCAACTGCACTTTCAGAGTGCAATTGCAGTTTGCAAACTGCACAGTCTAATTGCCTTTAGTAAATCAACCCCTAAAACTGTCAATACCTTTTCAGTGTACCCTTTACTTCAACCTCTTCTATATGGGGACTGGACTACTGACAAATGAATTTCTCCTACCAAACGCTATGCTGACCAATATGTTTGAGGAGGTGTAGAGGCATCCCTAGGGTAGGTGTCACGTGGTGCGGTAACACTTGGTGACCCCCCCCTGACGATTCCCACAGAATGGATCGGATCTGCAGATTGAGCATAATGGATCGGGCTCCGATTCACTATGCTCAATTTGCAGATCAGGTACATCCTGCGGGATCATCTGCTTTCTTTACAAATTTACCTTTTCTTGGAGTGGGTCCGGTGTCACCCCACATAGGTTGCATGCCGACAAGGATCGTCGGCATGCAACCTATACGGGGTGACACTGGACCCGCTCCAAGAAAAGGTAAGTTGTAAAGAAAGCCGACGATCCCCGCAGGATGGATAGGATCCATCCTGTGGGGATCGTCGGCTTGATTTACAACTTACCTTTTTGTGGAGCAGGTCCGGTGTCACCCCGTGTGGTCGGTATCACCCGGTGAGGACCACACCCCCCGAACCTGCCTCGGGGCGCCACTGAGGAGGTGTTCCCTAAGTGGTGAGCTGTTCCAGTTGTGGATCACACCATTTCTTATCTTAAAAAAAAAACACTGACTGCTTTCATTGAGGATGTTCCATTGTTTAAGTATCAGATTGACTGGAAGCCCTTCCCGAATCCCCAGTGGCTCCAGATTGTTAAAAAAGCTTATTTCTTAAGGGTCAGATTTCACTTTTCCTGTCAAGGCACACTGTACTAGATCATGTAAATGATGTAAATGTAAACGTGAGTTGCAAACAAATGGTCATATTGTGAGAACTATTAGGACTATGGCTTAGCCGTGAACATTTTTAGTGGCAGCAGGGATAGCTGAATGTTTTGATATAACATTTGTGTAGGTGGGCTTGAAAATGAGGGAGTGATGGCAGTTTAGAAATCATGTCCTGATTTTTCATCTCACACTCTAGCTTTTGTCAGCTCCCACTCTAGTTCTGAACATTCCGCCATTCATTCCTATGGGACCAATTTCACCACAAAAACGCCGATATTTCGTGAACCATTCGGTGAAACGTTCCACAAAGTAATAGCACCCCAATCGGGAACAATCCCCACATTTCCATATATTACTGTCTATCTAGTGTAAAAACTGTGGGAGGAGTTAGGGTGGTAAAGTTGGCTATAATAATAAGAATATATATGTGAGATAACAGTAAGTGGTCTTGCCATGCAAGAAGACTTAATTAATCTTGTCCATAAGGGATATATAGGATATATAACTAAAGAAATTAAGCATTAATTTAATTACTTTTTAAAAGAATGCATAACTGAGTTGACTAGTAACCTTTTATACTGTATCTCCCTGGAGATCAGCTTTTATTTGTAGAGAAGAAGACCTCTTTAAGGGGCTAAATTTCAATCTTGTATTTTACTATTATAACAGAACACTGTAGGTCCAGGCAAAGAAATTCACTGCTATATACTATGTTGTAGGGTAGTTAAATAGACAGTTGTTGCACAAAGAATGGTTGCCTAATGTAGAAAGCCTATTTAACAACATAATGAGGAAATGCCATTTTCATATATTTTAATATGTGTGATATAGTCAAAACAACTTGAACTACCACCATTTTGACAGATGTATTTGAGATATTTTTTATCATCTAGCAAAAAACCTTTGGGCTTTAGAGCAGAATGTATTAAATTCTTTATTTGCATTTCAAGTAAATATTAAATGCGAACATTTGCTCTTTACCCTAGAGATAACGCTTGATTAATTTTAGAAAGAAGTGTACATTCTGTGCGTTAGACTTGCAATTCAAAGGTGCTTTCATGTCTTGATATTTAGTAGACTTGAGAGGAAAATGGGGGATACAGAGGAATACTCTGAATATAAGAGGAATTTAAATAATGCTGATGCAGAGGACTGTAACCTTGGTAGAACTAGATTATGCTTTCATGTTCCGTATTTTCAGTATACCTTCATCATGTATTAATATGTCAGTGAGACAGTTGCAAGAATTTATGAAAGTGTCAAACCAGTTTTGCTCTTGGACAAATAATCTCACCTGCTTTCTTAATAAAATTGTCTGAAAGTGAAAACTAGGCTTTACTTTTTAAAGGGTCGTTTAAAGGACAACTAAACCCTAGTCAACTGTTCATGTATGAAACATCAGATTAATATTCAACACTGAAGGAAAATGCAATATTTAAACCTAATTTGAATTTGTGCTTTTTCTTTGTTTAAATGTAGAACCTCTTTTATTGAGTAACTGCTCAGCTAGTTTTAATTAAATGCAAACCTCATATAACTAAGAAGTAAGGAATATAAAGTACCACATACATCTCAATATACTAGAATATATCTAGTTTCCTTTCTGCGAACTGACATCACAGTTTCTCTATACAAAGTATGTTACAATGCAAGCAAAACGAACCTGAAAAACAATTGTTCTTTACTGAATCTATAGAACAGTAAATTATTACTTATTAGGCACACTAATTTGTATATCGTATACTGAAACTTAAAGTGAAAGTAAACCCACTTTTGTATCTTTTTCCTACAGGTAAGCTTACAATAAAGCTTACCTGTAGGTAAAATGAATATCTCCTAAACGTGCACCATTTAGGAGATATTCGCACTGTTTGTCAGCTGGTGCATGCACTCTAAATGAACAGCATACCTGTACCGTTTCTTCAGAGCACTGTGCTGTGTCCTGAGACTCCTGCGCACATGCGAGGGAGTGATGTTATTGCGGCTCGGCCTGTCAGATGGCCGGTACTCTCGTACCCGGAAGGAAGGACCGAGTGAAGATGGAAGCCTCTGCAGAGTGGACATCGCACCGCTGGAGGTGATTAGACTGTGCATTGCATACTAGCACATTATGACATTACCTTCCAGGGAATTTTTTAAATTTCTTTTCTCGAGCTACGGTCTACTATCATTTTAAGAAAATATAATTAATTGATTTCCATACCTGTATGCAGTGAATCTGTATGTCAATTTTAAATTACATTTAATAGAAAAAAAAATATTGGGTATTAATTGTTTTATAGAGACAATGGTGCCACTATCGATTATAAAAGCGCTGGGGGAAAAACATACTTTTTTATTAGATGAAGGTGTCTGAGGCAGGTTTTATTCTAAATCTTTTTTTTTTTTTTAGTCAATTAACTGTTTATTCAAAAAAGTATTCAGAGTATTACAAGAAATCAAGTAACTTACTATATAATAGAATCATGTAGAACATTACAAAATTATCCAACTATAAAGTAAAGAGAAGGGATACAGACATGGGAAGCACTGTAAAATGCAGGTGTACCTGTGAGGAGAGAACAGAACACACCTGTTCATATCAGTAGTGGAATAGTAACCACAACCATTAATAAGTGAGACACAGCAAAAACATAAGTAAAATACAACTAAAACTAAATATCGCAAAAGAAGAGAGAAAAAAATTATATACATTTTTAATATAAATATATGTAGCTAAGCTGCTCTTTGTCAGCAACAAACAACCTATTAGTTTGGCATGACCAGCTAGTAAGAGGTATGGTAGCAAAATTAGTGAAAAGAAGAATAACCAAGAGGAGAGGGACTGCAGTGAGAGTACTCAAGGATCCCCTAGGAAGGGTCTAGCTCCCAGACCCAATTCCGGGAAGCGCCCAAAATAGGCAGAATTAAGGGAAATAGGAATATCTGGCTCACTTGGAAACTAATGCCTTGAAGTTCTCGGGATCACTGTAAGCCCTCCAGCAAGTCCAAGTGGTACAATCTTCTGTCACCAGAGTCTCCATTGCCATTATGTCATTGAGTATCTGCGCCCACTCGAGAATATGAGGAAGGACTGTGGCCTTACAATGTCTAGAGATAGTGACACATGCAGCCAACAGGCAGTAAGATTCCCTTTTTGATACTAGAGAAGGACCCAGGGATCATTGACAGAAGGACAACTTCAGGAGAAGCTTGAATATAGGATATACACATTGCGTTATAAAAATCAAAGACTTTTTGCCAGAAGGCATCCCCACCATATATGCAAGAAAGATCACTCACAATCTCCTCACCTCCAGCAAGTCCTAGGCACAAAAGGAAACACGATGCAGATCTATCGGGGTCCTGTGCCATAAGGACAGAATTTTGTAATTCTTTTCCTGGAAAAAAGAAGACATATAAAGTTTATGAGTAAATACAAAGCAATTTTGCCAATTGTCTGCTGAGAAGGTCCTATGCAGGGATGTTTCCCATTTAGCGGTAAATGATGGGTCCATCTTGGAGGTTTTACCTCTCAACATGCCATACAACAGAGACATTGTGGTCCAGAGTGTCAGTCCGCAGAAATAGTAATTTCAAAGGTGTGGCAGAAGAATAATAATGATTGGTTTTAAGCTCATGAACAAAACCAGTTAATTGTATCGTAGAAAGCCAATCTCCTAGATTGTAAGCTCCAAGGAGCAGGACCCTCCTATCCCTCTTGTATTGAACTGTATTGTTGCTGTATTGTCTCCCTTTATATTGTAAAGCGCTGAGTAAGCTGTTGGCACTATATAAATCCTGTATAATAGTAATTACAGTGTGACGATGTAACCGCCGGAAAATGGTCCAATACTCTATCAATGTTATAGTCTGTAAGAAAGTGCTGGAGCTGTGGCCACTGTGAGCGCAACAGAGAGACAGTGGAATGGGATCGTAGGCCAGGACCAAATGATGTGTTATCAAAAATGGGAGTCAAGGGGCCTTTACGATGGGAAAGTTTATGAGGGATGACAAATCTGTCCCAAACTGAGAGGAGATGGTGAACCAAGAATGTTGGGGTGGAGGGAGGGGGGTGTTGAGCGGGAGCAATCCAGGGTAGTGTCCTTAAATCAAGGGGGGAGAGGGCCTGTTCCAATTGAACTATACATTTATTGGAAAAATGGTAGAACCAATCAAATAGCCCATTCAAAACCGTAGCCTGATGTTAAAGGGAGAAATTGGGAAGACCCAAGCCCCCTGCCTCTTTGGGTTTCGTAAGGACTGCCAGTTTCAGACGGGGTCGACGAAATCTCCATACAAAGTCTATGATCTGAGATCGAAGATGAGTGAAGAAATGTTTAGGTGGAGCAATAGGGATCGCACTGAAAATATAAAGAAATTGTGGTAGGATGTCCATTTTTAAGGCATTAATGCAGCCAAACCAAGAGAGAGTTCTAGAACACCAAAGAGATAAATCTCTAGTCATTTCGGACAGGAGTCTCTGGTAGTTCAGTTGGTAGAGGTTTGCAAGGTCTGAGGGAATAAGTGTCCCAAGGTACATTATATAGTCTCATTTGAGTTGCAAAGGGAACTCCCTCTGAAGCTGAGTTAGGACATGGTGGGGTAGGGAAACATTCAAGATTTCCGTTTTGGAAGGACTGACTTCAAAGTTGCTAAGATTGCCAATTCTCACATGATGTTGGGAAGGCTAAGTGATGGTTGCATCAGGAACAGGAGAATGTCGGTGACAAAGAGCACCAATTTATAAGACCCCCTCCCCTATTAGAACCCCTTTTATGGAATCATTGGCCCTGAGAGCTACAGCTAAGTGTTCCATAATTAAGACATATAATAGAGGAGACAGGGGACCCTCTTTGGGAAGGTGCATGTGATCAGCACAGGGCCAATCAGCACTGTCCAGACAGATGTCCTGTTACAGATTTCTCCTCCCTTCTTGTCTCTTAAAAGGTTGTCCCCAGAGCAGAAAGTGAGGAATGTCCTTGTATAGCAGTAAAACCCAACAGGGGTCTAACCTTTCGTCATTTGCCACGGCACCCTGTTTGAAAAAGGCCGGTATAGATACAGTATTAAAAACATACATATTTTTTTTCTGGCTTTTCACTCACTTAGATTTAATTTTTTTGTGCAGTTTACCAGGGGATGTATTTATTCCTTAAAAGTTAATTCTTATTGAAGCCTGGCAAACCAAAGTGAAAACAAGACCAAAAAAGCATGAATATAAATGGAGCTTTTACTTACCTGTCACTCATCATAAGATTAGTTACCAATTGGAGTATTTCAAATGCAATACTTCCTAATAGTAAGCAATAATAATGAGTTATGGGGGTCAGGGAATCTTAACGCCACTCAAATATGAGGCCTTAGTTCTTATTACTTCCTGGCCTTAGGCTGGGGATAACAAACAGCAAGGCTGCACTCTGCTTAGTTATTAATGAAATGAACTTGTTGCTGTCTGGAGAGCTAGTAAATGGTCCCAATGACTTTTCTAATAATTTACTTTCTAAAATGATACTTACTACTATTTGTAATGAATAAAACAGCAAGCAGACTTTTCAGCAGGGTGTTATAGAAATGCCAATTCTGAAAGGAGCTCATATTAAACTGAAAAGATGTAAAAAAAAACTAATTTAAGGGGGAAACAACACATTTTTAGTTAAAAAAAGGGGGAGGCTGTATTGAAATGAAAACTTTTGCCAATTCAAAGTGGCAACATTATTCAGGGGAAATTATACGCTTGTCTTGTAAGAAAGTACCATCAAGTATATTTCCCAGAGGGCAGCAAAGTGAAAAGCATCTGCAGCCATACCTTGTAAAACTTATCATATTTGATAGTTGAATACTATTTTACACACTATAAGTTGAGGGAAACAACTGCAATGGACATTTTTGCTGAAAATGTGTAAAATTGTTAATGTCACCTGTTGATTATTGTGCCCCTTAATACTTTAATATTTAGTTTTATTGCTGGTAATATTTTAAAATAGATATTAAAGTGGTTCTAAAGGCTAAAGATGTTTACCTTCATGCATTCTTCCCCTCCCCAGCCCCTCCCCAATATTTACCTGAGCCTGATCTCGATCCAGCGATGTGCACAAAAGCAGAGGGTCTCTCAGCTCTCTCCATCCTCATTGGCTTAGACAGAGCAGTTAGAGCCATCTCCTCCTGCTGCAGTCAAACACAGCCAATGAGGATAGAGCGAGGGTGGGGCCAAGCCGTGCTCTGTGTGTCTTCTAGACATGCAGAGTCGGCTCGGGAGGTAACTTGCCATGGGGGCACTCGGCAGGGTAGAAGAACCAGGATTGCCGGTAGGGGACCTGAAAAGAGGAGGATTGGGGTTGCTCTGTGCAAAACCATTGCACAGAGCAGGTAAGTATAACATATTTGTTATTTTAATAAAAAAAGAAAGTTTACAACTGCTTTAAGTACACATGTAGTATTTATAAAGCTTCTGGGTTTCACTCAGCATTGAAAACCTAGCCTGTTGAGTGATAATGGTTTGGGGAGTCTTTTATGAACACTGAAAGCTCTGCAAGAAAGTGATAAAAAAAATAGCAATAAAGGTCTGTCCTCCTGAATTTGCAAGCACTGGAGCACAGAGACTGGCAGCAAATAGGGTTAATGACATTCACACTTGGTGCACAATGTGAAAAAATGCTTCACATCAGTTGCAGCCTTCATTTTGAGAAAGGTTGCCTTTACGGAGCACTATAAAAATATTTTGTGCCAGACACTGTAGTCTGTAAGGGAGCCCTTAGCTCTATGACGTTCAGAGGCTTGTTAATTAAAGTGACAGTGGATAATACAGTGACAGGCAAAGGGTTGTATGAAGAAAGCAGTTGCTATTATAATTTGGATATTGTGACAGTGTGGCGATCTGTAACCCTGGATTCTCAACAAGGCAGGTTGAGGGGCTCCAGGGTAAGTGTTTGATATGGAGGAAAGTGGCTTTTCACTTTCCTCCTGTGTTTGTAAGGTCTGTTTTGGGATCTGGAGCCTGGAGATTTCAAAGAGATCTGGGAGGGATGAAATCTCCAATCCTGGGACCAGGTTTTGGGATAGGCCAGGAGACTGATTGCACAGGTGTGTGCAGGCCTTTAGAGAGAGTCAGGACCAGGGTTCTGGGCTCCACCCCGGCAGCTAGGAGTCAGCAGGGCTCCACCCCGGCAGCTAGGAGTCAGGTGGGCTTCACCTAGGGGAGGTGGAAGCCAAAAGCAGCAAGGGGCTGCTAGAGACTAGCTGTGTGCTAGTGGCCAGCGGTGTGCAAGAGCTGTGTCTTGAAGAAGTCTGCAGGAGGCAGACATCAAGCGGAGTATAAGCCAGGAGGCTGAGTTTTGTTTTGTGTGATGGTGGATACCCCTGCGTGGGAACCTCTTATGTTATTGAACTGTTTCATTTAAATAAAAGTGGGCTAAAAAGGCCCTTAAAGAAAGCAAGTAGCTGTGTGCGTTTAAAAGCTCTACCACTTTGAAGCGAGTTCCCACATATGGTGGAGGATGCGGGCAGAATTGGAGATCCCTGCAAAAGTAAGTTCATCAGTTATATGAACTGAGTTTCTGTGCAATGGACAGCACTATCTGTGTGTGCAGGTGAGGAGAACCTGCTAGTGAAAAGGACTTTGCCTTAAAGAGACAGTGTTCCATGGTGTTGCTGAACTGTGTAACACACTGCTGTGTGCATGACTGCAAAGATGGGGCGGTCAAACCAGAAAAAGGAGGCAATGTTTGCTGAAGCGAGAGATAGAGCCCTGTGGCTAGGGGGTTATATACCGCATGCCCCAGCCAAGCCCAGAAATTTAGATGTGGGTGAGTCTGCTGTGGGCTGGTGCAAGCAGCACCTGGCAGCATTGAACCAACCTAAAGAGGAAAGCAAGCCAACCTTCAGTGCAAGGAGAGAGCTGCAGGATGTCTGTACCTGGGAGAGGGGTGTTGTTGCCCCTGGCAACGCTGCTGCAGTTAAACCAGTAGCTGTTGTGAAAAATGTGAATGTGTCACGGCTTGAGAGTTGGTCCAGCAGAGAGAAGCCTATGCTATGTGCAAGGAGAGGGGCTGACCAGAGGCCAGGACCAAGAGTGAAGGCCCATAGCAACACAGAGGAGGCCAGTCGGGCTGTCTGTGTACGGGGGGCTATGTCATATAAGGATCATGGCAAGTGGCATCAAGAGGAGCCAATACAGCGTGTTGGAAAGAGCCAGCAAAGTTCTGCTTGGAGAGTGCAATCTCCCATGGTGACCGGAGAAAAAGTAGTGCCTGGAAGGAGGAGCTGCATTGAAGATGTGGCTCAGTGTCCCAACAAAGATAAGAGTGGAAATGTACCATGCCTGGAATGTGGTCAGTGGGGGCATGGGATCTTTTCCTGTCCCAGACTCTGGAATACCGCTGATATTGGGCAAATATCTACAACTTCAAGCCCAGAGTCTTGTTTTAAAATGTCAGCAGCCACCTCTGGCAACAGGGAGGAAGTTCCTGTTGGGCCTGCAGGGGGTGCCAGAGAGTCCATGGAGCCTATGGAGGCATCTGTTACTTCACCTTGGGGCAAGGGAAAAGTTGCCAAGGAAAGTGCAGTTGAGGATGCGTTTATGAGACGACGCACTCAAATGAAGATGGTGATACCTACTACTGTGGTGGGTAAGACTGTGTGTGATAAAACCATGGCTGGGACTGTCATGTTGAGAAGGACTGGTTATGAGACTGTCCATTCTGATGTAGGAGTGACCCCAGTTAGTTGGGCCACTGAATGTGCTTTTGAGAGTGACTTTTCCCTGTGCAGTGCCTTGTACAGTGGGGAGTTAGGGGTTAAAGTTAAACCTGTGCCTGGTTCTCAAAAAGCAAGTGATGTCACTAATGTGTGCCAGTCACAGGTTGGTAGTGGGATAGAACAGCCCACAAGAGCTAAAAATGCTGATGTTGATGTGAAATGTTCTGCTGTTGGGAAAACCCTGAGCTCTTGCAGTGCAAAAGCTATAGTTAAAGATGGGTCGTTTCCCATAGCAACTGGTGGTAAGACAGCACAGGTGTCCTTAGACATCTCCAGGGGTCTCCGTGTATTGGAGCCGGAGGTTGCCCTGGACAACTGCGATGTCACTCTGGTGGAGCAGAGTGGAACTGCACCTTGTAATAGGAGTGTGTTGGTGCAGTCTAACAATACAGAAAGTGTTCAGATGAACAGCGGGTTAATGCAGCCTGGGAAAAATGCAAATGTGGGTGTAATTCAGGAAGTATCACCAGAGCAAAGTGGTGGATGTGAGGTATTGCAACCTGCAGTGGGAAAACAGGTGTTACCCAAGTCAGACGTGATCCAGAGTGATTTGTGCAATGGATCTGCAACTAAGCCCGTCTATTCTTGTGTGTCTCCTTGGGCGGATGGATCGGTGCTGAGGAGCACTGGTGAATTGAGCACATATACAATGGACTGGGATAGTTGGGGTAAACGGCTAATCTCGTTGTTAGATGAGGCTTTTATGCAAAAAAATAAGGTGGACACTGTTTCTGCTGTGCCAGCAGGAGGATCTATAGAACAGCCTATGGATAAGGGCGTGTATACAGCAGAGAATTTGTCTGTGACCCACAAAAGTGATGTTGGCATGGAGTGTCAAAATGATGTTGTCACTGGGAATGATCAGGGGCAGCTTGTGGATACTGAGTCTGAGATGTTGAGAGTGAGCCCAGCACATGGCAGCGCTCTGGTGGAGCACCAGGCTGTGGTTGTCTCCAGCTTGGAGAAGGTCCCTTTAAAAATTTCAACTTCTCAAGTCTCAGCAGGTGAGTCTCTCAGCGTTCCCAGTGCCCTAAATATGGTCAGGAAGCTCTTAGGTTTAGAGTCAAGTGGTTGAGTTGTATCCAAAGTATTAAAGGAGATGCTTGAACTTTGGAATGTACAACCAATGTATACTGGGGTGTCTCCTCCACAGTCAGATGGTCTGGTACTGCGGAGTACCACTAGGTGGAGCACCAAATGGCTGGCTGTACAGATCAAATGGGAACAAGAAAGTTGTTTGTTTCGGAATTTGTTGATGGTGTTAAAAGTTGTATCAGGGTACGCCACTGGATTACCTGTAAATGTGATAAATGAGAAATGTTTTGGAGAAATGGAAAAAGAGTCAAAAAAGGTTTTACCTCCTAACAGCCAGGTGGGAAGCATTTCTGCTGCTATGGTCCAGGATGGTGCTGGTCAGTTGTCAGTGAAGGGTGTGTTGACTGCACCAGTGGACAAACCACATGAGATGGAAGGGCTGAGCATGGACCAGAGAACAGCAGAAATCCTGACCAGGGCTCAAACGGATGTGCATAAAGAAATCCGGGTCATTGGGCCAAAAAGAGGTTTAGGTAGCAGGTCTGATGAGACATCTGACATACAGGAACAAATGGTATCTGAAAACTGGCAAAATGGATCAGAAGAGAGCTCATCTGTACAGGATTTGTATACAGATACAAGTGGTGTAGAAAAAGTTAAAATGGTTGGACAGCCGCCTGCAGATTGCATGACGCCAGGTGAAGTGGCATTTTGTGAGGTTCACGTGGGTGATGGCTGCCCTATGGTGTGTGTGCCATCTACAGACACTGTCCTAACTAATGCTGGAAAATGTATTGAAAGGTGTAATATTGACTGGAATATAACTGTTCATGTTAAACTGAATACTGTGGTAATGAGTCATGCAGGTTTGATAGCTAAAGGTACAAGAAATCAGGGGGGTGGTCCTGGTACAAATACAGTAGAAATAGTTCCCCTACAGCCTTGGGACAGGAATACTGAGAAAGGTATTAGGAAACCTGATCACCTGAAGCAAAGGGGCAGAAAGGTCGATAGAAAGGCCAGGGGGACCCTGTTAAGATCTCAGGAGAGAAAGTGTTTATGGAAATGCACCCGAAAAAAGAATAGGGAAGGTCTGAGTAGAGCCCATAGCAGAGTGACAATGAGGCTTGGGGAGAGACACCAAAGGAGTCATTGGGTAGAGTTCCCCTTTAGGAAAGGTAAGGTCAGACCAGATTGGACCCCTGTAAGTGAGAGCTGGCACAGAGGTGCCAGAAGATATAAGTTGTGTGTTCTGCCCCCTACGGGATCAAAACAAAGGGGGGGGATATGTGACAGTGTGGCGATCTGTAACCCTGGATTCTCAACAAGGCAGGTTGAGGGGCTCCAGGGTAAGTGTTTGATATGGAGGAAAGTGGCTTTTCACTTTCCTCCTGTGTTTGTAAGGTCTGTTTTGGGATCTGGAGCCTGGAGATTTCAAAGAGATCTGGGAGGGATGAAATCTCCAATCCTGGGAGGTTTTGGGATAGGCCAGGAGACTGATTGCACAGGTGTGTGCAGGCCTTTAGAGAGAGTCAGGACCAGGGTTCTGGGCTCCACCCCGGCAGCTAGGAGTCAGCAGGGCTCCACCCCGGCAGCTAGGAGTCAGGTGGGCTTCACCTAGGGGAGGTGGAAGCCAAAAGCAGCAAGGGGCTGCTAGAGACTAGCTGTGTGCTAGTGGCCAGCGGTGTGCAAGAGCTGTGTCTTGAAGAAGTCTGCAGGAGGCAGACATCAAGCGGAGTATAAGCCAGGAGGCTGAGTTTTGTTTTGTGTGATGGTGGATACCCCTGCGTGGGAACCTCTTATGTTATTGAACTGTTTCATTTAAATAAAAGTGGGCTAAAAAGGCCCTTAAAGAAAGCGAGTAGCTGTGTGCGTTTAAAAGCTCTACCACTTTGAAGCGAGTTCCCACAATATGAACAAACTTTGAGCCATGTCTTATGCTCTCTGGAGTGTGCTAAAGTTTTACTGATTTTAATTTAAAAAAAGTCACCTTTTGATATTTTTACAGTTCTTTGTGCTGTGTTTTTGGGTACAGTTTTACAGTTTGTCTCAGTCAATCCTAATCTATTTTTTGATGGCACAAAATGTCTATACTGTAGAAGTTCTAGCATATGCAGTACTAGCAGATATATTGTATTGATTAAGCCAATTGCCTAGTTTCTTCATAGGTCTACAGTTACAATAGGCTAAAATAGAATCCAAAATCTATAGAAATTTCATCAAACACAAAATAATCTATTCTGCTTGTAGTATACAATTCAGATAAAATTATTTTTTAAGATTGTAATGGAAAATTAAAGAGCATTTGTTTTTTTTTTCCATTAATTTCGACATAATATGTTAAGACATACTATTAACTCAGAAGCCTAAAATACATCAAACAAGCAAGATACATTAATTGATAGTCAATATTACTTAGAACACATTGGCGAGGAGTGTGTTATGACTTTACCTATGTGCCTATTTAACAACTGAAAGAACATGCTTTTATGTTTGCATGCATAAGAGATTGATTTTTTAACAATATGTCCTCTATTTTAGAACCTATGGAACAAATAATCTTCTGGATGATCTAAAACTCTTGTACCGTACAGCTGGGCAAAAAGGAAAAGGAATAACTTTCATATTTACAGACAATGAGATTAAGGATGAATCATTCCTAGAGTACATGAATAATGTGTTGGCCTCAGGAGAAGTGTCCAACCTGTTTGCAAGGGATGAGATTGATGAAATCACGCAAGATTTAATTCCCATCATGAAGAAAGAATACCCACGGCGAGCACCCACTGCTGAGAACCTGTACGATTACTTCCTCTCTCGTGTTCGCAGTAACTTGCATGTGGTACTTTGCTTTTCTCCAGTTGGGGAAAAATTCAGAACCAGAGCTCTAAAATTCCCAGGTCTTATTTCTGGGTGTACCATGGACTGGTTCCAGCGGTGGCCACGAGATGCTTTGGTTGCTGTTGCCAATCACTTTTTGGCCTCTTACAAAATAGAATGTACAGAAGAAGTGAAGCATAGCGTTGTGAACACAATGGGTACATTTCAGGACATTGTGGCAGAAAAATGTGTGGAATATTTTGAAAGGTACAGACGGCAGACATATGTCACCCCAAAATCATATCTGTCCTTTATCAGTGGCTATAAAGCAATATATGGGGAGAAATATGAAAATGTAGGAAATTTGTCCAACCGCATGAAGACAGGTATGTTTGATGCATGTCATGTTGAAATAATTGAAATCAATGCAATTTGTATTTTTTCACTTGATACAATCAGTTATTTATTAAACATATGTTTTTCTCTTCCATTTGTTACCAAAAGCTAAAGTTATTTTTAGATAATGCGGCAAGTTAGGATTGTTACATTTAGAAATTAGATTTTTTTTAGTACTATATCAGATATTTCATGTTTTATGGACAGGCCACATGCAGAGCCACGTGGGCCTCATGTTAAAATGTCTCTGTGTTGTTTATGTAATGCTGGTTCAGAAATAAAATCAATATTTGAGATGTTGCTATTTTTATCATTGACACTCCCCTTTCAGGATTTTTATTCATGAGTCCTTGTTTGACCTGTGTAACAAAGAAAGAGCAGAGATGTGGTATTTTAGTTGGAATGTGCATTTTGCATGACCTGTTTATTCCATTCTTTCTGCCTGATTTGGTGTTTGGTCTCCCTAATCTCATTCTCTCTTCTAAAATTAGTGTTGGCAAGTAACCTAAAACTAGGGAGAGATATATCACTGGTGGAGATATAAACAATGGCACCTATGAAATGCTGAATTGGTGATGTTCAGTGGCATCTCTTGCTCCAGGTCCCTGAGGCACATGGCACAGTTTATCGATATGGGTATTAAAAATCATGAGCCAACAGCTCCAAGGCTACATAATGCATATGCATTGTCCTGCTCCCCAGCACTGTTATTAGCTGATTCCTTGTCTTAGTCCTTGTCTTATCTTTTACCATATTAGATCTGCCACGATTACTTAAAAGTGGACTGTGCGGGCACCTAATATCTTTCAGGCACTGTTTATATACTTGCTAGTCTGTGTGCTGCTCTATTTCTAACGTAATCCATTATTATTATTATTGTTGTTATTTTTTTTTCCTGGAAATGTTCAGTTTTCAACATCAACTCCATATTTTTTAATTTTTACCGTCTCTTCTGTCAGTCTATTCATACTCTCCTGTTTAATGTAAACATTAATAGCACTATTAATAGCAAGCCAGTAAATTTGTCACAGTGGAATATAGTGTTCCAAAGTCATCCAAAGTGGTACTCTAGATTTTGTTATGAGCTGAATACACTGCAGACACATACTACAGTCCAAGTACCCACAAAATATAGTTTTTTTCATTGTGTCACAAGTGAAACTTTCACAGACACACAAAATCTCAGAACAAAGGATAGACTCCTCTACTACATATGTTTCTGAACCCAGAATCTAGACATAGTGCTAACACGTTATAAATTATTCATTGAACGAATGTCACAAGCATTTGTCCCCACTGCATGGATTTTCCCAGTGTTTTCTCTGTGACTACAATGACTTCTTATGATTGTCAGTTCCATCTAAGGCACAAAGTGCAGTATACTTTTCTGAAATACCTCAATCAGAAAATATATCACATTTTGGCCACTAGATGAAGCAGGAAGTCACAGTGTTAGAGAAAACACAGGAAAAATGTGTGCAGCCTGGATGAATGTTTGTGACATTCATTAAATGAATGTTATATAAAAAGACCCCAACTTTATTAACATAGTTGTGGAATGAATACTTAGAAACCAGCAACTCTTGATACAAACTACACTTTGGTCAATAATATGTAATGTGCAGCATATCTAACACAGTGCAGCAGATGAGAATATGCTAACATACAATAGTGTACAGGATGTAGTGACCTGGATTCACTAAAGTACAGCACAATGTATAGAGTGCAGTGTTCAGGCATACATATTATACAGCACAGCTTGCAGAGTGCAGCACTTGAAAATGTGTAATGTACTGACTCTTACTTTGGTGTCAGTGGGGGTTTTATGCCCCCTACACTGCTGCTAGTTGGAGTAGAATGTTCCTTAGATTGATGTCAGAGGGAGGTGGAATGCTTCTTAGTTTAGGTGTATTTAGGTTTCATGCTGTCCTAGACAACACAAAAATTGGCTCCCCTCCCATGGAGAGACCCTGACACCAGCCAACACCCCCCTTCCCCACTAAGAGCCTGACATTGACCAACAACACCCTAGCCCCCACCCGAGAGAGCCTTCCACTACCACCGCCCCCATGCACTGGCAACCCCCCTCCCCCGCCCCAGCAAGAGATAACACACTCACTTCACAGCTCCCCGGGAACAAGAGTCAGGCTGTGCATACAACGTCAAGCAACCCACAGCCTCTCTGAGATCCCACCTGGTCTCCGTGCTGCGTGTGTCCCTTCTTCCTTTCATTCTTTCAGGGGATGGCACTGCCCCCCTGAAAAATGCTGCTGCCCCCCTGAAAAATGCCACCCTAGGCAACTGCCTTGTTTGCCTTGTGGTAAATACACCCCTCATTGACGGTGGAAATGTTCTGTGGTAGCAGAAGGTAGGGATGTCCCACCACTGGTTTCAGTGGAAGTAAGCATACCTCCTATATTGGTATCATTGCAATAAGAATGCTACTTACAATTTTTGTCAGATGCGTGGTGGTGGATTTTGAGTTGGGGGTAAAATGTTGGCAACTACTGTATTGTGGTTGTGTGCAGTAATTGAATGGTTTGAATATGTTCTTACATTTTGTGTTTTAATTGTTTTAAAGGTCTTGCAAAATTAATGGAAGCTGAAGTTTCTGTTAATCAGTTGTCAAAAGAGTTAGCAATTAAAGAAAAAGATTTGGCTGTTGCCTCTAAGAAGGCAGATGAGGTCTTGCAGGAAGTGACTCTCAAAGCTCAAGCTGCTGAAAAGGTAAAGATGCAGGTTCAAAAAGTGAAAGACAAAGCACAAGCCATTGTGGATGAAATTGCCGTCGCTAAAGCATCCGCTGAAGAGAAACTGGAAGTGGCCAGGCCAGCCCTTGAGGAGGCCGAAGCAGCTTTGCAGGTATCAGTTACATTATCTTTTACCCAGTTCTTTGCCAAACTGTATTTTCTGTTTTAGTTCACGGGGTTTCACTAAATGTGACATTCACCAAACATTTACTAAAGGTGAATTTTTCTGAGGCATGTTTTGAATTACAGTGATTGGTTCACCTTCAGTGAATGTTTGGTGAATGTAACAATAACTGCTTTGGAAACATACCCATAAGATATTTTATATTAGACTTCTGATTGCATATAATTTCCTTGCTTGCTACATGATTTAAAAAATAGATTTAATTTTACCGCAAAGATCAAATAATAAGAATTTCTAGTAATAAAGTTTAATAATGTTTTCGGTCAAGTAACAAGTGACACATTTATATTTAATGTCCCATCTAGATGATGCCTGTGTTTTTTGTAGACGTATTCTCTAACGCAAAATATCTTATGTCTTTCAGACTATTAGGCCTGCTGACATATCAACAGTTAGAAAACTGGGTAGACCTCCTCATTTAATTATGAGAATCATGGACTGTGTTTTGCTGTTATTCCAAAGAAAGATAGATCCAGTGACAGCTGATCCAGAGCGAAATTGTGTGAAACCATCATGGGGAGAAGCCTTGAAACTAATGAACAATTCAGGTTTTCTTAACTCATTGCTGGAGTTCCGCAAGGTAAATACATAAGTTTCCGAGGTATACGGTTTGTGTCATAAAGGAAGCCTGAATGAAACCTGCAGAGGTGCAGAATATGTTTTATATACTGGATTAGAATTAAATTGCCTGTGGTTGGATTTTTTTACAGAAATAGTGAGAGTTCTGTGCCTTTTAAAAATGTATTATGTTCTTACCACAGCTAGTATATAAAATTGTTACTAATGTAAAGTGAAAGGTGACAGGTTTTTGTTTTTTGGTTCTTTTTAATATACCACACCTGCATCCAATCCAAAATACATGAAACCAAGAAAAATTAAAGTGGCTCTAAAGGCAGAAGGTTTTTTTTTTACCTTAATGCATTCTCTGCATTAAGGTAAAAAAAACCTTCTGAAAGCAGCTCCCCCCACAATCCCCCCTAAATACTTACCTGAGCCCAATCTCGAACCAGCGATGTGCACAAGAGCAGCATCTGTCTTGGCTATAGGTGGGGCAAAGCCGCACTCTGTGTGTCTTATGGACACAAAAAGCCAGCTTGGGAGAGAGCACACATGAGTACCCATAGCAATCAGCTTGCTACAGGGGCATTCGATGGTGAGGGATCCCAGAAGAGGAGAATCCGCGGTAGGTAAGTATCACATGTTTGTTATTTTTTTAAAATAACAAGTTTGCCTTTACAATCACTGTAAGACTTCCCTAGATCTAAATAGCTTTCACATGTTTGGACAAGCCACCAAAGCCCTACTGATTTACTGTAGTTTGGATCATATGTGTTGTGATGCACTGGAGATATCCAAGCCTTGGTCAGTTGCGGTTAACTATATCTTTTCTAAATTCCAAACTCAAAAGCACATTGAAACTAATGCTTATCCTAAAGCTACAAAAAAACACACAGGTTGTCCCACAGGTCCACTTGATGTTGACAAATAATACACTGTTTCATAAATTCCCCACTCAAAAGGAAACATATGGTGTAACTATAAATCTGTAATCCCAAAGTAAGTCATTATATTTAACTGAAATTGTCAGTGATGGCAAATAAATATAACATCTAGTTTAAAATGTAATGTCTGATATTGTGCATACTCTCATTATTTACTAGAGTGCGCAAACTACTTTACTTATGAGTGGCTCCATAGAGTGCTCTTTAAAATATTAATTTCAGGAATCAAACCTTAGAGATGGAAGAATTGTGTCACATATCTGTATATGTGTAAGTGCTAATACTACATTTTCTAGAAAAGTAACCGTGTTAGTAGAGCAGCTTTAATAACACACTATAATCAGGTTAGTCGCCAGTGGAAATACAAGTAATAACCAACACAGCTACCAATGATAATACAAGAGTGTGTGTGATGCGATTACTGGTTGTACCTCACTGCTGATTTTAGAATATTTTGAGTAGTAAAAAATGTTATAAAAATTAAATGTAGTGATGTGCAATAAATAATAAGCCTAATAGAATACAGTGATCATTGTCTTTAAACCATTTAATTAATAGTGTATATATATATATAAAGCACATACTAATACTAGATGATTTATTCCATTAAAATGAAACTAATGTAGACAATTTTAGTCATCTATAAATCAAAAAGGAATGGAAATAAAATTGGTCCACACATTGATTTAGTAAGGTGCAGATATACTGTATACGCTGTATAGCAGTTGCAGTAGAAACATTACATTGATAAGAAGCAAATTATAGGTTTATGGTCTACAATATAGTGGTACACTTAAAATGCCAAACTCAGAACCTCTTTGGACATATACTGAGCCTAATAAGCATCTCTCTCTTACTATATTGCCTACTGGAAATACTCAGTACAATGCAGTTCACACGCTATTATGCAGCGACTGGCCTGTACCTGGCCTGTTCTGCTGCATCAGGAAAATCATCTGCTCCATAGTGTGTGTGTGTATGTATATGTATATATATATATATATATATATATATATATATATATATATATATGTAAAAAGAAAAGAAGCTGCTAGCAATAAAATTCAGATACCAGAACTCAAAACATATAAAGAAAACGATTTTAAGGTGTAGCGCTAAAAACAAAATTAATGAGTGATTATAACCACATAATGTATTAAAATAATCTGTGAAGAATCCTAAGTGATCCAAGAAGGGCAAGAACACGAAAAAACAAAACTAAATTTATAAAAAATCATAAAGGTGCTTATGTGCTAAGAAGGTCCTTTTAAATCAGATAAAACACCATTGCAAGTGTCCTTAAAGTGAACAAAATCTTAAAGTGGTGATATAAGGGTTCGCCCAGTCTGGAAAAACACACAATATATCTTCTTACTGGAACGCAATGATCCCTGTGTAAAACAGATAGGTCAAAGTGCACATAAGAAGATAAAGATATCACCTTCAAGAAATCACCTCATCCGAACTGGCGAACAGTCTGAAATGGCCTCCAAAATGGCTCAAAGATAAAATGCAAGGGACATTCCTATAGTGCAAAAACTGCACAAATAGAGTTTATTAAATGATATAGAATGCACTCACATGGTTAAAAAGAAAGCAGACTCATCAAATACAATAATTTCTGCCTTGGCGTTCCTGTCGGCTGCTCACAGGCCATGCTTTTGCTCTTCTTGGATCACTTAGGATTCTTCACAGATTATTATAATATATTATATGGTTATATATATATATATATTTTTATTATTAATTTTTGAAAATTGATATGTGTGATTCTTGATCCCTTATATTTAAATATAGAGAGAAATTTTTTTTCATGCTATACAGAATGTATATGTGTACCGTTGAAGCCTCTACAGTTGCAGTTACACAGACCAATACTGTCAACTGCTAGATTTGTCCAAGTAGAAATACATGTATCAAACTGATGCCTAAGGCTGCTATTTCAGAAACAGTGATTAGATAATCAGGTCATTGGAAATATCGAATTTCATAACAGTATGTAATTAAGAAGAAAGTGTGGTCATAGATTCTCACAAAGGAAATAGCTCTAGTTACTGAAGGTCAGCTTTACTGTACTGTTTTCTACAATTGCATCCTCTCCCACTGTATATATTTCTGTTTCAGACAATAGCAGATAATACATATAATTCAATACATCATACCTTATAGAACGTAGCAATAATACTTTCTTGTTTTACTTGTTCTGACCTTTTGTGTTTTTATTAGTACATGCTAAAATACCACCAGATATGCAACATCCGCTAAATCATGCCCCCAGAAAGTATGTTTCATTCTGAGGATGTAGCACATAAGAGTGTTTCAACACACATTTTCATTAGGCCTTATTGTTTATATGTCATCCTTTTTCATCACCACAATGTGGCCTGTGCACCTTCTGCCAGCAATTGATCACAGTAAATTGGCAACTCTGTCCAAAAACACATGACCTAAATATACCCATAGTGAACGGGTAAATCTGCCCGCACTGTAATGATGTGTAAACAGGGGCGGACTGACCATTTGGAAACTCGGGCACTGCCTGAGGGCCCGGGGTCAGTAAGGGGCCCCATGAGATGCCCCTGGTACCTTTTTTTCATAGGCTTTTTTGAGTTTGGGCAAGGACACAGGGGCCCCATGATCCCCTATTGCCCGGGGGCCCCATGAGTTGTCAGTCCGCCCCTGTGTGTAAAGTAAATAAAATATTGTGGATATACTGTATTATAGATAATATATAATATGTATGCATGTGTGTATATATGTGATATATATCGCCAATAACAAATATTTGTCTGTAAAAATAAATATGTATTTTAGCTGCTTTATCAATATCCCTAAGGATATAAGTATGAAATAATAAATATAATATTCAAATATTGGGTATGCAGCGCTAAATGTTAACATACAAGACAATAATCCAAGTACGTTTATATGAATGTTCATCAGTTAAAAGATAGTCCCAGATAAAAGTCTTCCAATAGCTGAACTCATCAGACTATATACATTAGAGTCCCCCACTGCGCTTGATGATATCATACCGGTGACCAGATCCCGATGCCTTTACAGAGTATATGCATACAACGCGCAGTTTGTATGTATTTCTGGTAAGCACATTACTATACCATTACCGCATGGAAGTTTGATTATTAAGGTATACAACCTGACCGGTTCAACCACTGGTGGATGATATATCACCCTACGGAATATTTATTACTAATGTATATAGTCTGATGAGTTCAGCTATTGGAAGACTTTTATCTGGGACTATCTTTTAACTGATGAACATTTATATAAACGTACTTGGATCATTGTCTTGTATGTTAACATTTAGCGCTGCATACCCAATATTTGAATTTTTGACACTGAGGTGCTGAGGTATACCTTTATGCTAGCAGCTTTCTATTCTATTTGCCTAATTGATTTAGTCATTCATCTTGTTTTATTAATAAATATAATATAGATGTATTTATCACCTATTTTTCACTAAGGTTTTACTGTTACTGTTATAGCACTGTCATATGTGTTAAAAATTCCCAAACATAAAGTGCATAGATATTAAATTAAAATCAAAACCCAAAGGATTAAAGCAATTTGTGCACTCCATTAGTTTTGATGGAGGGCAGGTGAGATATTAGGGGTCTCAATAAAAAGAACCTGTCACAACAAGGTTATATCACATAGGAGACTTTGTTTTATATATGATATCAAAAAAAGTTTTAGTGAAGGAAAAAAATGATATCACAAAGCGGACTTTGTTTTATATGTGATATAAAAAAAAGTTTTAGTGAAGAAAAAAAGAAACGAACACCTGAGTACTTAGAACGCCTAAAAAAAAAAGTTGAACTTGCGCCACCTCCCACAAATAAAATATGGGGTGCCTATGTATGAAAACAATGAATGTGTTAGTTATCACTGCAAGGCCAAGATTACCTCTAAATGGATGACCTGTAAGGGCTTTTGGAGCATCACCAATGGAGAATTTAGGGTAAATAAGTTTGTTGCCGTTTCACGGGTGTGTAGAATTTTAGGGCTTGAAATGTTGAGTACTGACACAACCTCATCTGTTATATTTTACCAAAAACTTGAGTAATGTATTGTATTTGTGTGCACTAAAAATAATAGTGTATTTTTTACTGAAAATTTGCACTAAGTCAACCATTGCACAAATATGGTGTGACGTAAAAAATTGGATTTAATTCTCCAGGGTATCTGCTTTCAGAAAATATATACCATTTGACCATTTTAACTAATCTTCAGGCCCCCCCGAAAAATGTTTTAAATGAGTTAAAAATAAAACAAAAAGAAAAAAAAACACCCACCAAAATGGTTCTGGCAACAAAAGTGTTAAAAGATAAATTCATCTTTTAGCAAAAAATAATAAATGCACATATTTTTGCAGGTACAAAAATGTGTATTTTTTTTGTGGAGCTTCTAAAGCAGGGGTGGGCAAACTTTTTGACTTGAGGGCCGCAATGGGTTCATATATTGGACCCGGAGGCCGGACCAAGAGTAGATGAATGATGTGTATGTGTGAATTAATATAAATTAAATTAAAATTTGTAACATTAAATGTTTAGATTAATTTAAGGTAGAAAAGCATAAAAAGAGTTATTTTACAAAACTTTTATGCCCCCCACTAGCTGCTGGCTGGCCCAGCCACTACCATGCCATCCATAGTAAGTATAGTAATATTCCCCCATAGTAAGCATAGTAATTCATCCCCCATATAGTAATTCATCCCCCATATAGTAATTCATCCCCCATATAGTAATTCATCCCCCATATAGTAAATTCATCCCCCATATAGTAATTCATCCCCCATATAGTAATTCATCCCCCATAGTAATTCATCCCCCATAGTAATTCATCCCCCATATAGTAATTCATCCCCCCTATAGTACTTCATCCCCCCTATAGTAATTCATTCCCCATATTAATTCATCCCCCATATTAATTCATCCCCCATATAGTATTTCATCCCCCATAGTACTATTCTCCCCCAAGTAGTAAGCCAAGTCCCCCCTGTGTCAATTTACTTACCTTTGCTCCGCGCGCTCCTCTCGCCGTGTTCCCGCGCCGTTCCGGTCTTCAGGGCGGACTGTGAGAGCAGCCTAGCTCCCCTCACGCTCGTCACGCTGCCCCGCCTACACACATCCTGACAGCCAATGTTTGCCTGCCCTGGCTGTTTTTTTTTTTTTTATCACGCTCCGTGGGCCAGATTAAAAGGTCCGCCGGGCCGTTTGCCCATTGCTGTTCTAAAGCAATGCAGGTCTCCCCCTGACCTGTCAGTATATCTGCTTGCTTGTACATCCCGTACAGGCAAGCAGATACTTACTGACAGGAAGGCTCAGTAAACAACCACAACGCTGTGAAGCACCATGGTAGTTAATTGAAAACTACAAGCCGAAAGCCACAAAGGCTCTAGGAACTTGTATTTTTCCCATTCACAGAATGCCGTGAATGAATGACGTGGCCAGGCTGGTGAAGCCCTGCATGGCTATGTTTTATTTCAGTTGTGACAGCTAGCTAGGAGGCGAAGATCCCCTGCTAGCTGTCACAATGGGGGAGCGGGGGGCTGCGGGCCAGTCCAATCCGATCGTAATATGTTACATGTTACACCCTGAATATGGGTGTAACATGTTACGAAAAGTGAACTTATCCTTTAAACTAATAAGAACACCTTAACAGGCTTTTATATGAAACTTGGAGATATAGTGCTGTCAGTATAGGAATCGCTACTCCAAGGGTTGGAGGATAACAATCAGATAGATAAAAAAGGATCAAGAAGACCATAGTAGCACAAATCAAACACCATTAAAATCACTCACACAGCATAAATCCTATCTCAGCAGTAAGGTATTATTATTTCAGGTACTTCTATGGCGCCGTAAATTTATGCATCGCTTTACATATATATTGTACATTCATATCAGTCCCTAACTCTCAAGGGGCGTACAATCTAAGGTCCCTAACTTACATTCATACATACACATACTAGGGATCCAGTTAACCTACTAGCATGTCTTTGAAGTGTGGAGGGAGGCTCACAGAGCTGGGGTACCCGGGGGAGGCCCATGCAGGCACAGAGAGAACATGCAAACTCCAGGCAGGTGGTGCCTTATTGTTAGTTTAAGAGGTCAATTTGGATTGGTGACTCCCTGTCTACATGTTCTGTGGTGAAGGCGTTAAAAACCTCTTGTCTGGTGTGGAGCACCAATTTGACATAAGCACTTTATGAAATTCATCTAAATTGCCTTTTGCTATTGCTGCACAAGATTTGAACTTTGAAATTTGAACTTTCTGCAACTCCTCTGGGAGTTTTAGATGGGTTTTTTTCTCACCTAATGTTTATTCACTTTGTATGTTGGACACTTTGTGGACACTTTATGAATTGTCTACTCTGTTGTTATTATTTAACAGGATTTTTTAATTGAATTACTACATTAAGGCTGCTTTCACACTGATTTGCGTTTAAAAAAAGCGGAAGAAAAATGTGTGACCATGTATTTCTTTAGAACTGTTCACACTTATCCGTTGCAGGTCCTGTGCTTTTTAAAATCCTGCTTGCTGTATTTTTGGTGTGGTAAAAAAAATGCACCTCCCCATTGAAATCAATGGAAAACATGGCAAAAATGCACCAAAAATGCAAAGCAGGTATTTTTTGAATCACATGTCCTGCATAAAATGCACCGCAAATGCAGTAAAAAAAGGGTTTTTGACACAGATCAGTGTGAAAGTAGACTAGGAGAGAGTTGTACTTCTTTGAAAGTTTTATTTGGACATTTATTTTTACTTTTTATCTACGCACTTATGTTTGGGGATTTTTAGCACAGATTTATTTATTTATCTTTTTTACACTAAGGTTTTATTGTTAGTTTTTGGGGCTTATGCCCCATTATGTAAATTGCCCCAGTGCGATTTCTCCTGTGTCTGCTATTGCATTGTAATGCCTGACAATGGAAATCACATTATTTTCTATGGTGGCCATTCACTTCAATGTGACATGGCACAGTGCTAACTTTGAAACAGTGCAGGTACTGCTTTTGGCGCAATTTTGGCCCCATAGATTTCAATGGGAGCAAGTGCATTCGCTATTGGTGCATTTTTAGCAGAGTTTTGTGTTTTAGGATAGAATCACATTTGCGTGTTGCGCAATGCACAAAAAAAAAGCACATTCTTTTTGCAGATGCGAGGGGCCATTAATTGTTAATTGCACCCCAATGCACCTTGCTAAAGTTTGTGTTTTGTATGCGTGCCAAAACACATGGTAACAAAGTACCATGCCCTTTTGGTGCAACATGATTTTAAAAATGAAGTCATGCTCTGGATTTTCATGCATAGGGCAGCTCATTGAAATGAATGGGCTTCCCTAAACGTGAAATGGGATTTGCATGAAAACCTGCATGGTCCATCGCACCTGCATAGGTGTGAACAAAGCCAAAGATTCAGTCTCCTCCTTCTACAAAAAAAAGCATGAAACATGAAGACTCATCAAAAACACACAGAAAAAGATACAAAAACCCTCTACAAAAATGCATGACTATGAAGCAGCACTAGTGTGAACCTAGGCTTATATGGATTGTATAGCTAGATCTTCACATCTCTGCAGCATATGACCAAGCCTTGTCCAAAGACATGATTATTATTATTATTATACAGTATTTATATAGCGCCAAAGGGTATGCTCAGCGCTGTACATTATAGTGGGGGACAGTACATGAGACAATACAGTAACAAAACAACACACGAAGAGTTCGAGGGCCCTGCTCTTTCGAGCTTACAATCTAGGAGGGAGGGGAAAATGGTACAGGAGGAAATGGCTGTGGGGGATGGAGTGGTGGGAGGAGTGGAGGAGGTTAGTTGTTAGGTGAGGTCAGGTGTTAGGTGAGGTTGGGGTAGGCTTCCCTGAAGAGGTGGGTTTTCAGGGTGCGCCTGAAGGTGAGGAGGGTAGGTGACAGTCTGATGGATTGGGGTAGAGAGTTCCAGAGGATGGGGTAAGTCCTAGAGAAGTCCTGCAATCGGGTGTGGGAGGAAGAGACCAGGGAGCTAGAGAGTAGGAGGTCCTGTGAGGAGCGGAGGGCACGGGTAGGGTAGTATTTGGGTATCAGGTCGGTTATGTAGTTTGGGGCGGCGTTGTGGATGACTTTGTAGGTCAGAGTTAGCAGTTTGAATTTGATGCGTTGGGCAATCGGGAGCCAGTGAACAGATTGGCAGAGGGGGGAGGCAGATGTGGAGCTGCTGGTGAGGTGGATGAGTCTAGCCACTGAGTTCAGGATCGCCTGGAGTGGGGATAGCGTTCGTTTGGGTAGGCCAGTGAGAAGGGAATTGCAATAGTCCAGGCGTGAGATGATGAGGGAGTGTACAAGTTGTTTGGTGTTGTCTGGGGTAAGGAATGTGCGTTGGAGATGTTGCGGAGGTGGGGCCTGCAAGATCTAGATAGCAGTTGGATGTGGGGTAGGAAGGAGAGGCTTGAGTCCAGGGTGACACCCAGGACTTTGGTGTGTGGGGTGGGAGAGATGGTGGCATTGCTAGTAGTGATGGAGAGGATGGGGGGGGGGGTGCGGGGTGGGGGAAGACCAGGAGCTCGGTTTTGGATAGGTTAAGTTTGAGGAAATGGAGCGACATCCAGTCTGATATGTCATTTAGGAGGTGGGCGATGCGGGCGGAGAGTGAGGGGGTGAGGTGGGGGGTGGAGGGGTAAATTTGGGTGTCGGCATAGAGGTGGTAATTGAAGCCGTGGGAGTGAATAAGTTTGCCAAGGGAGGAGGTATAGATGGAGAAGAGGAGGGGCCCGAGGACAGAGCCTTGGGGGACCCCGACAGAGAGGGGGAGGGAGGGGGAGGTGGCAGTGTTGTAGGTGATGCTGAAGGAGCATTGGGAAAGGTAGGAGGAGAACCAGGAGAGAGCAGCATCCCTGATGCCAGGGGAGTGCAGTTTGGCAAGGAGGAGAGGGTGGTCAACAGTGTCGAAGGCCGCGGAGAGGTCAAGGAGCAGGAGGATAGAATAGTGGCCATTGGCTTTGGCGGTTAGCAGGTCGTTGGTGATTTTAAGTCGGTGGTTTCGGTGGAGTGCAGGGGACGGAAGCCAGACTGTAGGGGGTCAAGGAGGTTGTTATCAGTGAGGTGGGCGCTTAGGCGATTGTAGGCCAGGCGCCCAAGGAGCTTGGAAGTGAAAGGCAGCAGGGAGATGGGTCTAAGGTTGTTAAGGTTAGTGGGGTCAAGGGAGGGTTTTTTGAGTATGGGGGTGATGTGTGCGTGCTTTAGAGGGGAGGGGAAGGTGCCGGTGGAGAGGGAGAGATTGAAGATGTGGGTGAGGGAGCGAATGATGGAGGGGGGGGGTGACTGGAGGAGCTGTGAGGGGATAGGGTCCAGGGGGCAGGTGGTGAGGCGGGCTTCAGTGAAGACCTTAGAGACCTCCTCAGGGGTAGTTGGGTTGAAGGAGCGAAGTGTTGGGGAGGTGATGGTGTGCGGGGCATTAGGTATAGTGGGGGATAGTGCGGCTATGAGGTCGGGGGAGGGGAGGGTTGAGGGGTTGAAGGAAGGCGGGAGGCTGGGTGGAGAGGTTGATTGTGAGTTGATGATAATATCCATGGTATGTCATGCCTGTGTTTGTTGATCAGTTAAATAAGTCTCTAACTGTATTGCAATCTAATGATGCTGCTTCATACCTATATGTAAGTATTCTGCAAATGTGACAAAAACATTGCTATTATTTAATTTCTTTTTTTTTTTTTAATAAATGTTCCTTTGTAGATCTTGCTCACAATTCATGGTCCCTATTTTAAATCTTTCCTCTACTCTTGTCCTTATTCATATATATCTTGTGAAGTAAACAGTATTGACTTGGTCTGTTTTCTTAGTTATCTGTATGCTAACTGCAATCTAATTCTGTACCTCTTATATTTAGGACTACATCACAGAGGAAGTGGTTGAGCTACTGCAGCCTTACCTGGACATGGAAGACTACCACCTTGAATCAGCCAAAAAAGTGTGTGGCAATGTAGCAGGCCTCTGTTCCTGGACACAAGCCATGGCATATTTCTTTGGAATTAACAAGGAAGTTCTCCCCTTGAAGGTATGGAGTCTATATTCACTATAGTCATACATTTTCTGAGCACATAGTTACCATACTTTACATTATGACATTTTGTTATGTTCTGACATTGCTAGATTATCCAAAATATTAAAGTAGATTTACATTTTAGTTCATGATAGTCCAAAAATAGCATACAGGTGTAGTTCGTTATATGATTTGGTACATAGCTACTTGATGTCCCTCTTAGCCCAGGTTTAAATGGCTATGACGATAAAGAATGTGTGCTAAAAATAATAAGTTATAGTAATTATTGATGTCAAGTGCATAATCATGATCACTTAGCGTTTTCTTCCAGAGTCATCGTCAAGTGTCCCATATGTGGGAAAATTATTCCTGTCTAATAGGCTTGCAAAAAAATCAGTCTGTAAAGATAGTGGGGTTGATTTACTAAGGAAGTAGAGCAAGGTCACTTCTCAAGATGAATTTTTACTTTTTACTTAGCTTAGTGAATGTTATGAAAACTACTTTTGCAGAGAATATCCAATCACAAGTATAAAAAATAAAACAGTATATTTGCTTGTACATGAGTGGATGATGGAAATCAGCAGATCTTCACCTCATTCATTAACGTGGAATTCCAGCCTATAACTAAAAAAAATCTTAAAAATGCTGCCCCCTCCTAACACCTATGCTGACTAATCTGTGTAAGAAAGATTATTGTTATTATTATTATACAGGGTTTGTGCAACACTTTACAATATGAGAGCAGACAGCACAGTTACAATACAATTCAATACAGGAAGAATCAGAGGGCCCTGCTTGTTAGAGCGTATAATATATGTATATACTTGACTATTTTCAGGCCACTGTGGTCCAGGCATTACCAGCCATTGTCAAGTGCTCGCTCTTAAGTATAGTCCGAAATTCCACTTTAAGCTAAGTGAAAATTCCCTTGCAAAGGGAAAATGCCCTTGCAAAGTGAAAATTCACTTTGCTAAGTGAACAGACTATTTTGCCTTTAGCTTGGTATCGAGAGCCAGTCTGTCACATACCTGGGTAGTGAGCCTGACATGAAGAGGCAGACCTCTCGTACAACTCCGGTTCAAGGACTGCTGAGAGTGGGACAGCGGTCGCGGGAGCTCGGCGGGGTAAGAGGGCCTGGGATCTGTCCGGTGATAGCTGTTGGACTGATGAGTAGCAGACCAGAGCAGGAGGGTGCAGATGTATCCGTGCAGGATGGATGGATGCGGGAGCACCGTGTAGTGAGAAGCAGAGTCAGACGAGCCGGGTTCGGTATTAGACGAGACAGATCAGGCTTAAACAGCAGGCAGGAGAATAGTCGGGTCACAGGCCAGGTTCAATAACAGGAGGTCAATCAAGCAGGAGCAGGCAGAAGAGTAATCCAAGGACAGTCCAGAAGTCAGGGCAGGAGGCGATCAATAAGAAGTCAGGAAACAGGTTGGTTTTGGCAACAGGGAACAATCACAGAAGTCAGTAACATGATCAGGGGAAAAGACCATACGGCAATGAGATAACCACAGCAGCCAGCTTAAATAGCCCTCCTGGCGCCAGCAATAGTGACAGGCGTGCACCCGCGTGTGCGAGTGCGCCTGTCCAGGCTCCCGCACATCTGCTCGGCTTGCCAGAACCCTGCGCATGCGCATATTCATGCGCCTCAGAGCTTCACCTGTACTACGGGCAGGCCTTTCCTGACACAGTCATTTTTTTTATCAAGTAGGATGGTGGCTAAGCAGAAGGCACCATTTGCTTTGCTATACTTATCTTATCCCAATCTTAGTCCCATTTCAAAAAAGGAACATTACCTGTATGGAATATATGTGTTTCCCATACAGAATTGGTGTTGTTTTGTTTTGGATATTTGGGTTTCTTGCATAACCCAAAACAGTAATTAATAGAAAGCTACTGCAATGGGTCCTGAGACTATGTGTGTATTTCAATATCTGTGGTTTGGATATTAGATTGTAAGCCTATCTGTAATTACATTTTGTTATTGTCTCTCTGGACATAAATGTGATCATTTAAAAAAGCAAAGTAAACTTTAAAATGGTATTTCATTTGAGTTACAGAGCTCGGGTTTCTCAACTATTTAGTATGCTGTATTTTATTATTGGGTTATATTATTCCTCTTGGCTAAAAATGTGTAACATTGTATTACGTTCAGTTTCATTATATATTTATGTTGTTCCATCTCCCCCCTGCTAGTTTCCAGGCATATTCTCCTGATTAGCTGAAGTTAGCTGTGCACAATGAGAATAATTAGCTCTTGATGGAGTTGAAATGGGAAACTGTAAAATACGTACAGCAAAATTCCAAGAATCCAATTTTAGGTTTACTTTCCAGACACCTAGCTGCTTAGTCCTAAATTTTTCCAGCATCATGTAGGGTGTTCTTTTCTATTGAAACTGACATATAATTGTTAAAATATTCAAATTAAATGGAGAGAGGCAAATATCATTTGGACTTAGGAGAAGATAGTACATAATTGGAAATAATAAGTACAATAAAAGTGTGTGCTATAGTGCTCACGGGAATCCTCCATGATTTTTTTCAGGCTGAACTTGACGAGTTTGTCTTTTTTTCAGTCTAACTATAATTAAAAATGTATTGAACAAAAGAAGCAGTTCTGCACTTTTACCTTGGGAAAGAATTTACTATTTTTGCATTGTCCATAAAACATGTATAGCCTATTGATGGCTATTTATGACCATGATGAAAGGATACTAAATATATGTTACAAATATAAAAGTATATAAGATGAGCAAAAACATGATAACTTGCCAATTGTCTTTTCTGTGTAAGCTATACTATAGAGCAGGGGTGTCAAACTGGCGGCCCTCCAGCTGTTGCGAAACTACATCCCATCGTACCTCTGCCTTTGGGAGTCATGCTTGTAACTGTCAATCTTGCAATGCCTCATGGGAATTTTAGTTTGGCAACAGCTGGAGGGCTGCCAGTTTAACACCCGTGCCATAGAGACTTTGTCGTGTCTATTCCTTTGCCTGGTTATGTACAAGATAGGTACATGCTTTTACGAGCATTGATGTTCTTACTTTTGTTTCCAATATTAACAAAAACTCATTTGGATGAGATAAGACATAGTAAAAAATTTTAGTGAAGTTTCCTAAGAACAAAAAAAAAATTATTTATATATACAGTGTATATATATATATATATATATATATATATATATATATATATATATACATATACAGTACATACACACTATATTGCCAAAAGTATTGGGATGCCTGCCTTTACACGCACATAAACTTTAATAGCATCCCAGTCTTAGTCCGTAGGGTTCAATATTGAGCTGGCCCACCCTTTGCAGCTATAACAGCTTCAACTCTTCTGGGAAGGCTGTCCACAAGGTTTAGGAGGGTGTCTATTGGAATGTTTGACCATTCCTCCAGAAGCACATTTGTGAGTTCAAGCACTGATGTCGGACGAGAAAGCCTGGCTCGCAGTATCTGCTCTAATTCATCCCAAAGGTGTTCTGTTGGGTTGAGGTCAGGACTCTGTGCAGGCCAGTCAAATTCTTCCACCCCGAACTCGCTCTTCCATGTCTTTATGGACCTTGCTTTTTGCAATGGTGCGCAGTCATGCTGGAACAGGAAGAGGCCATCTACAAACTGTTCCCACAAAGTTGGGAGCATGAAATTTTTCAAAATGTCTTGATATACTGATGCCTTAAGAGTTCCCCTTACTAAAACTAAGAGGCCAAAGCCAACCCCTGAAAAACAACCCCACACTATAATCCCCTCTCCACCAAACTTTACATTTGGTACAGTGCAGTTAGGCAAGTACCTTTCTTCTGGCAACCGCCAAGCCCAGACACGTCCATTGGATTGCCAGACAGAGAACGCCAGAAGCATAATTGGTCACTCCAGAGAACACATCTCCAGTGCTCTAGAGTCCAGTGGTGGCGTGCTTTCCACCACTGCATCTGCATCTGCATTGCACTTGGTGATGTAAGGCTTGGATACAGCTGCTCGGCCATGGAAACCCATTCCATGAAGCTATCTATGTACTGTTGTTGTGCTAATCTGAAGGCCACACGAAGTCTTTAGCTATCGACTCTACAGAGCACTATGCGCTTCAGCATGTGCTGCACATACAGTTAATAATTCCACTGCGAAGTATGAGTTGGGTGAAGCCAGAAGTGCTTTATTAGGAACAGCTGTGATAAACACAGAAAACTCTTAATGGCATGAGACCGGATGTTCATTGTAATCATGGCCCTCTATACATTACTAAACATTTCCATATGCATTAATAAACATCTTTAATCACAATACTGAATATCTAGACTGCTGCAGATATGCTTTTAACCTATTCTGCATAACAACAGTGTATTACAATAGAGAAATCACCTTCCCTGTATCTTAGCGCCAAATCGCATATCTGCAATATATATTCACATTTATGCTACGAGTAGTCTGATTGCATAATAGTAGCAGCGGCATTTACTAACCACCAGGGCATATGTTAAGTCATTTTGTCCTATTTATCATGTTAAACAGCCTCCTGTTTACCTGTAATAAACACAGAAGACTCTTAATGGCATGAGACCTGATGTTCATTGTAATCACTGTCCTGCCGGAAACAAAGTGTTAGACTTTCAGTCCCCCCCTTCTGTGTCCTTCTCTTAAAAAAAAGGATGTAGTTCTGCCATCTTGTGGTGATACAATAAAAATGCAATCACTAGTATTTTCTATTGACAAAGATAGATTACTGTTATATTAGGTATTAGGCTTTGGATTTAAATTTTATGGGGCTGCCTATTTTCTACAGCTCTTACACATGTGTGGACCCTGCTTTGTTATTTTACGTGGTCTACCACTTCGTGGCTGAGTTGCTGTTGTTCCCAGTTGCTTCCACTTTGTTATACTACCACTAACAGTTGACTGTGGAATATTTCGTAGCAAGGAAATATCACAGGTGGACTTGTTGCAGAGGTGGCATGCTTGAATTCACTGAGCTCCTGAGAGCGACCCATTCTTTCACAAATATATGCAGAGGCAATCTGTATGCCTAGGTGCTTGATTTTATACACTTGTGGCCATGGAGGTGATTGGAACACCTGAATCCAATGATTTGGAGGGGTGTCTCAATACTTTTGGCAATAAAGTGTGTGTGTGTGTCAGTTATGCCATTCTAAAACTTAAAGTACACAAAGTAAAAGTAAATCTCTTTAAAAGTGGTATAGTTACCCATAAGGCCGATACTCTGACTTTTTTTTTTTGGCATATAGAAATTAAAAAAGAAAACCCAAAAAACCCCAATATTTGGAAAATAGCATACTGTACTTCCAGTATCTCATATTTTTCTATTTAAGTTAGCAAGCAAGAATATAAAATATTAAAGTTGAACTATAGTCAAAAGATTAAATCCTGCTAGATCACTTCATGCTGTCCCCTTTTGCAGGTATAGCTATGTAAAACCTTAAAAAAAAAAGTGCCTGTATTGTTTAAAATCCAAAAATACACTGTCTCACCCTGCTGTGCAAATGCTCAGCAGCTCTCTCTTTTTTGGCACTGCTGAAACTGCAGAGGCGGATCTGCTGAGTTACTCAAGATTTACTGCTGCTCAGGGGCTCTGGGCTTCAGCAAAATGGTAGCCACCAGCAAGAAGATACAGAAACAATGCTGGAGGCAGCTTACAGCACACACTAATTTTGGTAGCATAATTATTAATGTGGAACGTATGTTCCTGGCTAAAGAACCTTATTTTTTTATGAATTTGTTATTAGTAAAGTTTTGCTTTAAGTTTAACATTTTCTGTTTTGTGCACAGAATTAAAAACTATATTGACCAAAAGGTTTTATTGTCACTCATGTCTTCTGTCAACTACAAAGACACAGCAAAAATATATTTAGTTTCACTGCTAACACCTTTTTGCATGGCTTGGAATTTTTCTATTATATTTTACCACATTACAAATAAAAGAAGAGATTGTGTGGAGTACCATGTAACTCAGTAAAGTCAATATTAACACACGTTGTCATGAACAGCATCAGCCCCAAACTATTGTAAGATGCAGGGAGAATTATGTAAAAATACTCTAGGGACTATGCAAAATCCTGCTTCAAATATATGGCACTTTGGCCCACAAAGTGCTTATTTTTGAGACTCTTGCACATGAGTATGATCATTCTCAAGGCTCATATTTTTTCAGTTTTAGACAGCCCTGTGTGTATATAAATGAGTTTATGCAGGTTTTTAGGGATTCGTCATGGAAGACAGAAGAGAAGCAATAACATGACATGATGCTGAACGACTGGATAAGTCTTAGACATGCATCACACATTTAATGCACTGAAATTATTGCTTTGTTGTGTTAAATTGTTTTGGTAATTGATTGTTACTGTTTAAAGGTTGTAGACGCTAAAAAAAAAAAAATTCTGCAGCATTTTCCAACAGCTTGTTCTGTCTCCTTCTTAGGCTAACTTGGCACTACAGGGAGCCAAGCTTGTAGTTGCCGAAGCAGAACTGAACAATGCACAGAGCCAACTTGATGCCAAGCAGAGAGAGCTAGATGATGTGCAGGCCATGTATGATGCTGCTATGAGAGAGAAACAAATGCTACTTGATGATGCAGAGGCCTGCAGGCGGAAGATGAACAATGCAACAGCACTGATTGAAGGACTTGGAGGAGAAAAAGTAAGAACATATATTACACTGTCTTCCTTTGCAGTCACATTTTTTCTTGGTTGTTGGTTAATTGTACTTGAACTGATAACCTTTTCATCCATAGTGTAGTTGGATTTGTATTACATTGCATTTTAATATATTACATGCAAATTTTGCAGGCATGTAAGGTGGAAAAATTGATGTTTTCCTTTTGAGAGCAAACTTATCACTCCCTAAGTTAGACATAGCCTGACAAATTCAAATTTTGGATCCACCTGGTGCACATTACCATTTAAATGAGAATTTGTGGTTGCAGGGCATCTCAGGAGCCACTGAAATATGGGGCACCTGCAGTATTTAATTTGCATTGTGGGCACTTTTCAATAGATTTCTGAGGCCCCTGTAAAAAAAAAAGTGGTGTGGATTTGGGAGAGGTCCTTAGGGATGACTTTTCCAAAAGTCATAATTTACATAGTGGAAGTGCCCTGCACCCAGCATTCATGTATTCTCATATAAGTATGTTCTTGAACTCTATTAACATTAAAATATGTTGGTGTTAATTCTGAACTTTCTAGACCTAATGTTATATTTTTTAATACAAATGATTTGATATAAATATTACACTTTTGTATTAAATATATGTGTTACTTTTTCTATAGATACGATGGACAGAAAGCAGTAAAAATTTTCAGAATCAGATTATTAGGCTAGTTGGGGATGTTCTTTTAGCCACTGGTTTCCTATCCTACAGTGGGCCATTTAATCAAGAGTATAGGACTCTGCTGCTGCAACTTTGGAAGAAGGAAATGAACCATAATAGGATACCATACAGTGATGTAAGTATTTCCAATACATATTAATCACATAATTCTATAGCAGTGTTTAAGTAGTGTTTGTTAACACATCTGGACCAACATTGCCCGTTTTCCCTTTATATGTCTGTGGTTTTATGTTAATAAAATCTGATTATTAGCTACGTTAGAGAATCTAGTTGAGTAACGACATCAAAGAGTTGTCATTGAAGTGGTCCAATCATCTTATTCAGACTATCAAAAATTATGTCAATTTTGGCTGTCCACGAATGATTGACTTTTGAGCCAAAATTTGTAAGTATAGCTTTATGGAAAAAAAAAATTAATTTTATTAAAGGAAAATGTCACCTTTTGTAATATGTTACGAAAGGACCAACCCCCCATTGTGAGAGTGAGCGAGGGAATCTTCTCCCCCTGCTAGCCATCACAATTTGTTTAAAAATGTGGCCATGCGGAGCTCTGCCCACCGGCCACATCACTCATTCACAGTATTCTGTGAATGGAAAAACTGCAAGTTCTGAAAAAGCTTTTGCGACTGTCAGCTTGTAGTTCTCAAGGAAATACCAGGTAGTTCACTAATTCTTCCTGTCAGAATGTATCTGTTTGCCCATATGAGATGCGAGCACACAGATGCACTGACAGGTCTGAAGAAGTCCTGTATGGCACCAATGATCTGCTGATCACTGAAAAAAATGTGCAGTTATTTGTTTTTGTTAAAAGGTGAACTTATCCTTTAAGTAAAGTGAATCAGTCAGTTTCCATTTAGTGGAAACATAATTATTAATAAGTGAAGGGGAAGAGTCTAGTGCAAGGAAGGTGGGGGCGGGGGGGGGGGGGGGGGGCAGGGATAAAAGCTAAATTCAACAGACATAAGAGATCCTGTGTATGGCATGTGGCCAAAATCCAACGGCTTCTTGTGAGCAGATATATTTATTTTGAAATGAACAAAGAATTGCCAGTACTTTTCAATTGATTATATGATTTAATTCTGGAAGAGTTGAAAGACATTTAGGGCTTTCATTTTTCTATAAATATTTAAAAACCTGCATGCTATATATCCCAAAATGGCTGTAAAACCTTATTAAAAAAAAAAAAACAACAAACGTATACTTACCTGCTCTGTGCAATGGTTTTGCACAGAACAGCTTCGATCCTCCTTTTCTGGGCTCCCCCGCCTGTTCTCCTGGCACCTCCCTAATTGCCATGCGCCCACCATAGGAGGCCGTTTCCTATGGGGGCACTTGTGCATGCTCGATTCTGAGCCAGGCTGTTTGTATCTATTCAGACACACAGCCCAGCTTTGCCCTGCCCCCCTGCTCTCTTCTCATATGTAGGATTTGACTTACAGCAGCAGGAGCCAATGACTCCCTCTGCTCTCAACCAAGCTTGTGAGAGTGGGGAGAAGGGAGAAGAGCAAAGAGCTGCTGCAGATATGCACAGAGGTGGATTGAGCTCAGGCAAGTATTTAGGGGGGCTGGGGAGTGTGCTCCTATTAAAAGGTTTTTTTTTACCTTAATGCAGAGAATGCATTAAGGTAAAAAAAAACCTTTTACCTTTACAACTACTTTAAGGACTTTTAATAAATAGCTAATAATCAAGTTATATAACTAAAGCCAGTTATTTGTATAAAACACACACTACAACAGATACTTTTGTACTTTTTTAAACCTATAGTAACCAGTAAGTTTGAAAGACGAACACAGTGATTTTTACTAGCAGCTATAGCAGCTAGCAGTAATCACATGAAAAATACGACAGGCAAGTTGTACCCGAGTTGTATAACAATCGAATTGGGTACAGTCAGCCTGCCAATAGATGGTTCACATCTCAGCCAATCCCTGCTGAACTGACCAAACATTTGAACCATCTATGGCCGGCTTAAGTCAATCTAGTGAAAATGATTTGCTTGATTTGGTTATGTGCTGTACATTTTTACAGTCTCTCTCATAATAGAAATCATTAATATACAGACAGAAACAGAAAAAAAAAAGATCTGATAAAGTAAAATATTTTAATTCAACATTGTTTGATGGTTGAGAAGAAAAAGTATGATGCAGCATTTCAATGCCTATAAAGATAATATACAACATGCACTGAACAATTAAAGTGAAAGCAAAAATCTGTGGTATATCTGGTCATTCCCATACAGCATTGCAGTTGTAATAAAGTAGTATATTAATTAGGTAATAAATCTACTTGCTAAATTAATAAAGCAGATATGAAAGTTGAAAACAAATGTGTAAGGTTACTGTTTGCAGTACCAGTAAATGCCTAGATTCCCTGCACAAAGTTCTATTTCAGTGTGGTTGTATCAGGAGAACAGCCGGGCCAGTGACTCATCTTCTATGCCTCTATCTACTGGACGATCTGCAATTTTTAGTAACAACACAAGCAGTGGCACTTGCTGGAGACTAATAGAAGTTGTCATAAAACCTCAGTATGACTCATATCATGGACAAAGTCACACTAGGTAACAGCACAAACTACTGGATTAATTAGATTTTATCTCTTGAGGCAAGAAGTTTAGTTCTGCACAATATTTGTAAAACATATTTGGCATTGTCTAATTAAATTAGTATCTCATGTCACAAATCACAATGCTTCCAGTGTCTTAGAGAGCAAAGTTATGTTAAGACCTTTGGAATGTTTTTTCAGAAGAAAAAGAACACTGGATTCACACATGGGCGGTGCAAACTGAAGTTCAGGTTTCACAGCTAGTTAACACAGTAGTTGTTAAGCGGTTCAGGTTAGGTTTAGATCAGGTTCAGAACAGGTTTAGATAAGGTTCAGGTCAGGATTTGTCAGGAATGGACTCAGCACTGGTGGTGGGACTCACCTGCCGTGTGGGCTGCAGTACCAGGGCTGACCAGCGGGTACTCTCAGCAGCCAGAAGCTCACTCCTGCAGTCAGCCAACACCTGGGGCTGATTGCAGGAGGTGTATTTAAGGAATAACCAGGCCTGTGATCAGGGCCTTGGTGTATGTTTCCCATGAGCCCCTGTACCTGGTATCCTGTGTTCCTGCCTGTCTGCCTAGTTGCTGACTGTCTCCTGTTGAACCCCTGGCTTGCCTGACCATCCTTCTGCCTGATCCTCTGTACCGCGCTGGCCGTGAGTTACTGAACCCGGCTTGTGACCCTGACTATTCTCTGCATGCTCCTCCGGTACCTCACTGCCCGCACGTTGCTGACCTGGCCTGCCTGACTACGCCTGACGCTACCCAGACGATCCAATCCATCTATCCGTCCCTGTTACCAGGTCTGCCAGCCTCTTCACGTCAGGCTTTCCCCCGGTACATACCCTCGGTGGACCCCTCTACCACAGTTGGGTGCACTCAGGGGCTGCAACCTGGTCTCAGTCCTGCGCCAAGTCCATCCCCACCATCAGGGGCTCTGGTGAAAAGGCAGACTGGGGCTTAGACTCCGTGCCCTGGGGAATCCCATTTTGTAGGTACTAGAGATCCCGCAGGGCGGTGCCTGACAGTACCTGACGGCCTGCCTGACCATTCCACCTCTCCAGCCCTGACTACGCCTGTGTTCCCACACATTTCTGGTCATACCCGGATCCTTAACAGGATTGTATCCTGCTCAAAACTAATAACGTGCGGTTTAGAAACTGTTCCCATAGAAGTCAATAGCCTATAATCCTCACCTGAACTGGACTGCTCATACAGGACTCTTTTTCAATCCACGCTGAATCCACACTGCGAGTGCACTGGACATATGTGAACAGCCACTATAGGAAGAAACATTGTTTCACATGTCATGCGGATTAGATGCGGTCAATACCTCATCCAATCCACATATATGCGAACTGTGGGGATTCCTCTTTTCAGTGCTGCTGGATGTGAACTTCCCCAATGTAACAGGCTATTCATGGAGATCGGTTTTCAATAAATTGTTGTATTAATATTGCCTCCTTCACCCTCTTAATTTCCAAGTCCAAAAAATGCTATCATATTTAATTTCACTCATGAAGTACATCCCAATATTGTTTCAATTTAAGGTGGCTACAAATTCCATGAACAGATCCTTTTGACCCTGCCATAATATAAACACATCATCAGTTAATCTTACCCACATGAGAATGTTTGATGTGAAACATTCTAGTTCTTATACAAAGACCAGTACATTCCCACCACTCAAGAAAGAGATTTGCATACCTAGGTGCAAAAGACTAACCCATCGCAGTTCTTCTGCGCTGTCTATATACTTTACTATCAAATAGGAAAAAATTGTGTTCCAATAAAAACTTCAAAAGTTGGAGTGAATGTAGTATGGTTCTCAAATAATTTGCCTCTAGTTTTCATTAAGGATTTACAAGCTTTTAGACCCAAATCATGACTGATATTACTATATAAAGCCTCCACATCTAGACTAGCAAGCCAAACATCATCTTTCATTGTGATATCTATTAGTCCATTTACAAAGTCTCGTGTATCTTCAATATATGAAGGTAAACTATATACATAGTTACATAGTTAGTCTGGCTGAAAAAAGACGTCCATCCAGTTCAACCAAAAAAAAAGTTATAATTCTATACCCACAGTTGATCCAGAGGAAGGCAAAAAACCCAGCAAAGCATGGTCCAATTTGTTCCTGCAGGGGAAAAAATTCCTTCCTAATCCTAAAAATTCCTTCCTAAGAGGCAATCGGTTAGTATCCAGTTATAATCTGTGTATCTAAGAAAGAATCCAGGCCTTTTTTAAAGCAATCCACTGAGCTGGCCAGAACCAACTTTTGAGGGAGTCTATTCCACATTTTCACAGCTCTCACTGTGAAGAAACCTTTCTGTGTTTGGAGATTACATTTCTTTTCCTCCAGATATAAAGAGTGCCCCCTTGTCCTCTGTGATGACCTCAGGGTGAATAACTCTACACCGAGTTTACTATATGAACCACTGATGTATTTATACATGTTGATCATATCCCCCCTTAATCTCCTCTTCTCAAGAGAGAATAAATTCAGTTCCTCTAATCTTTCCTCATAGCTGAGCTCCTCCATGCCTCTTATCAGTTTGGTTGCCCTTCTCTGTACTTTCTCCAGTTCCCCAATGTTCTTTTTGTGAATTGGTAACCAAAATTGAACTGCATATTCCAGATGAGATCTTACTAATGATTTGTACAGGGTGTGGGAACTCGCTTCAACGTGGTAGAGCTTCTTCAAAGCACACAGCAACTCGCTTCTTTTAAGGGCTTTTTTGCCCACTTTTATTTACAAGAAAGTTCAAGAAACACAAATGCTTCCCACGCAGGGGTATCCAACATCAAGCAAATCAATAGTATTCAGCCTCCTGGCTTGCACGCAGTTTTAAGTCTGCCTCCTGCAGACTCTTCCCAAAATATGGCACCAGCACACAGCTAGTCTGGCTTCCACCTGACTCCAAGGCAGAGACCTCCCGTCTGCCGGGGTGGAGCCCTCCTGACTCCGTTTGCCGGGGTGGAGCCCAGAACTATGGTTAGGACCCTATAAAAAGGCCTGTACACACCTGTGCACTCAGTGTGCTGGGGGTTCTCAAAACACGGACCCCGGATTGGAGATTTCATCACTCCCAGATCTCTTTGAAATCTCCAGGCTCCAGATCCCAAAACAAACTTAATGAATAAATGAGGAAACCGAAAAGTCAGTTTCCTCTGCAATACATAAACTCTCTGGAGCCCCTCAACCTGCCTGGTTGAGAATCCAGGGTTTTCAACTGGAGTTTGACCGTGGCAGGACACCGCACTGCCACAAGGGGTAATATGATATCTCTCTCTCTGGAGTCTATATCTCTTTAATACAAGAGAGGATTTTGCTCGCTTTAGAAACCACAGCTTGGCATTGCATGCCATTATTAAGCTTGTGATCTACCAGAACCTCCAGATCCTTCTCCACCATTGATTCCCCCAGTTGTACTCCCCTAGTATGATATGAACGGATCAAATTCAAAATCCTAACACTGATGTACAAAGCTGTCCACCATACTGCCCCGTTCTACATCACTGACCTAATATCCAAGTACCGCCCAGCACGCACACTCCGCTCCTCACAAGACCTCCTTCTCTCTAGTTCCCTGGTCTCCTCCTCCCATGCCTGCCTCCAGGACTTCTCCAGGGTGTCACCTATCCTCTGGAACTCCCTGCCCCAACCCATCAGATTATCACCTACTCTCCTCTCCTTTAGGCGTACCCTGAAAACCCATCTCTTCAGGGAAGCCTACCCCACTCCCCGCTAACCTGCCGACCTCCTCCACTCTTCCTACCACTCCATCCCCCTCAGCTATCTCCTCCTGTACCACTATCCCCTCCCTCCTAGATTGTAAGCTCGAAAGAGCAGGACCCTCGATCCCCTCATGTTTTGCATTCTGTTGGTATTGTTCTGTAACATGTTCTGTCCCCCTTTGTAATGTACAGCCCTGAGCGAACCATTGGCGCTTTATAAATACTGTATAATAATAATAATATGATAGGTATCTCATTAGAGAATACCTCACTGGCTTCTGGGGAGAGTGAACCGAAATCAATCTCCTTTTCAAGAAAACCAGCCGTGAGTGTACGTATCTGACCTAGACTAGAAGACATAATCTCAAACACATGCAATGTAAATCAACTATTGAACTAAGCCCTAATTGTAAATCATCATCTTAACAAATAATCATCTTAACAAATCTATGCCAGACGGGGGTGCGTGTCCCTACACACCATCTGGCCAATTGATGAATGTATGTGTATGTGCGATGGTCCTTTCTACATTACAGCATCTCGAACACTTTGAGTAAGCTATAGAAATTGATGCCAAACTTGAAGGGAATAAATACCATCATGTAGGCAATTTAAACTTCAGTTCCTCATATTTTGCCCAAAGAAGAAGTAGGACAAAACCTTACGGTTTTAAATTTCTGTTCTTTAGACAACATGATGTCAAGATCTATTTCCCATTTATAAAAATAATTTGTAAAAGTAGGAGTTTCTAATTTCAAAGAGGCTAGAGTTACTGTATATTGTATATGAGAAAGTAAATGATCAAGGTGATCAGGGCCTAATAGAAAAACTTCAGTCGGGTTTAATTCTGCCAGATCTCTGATAGGCTGTGGAAGGGAATGTAATACCTCAATGCAGGAAGAAGCCTGACTTTTTCTTAGGTCTGTTAGAAAGTAGTAATGGACCAATAAATAAATGATGAAAACTTAATGGGGAGTGCTGTGTCCAATTTAAAAAGCAACTTTCATACCAACCTGAGAAAAACATCTTCTGCCCAGAAATGGGCATTAGTGTACAATTATAATTTCAGTTAAGGTGTTTTATGAAGGAGATATCATTGATACAATCAGTAAAGTAGGTGGGAAAACATTAGGGCAAATCTGAGAGCTCTACTACACATAAGGATTTCTCTATAGAAACCCACATTTTCATTTTATCTGCAAATGTCCATCAATGAGTCTCATCAATAATGTAGCAATGTAGTATCTTCCAAAATCAGGCATATCCAATCCCCCACCTTACTTTGGACTTTAAGTGGATTAAAGCAGAGTGAGAGGTTTTTGGAATTCCAAATAAAATTTTTAGAAATCCTATATAATATTTAAAAAGCGAAAGGAAGATTTGTATAGGCAACATCTGATACAGAAAAAGAATTCTAGGGAGCACAATCATTAAAAAAATCTTACTCCTGCACAGTGTTGGAAAATGAAACTAAGGTAATATTTTTTTAAAAGAGCAATAAATCTTTCACATGCTTCAGCCCCTGAAAGAACCACTGCCACGCAGTAATCATTTGTACAACCATGTTTTACAGTACAAATCTGAAAGTAGAACACAACTGAATGATTGGTGTGGGGCAGCTAAGATGCTTTTTTCTCAAATACTTTAATAAATAAGACTCAAACTTTCAACAAACTCTAAAATGTATTCCTTAACTTTTGACTGCCACATGTTTTTTACCAGCTCATTGGTAACCATTTTACAAGTACAGAAATTAAAAACATAGGCTTGTTACCTTCATGATTTATTTGGAATTTTATATTTTTAAAGTGTTACTAAACTCTAGTTACCTGCCCCCCTTGTAAAGGCAGGGCACACCAACAGGGACACATGTGATTGTATATTGCTTAAAAATAAAGTTGTTTCTACTTTTCTACATTTTCTTCTTTGTGAACTCTTTCTCAGAAACATGGCCTGGTAGTGGGTGAAGCTACATTTGCAAGAAAAAGTATGTGAACCCCTTGGGATTACGTGGAGTTTTGCATGAATTGGGCATAAAATGTGCTCTGAGCGTCATCTAAGTCACAACAATAGAAGAACACAGTCTGCTGAACATAATACTACACAAACATTAGATGTTGCCATGGTTTAATTGCACATAACATGTAAACATTCACAGTGCAGGGAGGAAAAAGTATGTGAACCTTTGGACTTAATAACTGGTTGACCCTCCTTTGGCAGCAATAATCTCAACCAAACGTTTCCTGTAGTTGCAGATCACACCTGCACAAGGATCTGAAGTAATTTTGGACCACTCCTCTTTACAAAACTGTTTCAGTGTAGCAATATTCTTGGGATGTCTGGTGTGAATGGCTCTCTTAAGGTCACGCCACAGCATTTCAATCGGGTTGAGGTCAGGACTCTGACTGGGCCACTCCAGAAGGCGTATTCTGTGCTGTTGCAGCCATTGTTTTGTTGAATTACTTGTATGCTTTGGGTCATTGTCCTGTTGCATCACCCATCCTCTGCGGAGCTTCAGTTGGCGGACAGATGGTCGTACGTTTTCCTGCAAAGTGTCTTGATAAACTCTGGAATTCATTTTCCCATCAATGACAACAATCCGTCCAGGCCCTGAGGCAGCAAAGCAGCCCCAAACCATGATGCTCCCTCCGCCATGTTTTACAGTGGGGATGAGGTTTTGATGTTGGTGTGCTGTGCCTTTTTTTCTCCACACATAGTGTTGTGTGTTCTTCCCAAACAACTCAATCTTGGTTTCATCTGTCCACAGTATATTTTGCTAGTAGTGCTGTGGAACATCCAGGTGCTCTTTTGCAAACTTCAAACGTGCTGCAATATTCTTTTTGGACAGCAATGGCTTCCTCCGTGGTGTCCTCCCATGTACTCCATTCTTGTTTAATGTTTTCTTATTGCAGATGTGTCAACAAAAATGTTAGCATGTGCCAGAGATTTCTGTAGGTCTTTAGCTGACACTCTGGGATTCTTCTTTACCTCATGCAGCATTCTGCGCTGTGCTCTTGCAGTCATTTTTACAGGACGGCCACGCCTAGGGAGAGTAGCAACAGTGCTAAACTTTCTTCATTTGTAGACCGTCTGTCTTACCGTGGACACATGAACCTCGAGGCTTTTGGAGATACTTTTGTAACCCTTTCCAGCTTCATGCAAGTCAACAATTCTTGATCGTAGGTCTTCTGAGAGCTCTTTTCTGCGAGGCATGGTTCACATCAGACAGTGCTTCTTGAAACCAGTAAACCCAAAACAGGTGTGTGTTTTTTAAGGGCAGGACAGCTGTCAGCAACACATCCAATATCATCACACTGATTGGAGTCAAGGTTGGCTCACTCCTGGCTCCAATTAGCTCTGGGAGAAGTCATTAAGCTAGGGCCTCACATACTTTTTCCTCCCTGCACTGTGAATGTTTACATGTTATGTGCAATTAAACCATGGCAACATCTAATGCTTGTGTAGTATTATGTTCAGCAGACTGTGTTCCTCTATTGTTGTGACTTAGATGACGTTCAGAGGACATTTTATGCCCAATTCATGCAAAACTCCATGAAATCCCAAGGGGTTCACATACTTTTTCTTGCAACTGTAAGCCACAGGGTGTGACATGTCCATTGACAATGCTTTAGCTATAACACTCCCTCCCTTCCATACCATTCAAAGCAGAGTGTGTTGTTAGTCAAGCATCTGATCCTAGGGGGGAAGGGGGCACATGTCAGTCTGATACTTAACCATGAATAGCCTGGAAGGTAAAGAAATAACTGCAATCATGTGACCTAGTAAATAATCTGAGTAAAACATGTAGTAATACATGGCTTACATATACAGCTAAATGTGCAAACATGTGCACTGTGGTGGCTAAAGTCTGCAAGCTCTGTGAGCCCGAAGATCATTGCCACAGGGAAGGAGAAAGCACTAAGAATAGCAGGATCAACCAGGTACTTTCCATTCCAAAAAACATGTATTAAGGTGATTCAGTACCTTTTGCAAGCAAAGATTAAGATTAGAAAAGGAATAACTGTCAGCTTTTTCTGAGGACACATTTGCACTTCTGCGCACGTTACCATCTAGTTTGCTTGATTGTTGACAAGTGCTGTGATAGATGTGCACATTCATTTCTCATGGGTCCTCAACACCCCTAAAAATTGCCTGTTTCATATGACCAATAGGAAATACATATAAATACAGTGAAAAAAGGGTCAGGCTAGCCTTTCAGTAAGATTATTATAAATATTGCATAGGGGAATAAAGAAGTTAGGTTGTGCTATATTTAAAGGCTGGGTGCCTAAGATTGGATTTATTGTAGATGATTTCCAAGAATGTCTCTGGTACTAACATATCTTGCTTCCAATAGTAATACAGCATGGCAGCCCATTTGTAACTTTTAAGAACTGCTACTTACTTTTAGAATTTCCAGAAAATGTGAAAATTACAATTGTACATAGTTTAGAATCTGTGGGGGTTATTTACTAAAGCTGGCGACTGGTGTTGCCAGTGGCGAATCTGGTGCGTCTCTGCATAGAAACCAATCAGCTTCCAGGTTTTATTGCCAAAGCTTGATTGAACAAGCTGAAGTTAGAAGCTGATTGGCTACCATGCACAGCTGCATCAGATTCTGAGCGAACCAGTTTAACCTGCACACACTTGTATGTTCGGTTCCATTTCTTTCACATTTTTAGTGTACATTTATCACATTTCAGATGACTTGGCATAACTTTGTTATATGTATATAGTACCGTGTGATATTCAATGTACAATCTCAGTATAGTCTGAATTCAAATGCTGGCAGCCACAGTGCATCATTAACTTAAGAACTGCTTGATTTTCTTTGATCTAGAAATTCAATATTTGGATTTGTGACTTGGTAATGTTGTCTTTTCAAAGCTGCCCTTTGTGGTCAGATAGCATAATACATAAATCATAAAATGCTGTTGTGTATGAGCTGGTTTATTTTGAATTCTACAAGCAGTGTAAACACTCCCCAACCTTCAATCCATGTCATTTTTTATTGAAGAAAGGTGATTGAGAGTGCCCAAGCTTCATTGTCACTTTTGGTTTCCTCTAAGAGCCAGACGTTTTAATTAATTCTCCCTGTCAGTTCTATATTTCTTGGTTCCAAAAGCATAGAGTACCTGTCATGGTTCAGAGACTCAAATAAATGACATTTGTGGTTTATGGACCAAAAAAATGACAATGTAATGGAAAAGTTCTGACTTGTAACATTGAGTTCTTGTTGAAGTATTGCAGCCCACTACTTCTCAAAGTACAATAAAACTGTCAGGCCTTTGGTGACATTTAAAAAATATAGCAGAACTAAGGTTATTATTTTGTACCTTTTACCCCATATTTGACTTTTTTTCTGGGTGCACGATGTTATTGGATCTATCTTTATAAATACTTTAAAGTAAACCTCTGGCCAAGCAGATTCTATGAACTTTTTTTCCTACAAAAATATTTGCAAATCTGTTGAGCTGTGGATTGTATGGAGTAGTGCTAGGTTGTCATGCCTTGCTTAGTGTTGTTTTTTTGTAAACACAGCATGCCTACAGTATTCTGATGCATATTGACTGCTTTTAGGTATCTATGCAAGCCAATAAGAGTGCAATGTAAATGCATAGTAAGCACATTTGAGAGACAGGTTGAGATTTACTAAAACTTCCATGGTTTATTGCCAAGGCTTAACTGAACAAGCTGACGTTAAAATCTGACTAGTTACTATGCAACATTTTCATGGTATCCACAAAGGTAATATGTCCTCCTTTACCTATTGTAATGTAGAAAGGGTAGACTGTAAGGTTCAGGGTGGAAATAGGTATCAGAGATTTTTGAAGCATGAGGTCTGGTTAGCTGCTGGTTGCAAAATATTTTTTTTTTAAACGTTTACTTTGCTGCTCCTTCCATTCACTTATTGCTCATGTGATGTACATCTACTATTTAAGGATTGTTATTCAGATGGTACAATCCGCTGATACATCCGTTGTGCTGGCTTCCTTTTCTGGATTGTGCCCCCATAGCACACAATTTGCTAAAGTGGCACAAAAAAGAGCCTTTAACCACTTGCCGCCCTGCCACTGTAGAAATACTGCGGCAGAGCAGCACGGGCAGGCAAAACCACGTTTTAAAACGTGTGTTTTGTAAAAAGGTAGGGGGCGCGCGTGAGGCGTGCCGCCGCCCTACCTATCCCGCCGATCACAGCCGCGGATGTCAGTCGCCGGGTCACAGCCAGTCCTTACCGGCTATCTCCCAGCGATCGGCGGCAATCAGTGACAGAGAGCACAGCTGCAGTAGCTGTGCTTTCTGTCACTTCCCTGACAGCTCGAGGACAAGCTGATCGGGACAGAAGAGTTTCACTCTCCCGATCAGCCGTGTCCCCTGCAGTACACCCCCCCTAGTAAAACACTCCTCTCACACAGATAACCCTTCCCTGCAAAATAAACTTAACCCCTTCCTCCCCAGTGCCATTAGTACAGTGTCAGTGGGTTTTTTTTTGCACTGATCACTGTATTGGTGTCACTGGGGATGTCAGTGACCCCAAGTCAGTACCCCCCCAGTATCAGAATGTCCACTGCAGTCCCACCATAGGTCGCTGATCGCCGCCATAAATTGCTGATCGCCGCCTTTATTAGTAAAAAAACCCTAAAAATCCCAGTATCTTTCCCGCCATTTGTAAACGCTATAACTTTCACGTAAACCAATTAATTTACACGTATTGTTTTTTTTTTTTAGCAAAGACATGTCGCAGAATGCATTTTGGCAGAAATTTATGACTAAATTTGATTTTTACATTTTTTTTTTACTGGACATGTTTTATAGCAAAAAGTCCAAAATATTGTTTTTTTTCCTTAAAATTGTCAGCCTTTTTTTTTATAGTGCAAAAAATAAAAACCGCGCAGGCGATCAAATACCACCGAAAGAAAGCTCAATTTGTGGGGAAAAAAAGGATGTAAATTTCATTTATGTACCGTATTGCATGACCGCGCAATTGTCAGTTAAACTAGCGCAGCGCTGTATACCAAAAAAATGGCGTAAATTGCAGTATTTATACCATAGTTTGTAGACGCTATAACTTTCACACAAAGCAATCAATATACACTTATTGGGATTTTTTTTACCAAAAACATGTAGCAGAACTTTGAGTTTACTATATATTTTTTATAGCTGAAAGTAAAAAATATTGTTTTTCTTCAAAATTTTTGGTCTTTTGAAAAAAAGGACGTAAATTTTGTTTGGGTGCAGCATTGCATGACCGCGCAATTATCAGTTGAATTAGTGCAGCGCCGAGTAGCAAAAAGAGGCCTGGTCATTAAGGGGGGGTAAATCCTCTGGAGGTCAAGTGGTTAAGTTTTTGAAATATAATTTCCACAGCTGTGTTTGGAAACTCTCTAAATGAAACTTGATAAAAAGATAGTATCAACTGGTGCTTCTACCTGGGCTACCAGTCATTATTTTTGGCTAGCTCCCTAAGTTTGAAAAAATGGTTTAAAAGGGTAAATACAAATATGAAGAACTATACCCAACTATACCCAAGCTTTTGTAGCTGCATTTTATTTCCTTACTTAGGCCATGCAGTTGTTCCATAAAGCTAAATATGAACTGAAAAGTCATTATTGCATCCTAGGTATACATTCAGATGTACAGTAATTCACATCTTACACTTTTCAAGCAGATTAGCCTGACAAGTAAACATGTACAAATGGGTCTGCCTCTAATTTAGTAATGTCTGTGCAACCTTTTTTGTGTGTGTTTGTGTCCTCTGTGCTGGCATTACTTGGCAGCAATCTGAAACCACTTTGCATAGATCTATAACAAAGTTACCACTAAAGATGACAGTTGATAACTCGCTGTGATAATTTTTAGCTTTCCAGAATTTACCCCTTTCTTCAGGGTCCAAGCAATACTGTTTGAACCAAGAATAAGGGGCGAAACCCCAAAAAGCCTGTCCTCCTGTCCTGAAAATGTAATTCCAGAAAAACATAATGCTCAGATTTCAATGCATATTCCAATAGCTCATATGCAAGGAAATCTTCAAATGATTCAAATGAAGAGGCAAACAGGCAGACCTGGGTACCTGAAATCATTTTAAGGTATATACATATAAATGGGTGCCAAACCAAAAGTTGAAGTCCAAAGCACCTTTAATTGTTTACAATAGTTAATGAATCATCAAATGCATTTTAGGGACAACAAAACTCCCCTTTCATTGGGAACAAGGGCTTGAATGAACTCAAAGGAAACTACAACCAATCGGATCTATATTTGATCTGGGGCAAAACCTCCTTTTGGATTAGAGTTATAACACTGTAATCAGCAGCAGTTTGCAACTAAAGAATACAGAGTTTTGTTGCTCCCAAAACATGCTAAATGTTTTGTGTGACTGTATTATGAACAACTATATGCACTTTAGACTCTTTCACTTTTTGGTTTGGCTCCTATTTGTATGTCTCTGCTCTGAAAATGTAACTGTTAAAGTAAATAAAGTATCATGGACAGTACTCGACCTTGTTGTTGCAAGTACTCTAATATAGCCACAGTCACCTTAAAGTGGTTGTAAATCTCTAACATGAAAAACAAGCAAAGCATGTCCCTCTATAGCATATATTGATCTTAAACCAAAGAACCTAGTGTGGTTCCTATTTGCTTTCTTCTCTCTCTGCTACCTGTTGGAGTAACTTCTGATACTGTGCTGACACCACATAATCCCAGAGGATGATCTCTCCTCACCCCCCCAGCACACAGAAGATGATCGAGACCCTCAGATGTGCATGTCTTCAAATGAAACTGCATAGGGAGGATTGTATCCATTCCCTCCACTCAGTTCTCAGACTACACTCAACTCCTCAGTCTGTGCTGTACAGTGTGTGATATCAGATCTCCAACCCCTGCCTTCTGGAGCTCAGACATGCTGTGTAAAATACGTGATTTAGGAGGCTGTAAAAGAGATAGCGCTGCAGATAAATGGGTACAATTTATGTAGGAGGATTTGTTTAATCTCTGTGTATCACATGAGGCTAGTCACTACGCTCAATATATGTATAGGTCTATAACCACTTTTTGCACTGCAGACAAGATAGACGTTTACTTCTAACAGAAGCATAAATGCGAAATGGTCAGGGCAGGTTTATTTATACTTTATGTATGAATCAAGCATAACTCTTACAATTAATGTTTCTAAAAATCAGTCACACATTTCTACATTTCCCCCTCTGTTTTGTCCATTTATTACTTGTCTCCATTGGTTATAAACAATGAAATAAAATTGTTCTTTCTAGAAAATTCCCGTATTGTGAGCTAAAAATAAGTGCGTATTTATGAGATTATAATAATAATCTAATAAATCTTAGAATTTAGAAAACTAATGCCAAATATAGACATATTTCAGAAAGTGAACATCAGGGTGTTGCTTAATGAATGGCTTTGTGTGTCCAGCTAAGTGCTTAGATTTCTATACAGCAGTTATTTTTGTTTCTATGTTTAAAATGAACCTTACTCTACACCCATCCTTAGATAAAGTAGTTGTAAAGGTAGAAGGTATTTTTACCTTCGTGCACTCTCTGCATTAAGGTAAAAAACCTTCTATGTCCAGTTCCCCCCACGTATGCTTACCTGAGCCCGGATCTTGATCCAGCACTGTGCCTGAGAGCAGCGGCTCTCAATGCTCTCTCTCTCTCCTCACTGAGCATGGAGGCCATTGGCTCCTGCTGCTGTCAGTCACAGACATTGTGCAGAGAGTGAGGGGTCAAGTGGTGATATGTATGTCAATGGACACACACACACAGCACAGCTAGGGATCGAGCCCACACAAGGGCCCCCATAGCAAGCTGCTTGCTATGGGGGCACTCGACAGGTGCAAGGAGCTAGGTGGATCAGGGCTGTTCTGCGCAAAACCATTCCACAGAGCGGATAAGCGTGATGTGTTTGTTATTTAAAAAAAAAAATACGATCACTTTTACAAAATAAAACAGGTAGCAAGAATAACAATGAGTTTTTTTGCATCAGAATGTTGCCTTGTGGGCATAATTTAAAGGGTTAACTTGCACTGGAAACATGTAATTTATAAAAGAAATGTAAAAGTGTGTTATATCTTGGGTATATATGTAACTAGTATTAAGGTGGAAAAATTGCACAAATCCTAACTAAATGCAGACTTTATTACCAGGTTGTTGTGGACTGCATTAGGTGTATTGAATAGTTGGTGTCAGGCCCAACACATTATATTAGAAGTATTCTTTCTTATATATATTCCATGTTTCTTACTGGTTTTTCTGTCTAATGGATGGTTCTCATTTATAGGTTTTTTAAAAAATAAAGCAATTCGAGTTGTACTGTCATGGAGAAGAAATTTAGTGTTTGCTCTTTACTAAATTCAAACCTTTGTTTTACACAAATGTGATTTACTGTTTAGGATCTAAACCTTATCTCAATGCTTGTGGACAATGCTACAATTGGTGAATGGAACCTTCAAGGACTTCCTAGTGATGACCTGTCTATCCAGAATGGAATTATTGTTACCAAAGCATCTCGTTTTCCACTTCTTATTGACCCACAGGGTCAAGGGAAAATATGGATTAAAAATAAAGAGAAGAATAATGAACTACAGGTAAAAGAATCTGAAGGAAATGTTTGTTGTTTCTGCTTTCTTGCCTTTACATAAAACCTTTTTTTGTACTAAATTGTTTGGTATATTTTATTAGTCTCCTAAAATCATTTAGTGTGACTTTTTTGTGAAACTCCCTTTATTGTACTTTATCTCTAACTTTGAATCTATTCAATCATTTTTCGCATAACAAAACACATATCAGGAATAATATACAATTAAGAACTTCACAGAAAAGTTGCATGTAGTTGGAACGAGGTAATTCAATGGTCTCACAGCTGCTATCTGGCTAAACATGTGTGTTTAGATTTTTTTTAATCTATTATTTTTGTTCTATTTATCATTTTTATTATTTTTTAGTACAAGTCGAATACACACATGCCAGAGAACAGACTGCATGAACACTCAAGGAGGAAGTTCATGGCACAGATCACTTACATTTCCATGAATGGGGGCACTAAAGCAAGTCTGCTCTCATTTCTGTTCCCTACATACACCTGTTTTCCTACATTCTCCTTCAAATCTGTTATTTTTGCAGCTCATTTATTAGCTTTATTAGGCTATTTTCAAAAGACAAACTCCTTGTTACATTATTTTATAAAACCTCTTTCTTAAATAAGTCTTTAAAAATATAGGAATTATAATTTTGTCTTTTATTTGGTTCCGGTTAATAGGAACTGCATTTAAGGACTCAAAGTCAACCCCTAACCCACCCATTTCCTCCATTGCTCTTTCCTGAACAATTTAGCAGAGACTCTGAGTCTACTGCTTTTTCACAATGTCTGCTGTTTTATTAAATGCCATATGTGGTGAAGCAGTATTCAAATTTCTAGGACCAACCTTACACTCCCAAAGGTGTCATCTATATCCTTGGCAATGCTATGGCCCTAGTAATGGATCACATGTCATAGAGCACATGCCAGCCAGAGCAGATGCTTAAGAATGCTTCCGAGTATTGGCTACTGATCTAAGTACCTGTAAGAATGTCCCCTTTATTGTTTTTAATTCCTCTTTGAATGGGCATGGGTGGTTATGGAAAGTAGAGTTTTTTGATAACTGGCATTAGGAAATCCAGCGATTATGATTGCAGCTGTAGAGACCTGTGGGAATAGGGAGCAATTTAGTACATATGTCCTGGGGGACAGATAACTGTATCTTGGACCCTACTCCAGTTTAACTTCCCTAAATCATGGATTAATTAAACTGTCCTGCACTGCTTCAGAAAAATAATCTTCTATTCAGGCATAGGTAAGCTAGCTGGTTGTCACTGAATGCCAGCAGATACAGAGGGCTCCAAGGTAGAGTGGTTAATCTTAAATTTAGGGGTCAGACAATATTACTCTTGCAAGTTCATACGATTCAACTCTGCTTTACTTAAAATTGTCAGCATTTCATCCTGTGAATTTCGACCCATCTTATGCTGACACTATCTATGGCTGCTTTGTAAAGCAAACACATGGCTTATTACATGATGTGAAATGCTTACATCATCATGTAATAACACTTTGTACAGACAGATTCCTCAAAGTAGCTGACCAAACTGTAATAGAAAGAGAGAGCTAGGGCCACCAATAGAAGACACTTTTCAAAGAAAAGCAGACTTTTTCAAAGTAAGGATTATAGGTAAAGTAAATACAATATCTTCTGAGCCCTAAACATACTTTAAACTTTGCTGGTCCAAAATACTTTTGTTTATATGGTGTGTGGCAGACATGAGAGGCAGAGTTTGACACATGGCATACTGTATGCATAATGTATATATGAGGAGCGTAGGGGCAGATGGGTAGTGTAGGGGTGGGTGTGGGTTAAGATTAGAACTGCACCATAGAAGTTCATGGAACACTAATAGGGAGTGAGGAATCATGAGGATCTATTTGAGAGGGTGGTTGGACACTATGGGGTTGAATATTAAAGGCAAATAGGCTATTCAGTTTGCAAACTATCACTTTGCAAGATAATTTTCCCTTAGCTTAAAGAATAAGCAAAGCTTTACCAACTTCCACCATCCAGTCATGTGCAATCAAAAAAAAATTTTTTTTTTTTCTTATTTTCCTTGCAAACTGAATATTCCCTATCAAATTCAACAGCCTATTTGCCTTTAGTAAATCAGCCCCTATGTGATCACTCCTACACTAAAACATTTTATAGCATTGAAGGGGGAATGTAGCACAGTAGGTTTCCAGCCTGAGGCACAAAAAAGGGTTGGAAACTGACCTACTTGCCTGAACCAATGAGTCTCAAGAGCCAGCTTTAACACTGGACCTCCTAGGGCTTGAAACGTGAGCATACTGTAACTCCAGTGATCAAAATTTAGGACTACTTTTTAACCACTTGCCTACTGGGAACTTATACCCCCTTCCTGCCCAGGCCAATTTTCAGCTTTCAGTGCTGTCACACTTTGAATGACAATTGTGTGGTCATGCAACATTGTATCTATGTAAAATGTATATAATTTTTTTCACACAAATAGAGATTTCTTTTGGTGGTATTTACTCACCGCTAGGTGTTTTATTTTTTGCTCTGTGACAGCGTGAGGAATGTGCAGCCGATAACTGGCAACTGCATTTACTGATGATCTGCTGTGTCATTGGACACAGCTGATCACGTGGTAAAAGGCTGCTGTGATTGGCCTTTTACCACATCACGTGATCAGCTGTGTCTGTAGGACACAGCGATCGCAGAGATCACCAGTGCACACCCCTGGGGGCACGTGGGAGGGCGCATTCTGGGAGGACGTCATAGGACGCCCTCCCAGAACTGGACAACTGCACTGTAGCCATCATTTGGCTATAGCGCAGTTGACAAGTGGTTAAAATGCTCTTTTAGCTTGGATAACACACATCTTTTTAATTCTTCAACTGGTAATTTTAAAATGATAATAACCATTTCTTCATGTATGTCTGAGAAACTGCTTTTGCTACACTTAACAATGATGTGCCTGCAGCTTGGTAATTAACGCTGAATAGTGATGGCCCATATGTTGTTAATAAATCTGTTGGGATGCAATAAACATGAAATCCCAATTATAATTTTATTTATATTAGTCTTTGTTACAGAACATTAAAACTGAGACACATGCAGTAAAAAAAATAGGTATAGTTCTGAATAGTGGAATAAACTCACAACTGTTCTTATACATTTTATATTTCTTTTTATATTGCTTTTGCTAAAATTATTTTATAGGTATTGGAGATATGTCTTCTTACTTCAATGATTTTATGAACCTATTTGAAAATCGTTTTAGAGTGTTTGTGTTTTCATGGGGAGCACAGAATAGATGTATTTGGGCCAGTAGCGAATGTATTCGTGCTTATTTTGTTACGTAAAGAAAGCAGAAACAAAATTATTGGCATCTGTAAGTAATACCTTGTACTCAGTCCTGTGTATCTAGATACTTTTTGTTATTATTCTTATTTCTGATCTCCCTTTACTTGGTTAGTACTTTTCTGCTGTATGTTTCACTATAGAGAGTTTGCACTAGATCCTGGATATAAAAAGCAGGGTCATTTAATACATATGTAAAGATCTTAGTTTATATCCAGAATCCATTAACCCATAGCATCCATTATGATTTCAGTTTAATGAAGTCAAATTGATAAAACAGTTCTGAACTGTTGAGGCAGTATGGGTTGCTGCACATCGCTAGTTGTCTAATTTAATAAGTTAATTTATGTGCATTTTAATAAATTCATTAAACATGTATACGCGTTCTTTAATTGTTTTCTGTACAGAAAAATTATATACTAAATATTGAATATTTTTACCACAAAGTGCACTGTCTGCACTATTTTTTCATGTTTGGTTGGTAATAAACCTTGTGCCTTTTGTGGTCGTTTAGGTGACATCTCTGAATCACAAGTATTTTAGAACTCACCTGGAGGACAGTTTGTCTTTGGGAAGACCCCTTATGATTGAAGACGTTGGGGAGGAGCTCGATCCAGCACTTGACAATGTTCTTGAGAAAAACTTTATTAAATCTGGATCAACATTTAAAGTAAGATAACATTTTTTTATGTTATTTTTTAGAATGTGCTTCAGTGAGATGCAGAAGTGAGAGAATCTATTAACCAGATTTCAGTAATATAATAGATCTGAAAACCAGTCAAAGTATAGATAAGCAAAAGACAGATACACCTAGTTAGGTTTACACATTAATCAAGGCAATGTATAGTACTTAAGACTTGTTGTGGTTGGTGGTCAAAGAATACATACAAGATATGTATGCGCTGTACAATACAACATATATTTAACAAAGGCACTGCAATAAATATTTAGTGTTGCTTGTCAATAAGAATAAGTCCAGACAATTTTTTTTTCAGATAGAGTGAGTAAGAGTCAGAAGCTCCAAGAAGATTTTTTTCTTCTATCTGTGACCCAATGGGGGTACTTCCCTTCTCTACTTTTAATCTTTTCGCTGCCAGGCCCTGTGCTCCACTTTTGAACTCAGCTGGCAGGGCCATTTTTGCAATTTTTCCATTGCTTTTTTATTTTTCCCTTACAGCTTTCAGAGTTTGTAAAAGCCCCCCACACCATATACAGTTGTGTTCAAAATAATAGCAGTCAGACATCACTAACCTGATCAATCACTGTTTTTGGTAGAAATGATATTTCTACATGGCAAATAATTTACTAGCAGGTGTAGTAGAGTAATAGAAATCCAACAGACCCAACAGTCATGACATGCATGCTGCTGATTCTGTGTAATTGAATCACTAATTGAAAGGGGCATGTTCAAAATAATAGCAGTGTGGAGTTCTATTAGTGAGGTCATTCATTCTTTGAAAAACAGGTGACACTTATTGCCCTTATTTAAGGAAGGAAGGCAGCAAATGTTGTACATGCTGGTTACAGTGCATTTCTCTCTGAAATTCTGAGGAAAATGGGTCATTCCAGACATTGTTCAGAAGAACAGCGTACCTTGATTAAAAAAGTGATTGGAGAGAGGAAAACATATAAAGAAGTGCAGAAAATGATAGTCTGCTCAGCTAAAATGATCGCAAATGCTTTAAAATGGCAACCAAAACCTGAAAGATGTGGAAGAAAGCAAAAAACTACCATTCGAATGGATAGAAGAATAGCCAAAATGGCGCGGACTCAGCCCACAATCAGCTCCAGGAACATCAAAGAAGGTGTAAAGTTCCTTGTGAGTACTGTTACAATTAGAAGACGCCTATGTGAAGCCAAGCTATCTGCAAGAAGCCCCCGCAAAGTCCCACTGTTGAAAAAAAGACGTGTGCTGAAGAGGTTACAATTTGCTAAAGAGCACATTGACTGGCCTAAAGAGAAATGGCGCAACGTTTTGTGGACTGATGAAAGTAAGATTGTTCTTTTTGGGTCTAGTGGCCGGAGACAGTTTGTCAGACGACCCCCAAACACTGAATTCAAGCCACAGTACACTGTGAAGACAGTGAAGCATGGTGGTGCAAGCATCATGATATGGGGATGTTTCTCATACTACGGTGTTGGGCCTATTTATCACATACCAGGGATCACGGATCAGTTTGAATACATCAGAATACGTGAAGAGGTCATGCTGCCTTATGCTGAAGAGGAAATGCCCTTGAAATGGGTGTTCCAACAAGACACCGACCCCAAACACACCAGTAAACGTGCAACATCTTGGTTCCAGACCAACAAGATTGATGTTATGGAGTGGCCAGCCCAATGCCCGGATCTTAATCCAATAGAAAACTTGTGGGGTGACATCAAAAATGCAGTTTCTGAGGCAAAACCAAGAACTAGAGAAGAACTGTGGAATGTAGTCCAATCATCCTGGGCTGGAATACCTGTTCACAGGTGCCAGAAGTTGGTTGACTCCATGCAACACAGATGTACAGCAGTTCTCAGAAACAGTGCGACTACAACCAAATATTCATTAAGTGATTCAAAGGAAAGCAAAATCTTCAAACATTTTTCAGTTTATATAGTGAATGTTTGAGTTTGTAAAGAAGAATACAAACACTGCTATTTTTTTGAACAGTCTAATATTCAATTTTCTTCAATTTTTTTAGAGGAACAACACAAATTTGATATATTTTTCTTCATGTTTTGATTTGGAATAGAATGTGTCGTGTTCCCAATGCATTTGTGTGTATGGAAATAAAAGCTATTAGAAGGATTTTGTGCTTTATTCACTTTTTTCAACACACTGCTATTATTTTGAACACAACTGTATTTTCTGAAAGCACATGACTAATAGAATAAAAAGAAGGCGCTATTAATTGTCAAGGCTCCACGATTTGTGCAAATGTTTATCAAAGCAATATTTTAGCTGAAAATACACTAATTTCATTATTAGCAGATATAAACAAAGCAAATGTTTACAAAGTTCCTGCTAAATATAAAAGTTTAACCTGTATTAACTTAATAAATAACAAATATTTGTACATTTAAATTGAGCCATTTTGCGAAATGGTAAGAATCGAACATACGCAAAAATGTAAATATCCAAATTTCTCTAAAAATTTGGAAGTTTACATTTTTCACTTACAGCTTTCAGAGTTTGTGAAAGACCCCCCAAACCATATAATTTCTGAAAGCATAGGACCAGTAGAATAAACGAAGGTGCTTCTGATTTTTTAGGCCCTGTTATATTTGCACAAATTTTTATCAAAACAATATTTTTGCTAAAAATACACTAAAATCATTATCAAAAGTATGCAGGCAAGCGCTAGTGAAAATATTAAAGCAGCTAGCACTCAAGGTATAGGTAACAATCCCAACAAGCATATGTATACAGAAGTGCATCGCTAAAAACACACAATAAATATATTAAGTGGAACAGTCAAGTGCAGCAAACAAATGTACAAGTGTACATACACTATAATCATTAATAGTGGATACATACATGGCACAATTTATAACATTCCTGCTATTAAATATAAAAGTTAAAACAAAACAATTTACTCTGAAAATGTGGATGTTTTCATTTTTCATGTACAACTTTCAGAATTTGTAAAAGACCCCCCCAAACCAAATATTTTCTGAAAGAACATGACCTATGGAACAAAAAAAAATGTGCTATTGATTTTTTTAGGTTCCACAATAGTTCATCAAATCGCTATTTTCTCTTAAAATACACTAAAATCATTATTAGTGGATACATACATGGCAAAATTTACAAAATTGCTGCTAAATTCCTACTAAATACAAAAGCTAAAACTGTATTGAGTTATTAAATAACAAATATTTGTCTAATTTGAATTGTGCCTTTTTGTGAAATGATGAAAACAGAATTAAAAACAATTTAGTCTCAAAATCTGGAGGTTGTTATTTTTTCACGTACAGCTTTCAGAATCCCTGTGCAGTCCCATTCATATCAATAGGGGTGCAATGGCTGCATAGGCATAGCCGCTGTTCCTAAGCTGAAATCCGTGTGGGTGTGGGTACACGACCCCGAACACAAACAGTGTGAGCTGACCCACATGGATGTCAGATCAGGAACAACTGCTGTGTTCATGCAGTTCCTAAATCCCTAATGACATCAATGGGACTGCTGGCACAAGGGTGCATGGAACACCTGTGCATCCCTGTGCAGGTAAACACGGCCTTGCAGGGCATACGCTGTGTATGCTCTGTGTAAACAAGGCCTTACTATGGGTTTTTTTTTTAAATATTTATTTATTTATTTATTTACAATTTTATTTTTTAATCATTTTTACTTTTTTTTGTTTTGGGGGGGGGAGCTTTAGTGAGATACTAGTGGTCTAAATAGGCCCCTGATGTCTCTTTTGTGAAACAGAGAAAGGGACAGAAAACAGCCCCTTTCTCTGCAGCCTAAGCTTCACATTACATGAATGAGGAGTCTATATAAAGCCTCCTTTTCATTCATAAACGGACCCATAGTAAGCAAATGCTCAGTTCTCAATGGATGCAGGAGCGATCAGTATTGATCGCTGACTGTATCCACTACAGAAAATGGAGGGAGCTGGTAAACACATGTTTACCAAACACCCCTCCCCCTCCCGCTCTCCATCTGATAGCTTCCTCCAGTGCAGTAGCAACAGCTGCAGGAGGGGGAGGAGGGAACACCATCCAGCGGTCAGCAAGGATTGGTAAGTTGGGGGCCATTGAGGGGGGCAGCATGGCAGGGGGAGGTCAGAGTAGGGGGGCACTTCCAAGCCCCTGCAGCACCTGGAACAAGCTGGCAGGAGAGGCAGAGGAGGGAAGCCAGCAGCTGCAAGGGATCGGGTATGCGAGTGGGGGGGGGAGAGGCAGGTCACGAATGGGGGGGATTGTTGCTGGAGGCTGTGAAATTGGAGTGGGGGGCATTTAAAAAAGAATAGCATGAGCAGTATGTAGTGAGGCTGGAGACAAGAAAGGGAGGAAAGTGGTGGTATTCGCGTACAGGGAGGGGTGTGTGTGTTTCATTTAAGCTGAAGTGACCATGAGCTTATAGCAGAGGAGGAATGAAGATTCGTATGGAGTACGGACCTGGCCTACTTGAAGACGTGCTGAAGGTCCGTACGCCATACGGACCTGGTAGTAAAAGGGTTAAACATGTAAATTACAGTACCTACAGATTTAAGATTAATGTTTAATACAATATTGTAGCTTTCATGTTTTTCTATTTTATACTCTCTTTAAACTAGAACTGTGTTAGTAGACATTTAAACACCAAATTGTATGGGCATGGATACTGATGACTGCTATATGATGTATGTGTCGTTATAGGTAAAGGTTGGTGATAAGGAAGTGGACGTTATGAAAGGATTTACTCTCTATATCACAACTAAGTTGGCAAACCCAGCATATACACCTGAAATTAGTGCAAAGACTGCAGTAATTGACTTTACCGTGACAATGAAAGGGTTGGAAGATCAGCTCCTTGGTCGTGTCATTCTCACAGAAAAACAGGTGGGGCTATCTTATGTGTATATATTATGAAGGATGTACTGTGCCTCAATAATATACTATGATGTCATCAGTTGACCCAGACACAGTCTTTGTTCCCCATTTTCTACCTCTGTAAGAATGTGACCGAGAGGTAATGCCATCCACTTAATGTGAACAACTGCCTTGTTGGATCTGTGATAGAAGTGTTTTACAGAAGGACGTTTTCCACTACTGATATGCCACATGGTTTGGTATAGAAAGCCACACAATAGTTTAGTACTAAGAAAAAAAAATAAATCAGCAGGACGCGGTGATCACAGGTCATGAGTTAGTCAAGACTGCTTACTTCTTCCAGGTCCAAGGATCAGTTACTGCTGCCAAGTTTCAATGGCTGCAGGTCCAGTCTGACAGTGGTATGCAATAGCCTATGTGATTCTCGGTAAATTTAGATTGCATGATTAGATTGTTGTGTGTTGCCATCTTAAGACCAGATGGTCCAGATGTCATATAGACATGCATTTTTACCACAACTTGTGCTTTTTGGTTTACAATAATCACTTGCCCTCCAGAAAGTTTACCCCCCTTCCTGACCAGGCAATTTTTTTGCGATACTGCCCTGCATTACTTTAACTGACAATTGCGCAGTCATGCAAAGCTGTAGCCAAATGAAATGTATGTCCTTTTTTTCCCACAAATACTGCTTTCTTTTGGGGGTATTTGATCACCTCTGCGATTTTTACTTTTTGCGCTATAAACAAAAAAAGACTAAAAATTTTGAAAAAAAGCAATATTGTTTATTTTCTGCTATAATTCATATCCAATAACAAAAATGTAAAAGTCTTAATTTCTTTATAAAGAAGGCCAAAATGTATTCTGCTACATAATTTTGGTAAACAAAATCCCAATAATAACTGTATATTGATTAGTTTGCTCAAAAAGGTATAGCGTCTACAAACTATGCTATATAAACTGGATTTTTTAAAATATTTATTATTTTTTATACCATTAATGGTGGTGATCAGCGACTTATAGCGGGGCTGTGATATTGTGGCGGACATTTTTACACTAATTGACACTTTGTGGGAACCAGTGACACTAATACAGTGATCAGTGCTAAAAATATACACTAATCACTGTACTAATTACACTAGTTGGGAAGGGGTTAACATCTAGGGTGATCAAAGGGTTAAGTGTGTTTAGTCGTTGCCCACTCAGCATACCATGCGCTTTGGTCTAGCCATGATGTCTCTTTTATTTTTGTTTTTAGGCTGTACTGTGTATACTGTTTAAGGTGAGGTGATGGTTAGTGTGAAGGTTTCATTAAACTGACTGATACTGCAATTTTGCTAATAAAAGCATTACATGATCACGTGTTGGTGTACTGCCTTGTCCTTTATGTAACTGCTTTTTTGTGAACATTCTGTTCATATTTTTCTTTTTTTTTAAGTGTGTGCTTGGTGTACACTAGGCAGTGCTTTTGCTTTGGGAAGTGATGGATCGTGTTCTCAGCTCTGCAGAGACACATGATTCATGACTCGCCCCCCCATCACAGCACAACTGTATCTATGCAAACATAGGTACAGCTCTGTTTTTCCTCCCTGACCCATGTTCTGCAGGTACTTGTAGATCAGTTTGTGTTGTGACATTTCACAGCAGAAGCAATCCTCCAGCAGTGCACACGCGCCCTTGTGTGGCAGTAGTGCATAATCATGTATGTATACGTGATTTTGCACAAGAATTCCGCCCTGTAGCAGTAAAACTGCTATAGGGCAGATGTTAAGTGGTTGCACATTAAAATATATTGAAATCTGTATGAAAATATATTCATTAAACATAACATTTTTACAAAACATGCAAATATTGGCAGTTTTTTAAAAGTGCATGTGCAAAAGCAAGCCACTAAGGTGATCTTAGTTGAAGCTCTCTCTCTCTGTAAATGATTTTTACAATTTTTTGTGCTTGTTAATATTTAAGCCTCATTTACCATTCAGTCTTATTACCCTGTTTTCCCAGATCCACATATTTTGCTAGGGTTTTAGAAATCTTACTCAGAATTACTGTACATATTTCTGTTCAGAGGAAATTGGAAACCTTTTTTTGTCCATTTTTTCACATAAAGAATTTAGTGTTAAAGTGTTACTAAACCCACAACAGTAAAATGCAGTAAAGCATGCTTGTTATACTCACTGTGGAACCTAAGGGGTTAATCCTCTGCATTGTGTAAAAATACCATTTGATCCTGACTTTTCTGCTCCTCCTCATATTCAAATGTCCTGTCTTATCTCCTGATAAGAGAGACTGAACCATAGCCATTCCGCACATGCTTAGTTTAGTGTGTATTGCTAGAGAGGTTTTTCTTTTTTCTTGGGAGAGTGCATGTGATCAGCACAGGGCCAATTAACACTATCCAGACAGAGGTCAGGGGTTTTGCATCCTCCTACAGCAGAAAGAAAACTCCTCCTACAAGCTTTAACCAGTGCTCTGCTGAACAAAGATAGAAGTCACAAGACTGCTCTAACTACTGATGAGAAAAGGTATTTAGCAGTTTATATTTACTAAAATAATTGCACTTCTATGTTCCTGGGTTTAGTAACACTTACAGCTACTAAGAAATCAGTTACCACTTACAGATCTTTATTGTACTAATTATCTGTACAAACCCAAGTTTTTTGCTTGGCTTTGCATTCTGTTTGGAACGATTTTAATGCTTTTATATGACAATTGAGAACTACATCTACCATGATTCATTAAAGTGGATGCTTTGAAAAAAACTAGACAGGCATTTATAACACAGAGTGGATATTGCTCTCTGATACACACTGCATAGTTAGTCAACGTTGTGGTATGCACTTTGCAGCCCATTCATAAAATGCAGTCCTGGGCATAAAACGTGCGGTATCCCACGGGACTGTCTGTGCTTAATCAGCAGAGGGAACTCCATGATTGTATGAGAACCTAATATTGTTTATTATAATACAGGATTTATATAGCGGCCAACAATTTGTGTAGCACTTTGCAAAATAAAGGGAGACAGTACAATTCTAATACAATTCAAGACAATAGGGTCATGAGGGCCCTGCTTGTAGGAGCGTACAATTCAAAGGAAAGGGCAAGTGATACAATAGGTTGAGTTGCTTGAGAAAGTAAAATTTAGGATAGGCTTCCCTGAAGAGATGAGTTTCCAGGGAATACCTAATAGCATATAGAGTAGGTGATAGCCAAACAGATTGCGTGGGGAAAATGGAGAGACTATGGAGGTTAGTCACATGATTTGGACAAGTTAACGTGACCAGGCTTGCCTCCTGTGTTCTTTTTGGTTCTGCTTTTGCATTTAGAAGGGTGAAGGAATCCCAGACCAGATGAAATCTAGGTACACTTGTTTAGCACATAGGTGTTCTTTATACTGTAAATGGGTTTTTTTCTTTTTTTTTTTAATTTAAAAGATTCACCACTCATAACATGGTCCAAGTCCCACCTCCTCTCCCCCAACCACCCCCCCCCACCCGTTGTTGGTAGCAACATCTTGTAGTTCTCAATGAGTTATGGGGGTGCTTGTGAGTATTTTTGTAGTTCATTAATTCTTCCTGCCATTTGGTATCCTGCATTGGACCCGCTATCTACTGATAGTGGGTGCAATGATTTACAGGCTGCAGTATAATAAATGCACCTTGTTTTACCTGAAAAAAAATGTGTATTTATTTTTAAAAGGTAAACTTATCCTTTAATGGTAAGGTGGTGTGGTGGTAAGTCTATACCACTGCTTTATAAATGCACCCCTCTTAGGTGTCCTAAACTGATCGGTTAGGATTTTCCATCCAAGTCATCCTTCTTCTTTGAATATGAGTGCTGTAATGGAAGATAATGATGCCACATTTTCAGTTTACCGGATACTAGGTTATCTTTGTAATAGAGTGCTGAATTTTTAATGGGGAAGAATGAACATAATTGTGTCAAATGTTATCTTTCATTCAAATTATTTTGTTTTATGTCATACTGTCTAGCTTGCTTATTAAAGGGGTGCAGAGTAGTTATTGTTGCATATCGGATCCAAGCTGCTGGTAAAATGTTATCAATGATACAAGATACTAAGGCTTTAAGATTTCATATTTTAATTAATATAAAACATCTAAAGTAAATGTCCAGCCAAAACAGTTTTTTTGGGTTTGTTTTAATAGAACAGGAAGTGAAGGCAATGTGCAACAGGGACAAAGACAGAAATTAAAGGTTGACTGGGGTTCTAGCCTTCTCCTACTTCCTTGTAAAATCATTTTAATTCTGTTTTGCCATTGTCATTGTGACAGTATTTGACAGAGTATCTCTCGTCAGAGGGTAGTAAAAACCTGAAAGGGGTTCTAATCCTTCAAATACTCCAGGGCATACTCTTTAAGGGAATGTTTTGCCATTTGGCCTACCTGACGGATTTAATGTCTATATTCTAACTCAAATTGAATTAGTAGAATTATAAGAAAAACATATATTTACATACATCAAAAGTCTTCTGTTAAATTAGTTATTTCTTTAAAAGACTAAGAATTAACTGAAATAAAAACAAGATTAGTTGCTCAGTTTTAAACGTTTTAATAATTGGAATCCCCTCTCACAGATCACAGTAAGATCTAACTTGACAGATTCCTATGTGCTCCTTAGAATTTGATGTCTATAAAAAGAATGCTAAAAACAAAATACCATCTGCAAGTGTTTCTGATAGATGTTTCCTCTTGACAGTACTCTGTAATTGAAGATCTGAGAAATCTGCCTCTCGAATACTTGATCGCTCTTTACATTTTAGCAAAACATTGCTTAGTGTTTTCTTTGAGTATTTATTCCCTTCACTCATTTCATGTAGCCTCTGCAGTGTAATAAAGGTCTGTCTCCGTAACGGAACAATTGGAAAGGATCAAAGTGTACCATGGTGCTCCATCTGCCCACTTATTTCTTCATAGTGATGTTCAATGCTTCTGGCAATATAATCCATATCCCCTTTGCTTTAATAATAAATATTGTCAATGCTACAGCTCTGTTCAGTAAATGCATACTTGTGTATTTTTTAGCTTTTGGAGTTCGAAAAGAAATTTATGTGTAGTTTAAAGTAACCAAATGAAGCTACAGTATGTATTACTTTTTGCAATTAGGCATTTGGGGAATGTAGTAATCTGTAATAGTTGTGTGAGATTTAGAGAGGAATTTGAAATGAATTCTCCAGCTCCTACTGTTGAAAAGAAATCACTCTCCCATTTAAAAAAAAAATATCACTTTTATTTTTTGGATGGGCCATACTCTGCTGGATGGCTGGTGGCTGTTATGAGTGCAGACCATACACAGCAATGAGTGAAGCTGTGACATATGTGCGCACTAGGTACAGGACCTGGCCAGGATGGTTTTCTTCCAAAGGCTGTACAGCACTGGGCAGGCCAGCACATTGAAGAACTCAAAGAGTGGGGAGGAAGTATTTTTTTTAAGGCTACGCTGAGATGGGGGTCAGGGGTATATTTAAATGACTCACTCAAAGTGAGGTTGTCCTTTAAGACTGAAGCCAGCCATAGAAGGTTGCAATCTTGGCCGGTTCAGCAGGGATCAGCCACGGTTCAACCCATCTGGGCAGGCTGATTGTAACAAAGTCGATCCATCAATCAATTTGGGTACAACAAGCATGTCAGATTTTTCCATGCTATTATTGCCAGTGACTACAGCTACTATCATCCCGGCAAGGACGGCTCCCCATGCCCCCGTGGGAAGGATTAGCTCTGTGAGAAGGATTCCCCCCATCAGCACACTTAGAGCGATTTCACACTGAATGTGTTGATTGGGAAATCAAGCAAAATCGCATCATTTATATACTGCCTTACTAGCTTTTACAATCTGAGTTTACTTAGTGAATGTGACAGTTACTTTAATCAATGCTGCTAAGCACTAGTTGCATCTTATAGAGCACTTTCTGCTCCATTCTGCCAGATCAGTGCAGCCAGCGCACAGCCTAATGTGCCACTGCTCCCCTGTTCCTCAGTGACAGCTCATGCTTGATTATTTTACAGATGCTACACAGCTCAGAACGTCTGTGATCAGCATGGTGTCTGGAATACTAAAAGAAGGAGCACCCTTGTTGGCACATGACTTTACGTTGATAGCTGCAAAGGGAAAGTTGTGAAAAGTGCTAGGTGCCATGTTGATCACCACAGGTCAATACATAGGAAGAAGCTGTATAATAGCACGCATGAGCTGTAAATGCAGAATTAGGGCGCATCTACATATCAGTCAGACATCTGCTGACACTTTCAGGATGCTGTAGGGAAATTGTGTGCTAGGGGAATTCAGGCAGGTGCTCTGGTGTCAGTAAGCTTTCTCCTAGTGCCACTCCTGTGAACATCTCTTGAACAATGCATACCATATGCTGTACACTGGAAACTATAGAACTGTTGACACTAGATGGTGTTGGAGTCTCTATTCACTCAGTGCTTAGACTTTAATGCTTGTATTGGACACACATTCAAATTCTCCCAGTTAGAAACCATTAACGTTACAGAATCAATTGCTGGCAAAAAAATATACGGGTAACTCATTTCTTGGCTGTCATGTGGATCTAATATCTTCAACAATTTTTCCATAACTAACCCATGACAAGTATGCACATCAGGAGTTCTGAATTGCTGCACAGATGTTCCAGGTCAAGAACCTTGAAATGTACTATCAGAAGATTAGCCGAATTTCTAGGCAAACAGTTTCAGAGGGAAGTCAGCAATGGCAGCCTCTGTAATTATCTCAGAAAGGGTTTCCATTCATAATATAAGATCTTTGGGAAAAGGGCACAAAAAATTAATAGATGAAGTTTTAAATTGTTAATATTTATGTTTAGAGATTCTCTGTTTTAGCCAGCCGTCTGAATATAATTGTTTAGAGATTACTGATCTCCACAGCCCATTGATGACAATATTTGTTGAGATTATGTCTTATAAGATATTGTAGTTTATGTGAATCCCGATTTTCTTTCAATGATTTTGGCAGGAGTTGGAAGCGGAGCGTGTCAAGTTAATGGAAGAAGTAACTTCAAACAAGAGGAAAATGAAGGAACTAGAAGATAATCTCTTGTTCCGTCTGACCAGCACCCAGGGTTCACTTGTAGAAGATGAATCTCTGATTGAAGTCCTTAGGATAACAAAAACCACAGCAGAGGAGGTATAGACTATGCTATTACATGCTATGCTGTATTACTTCTTATAAAAATGTATTTCGCAATGTGCTCTAAATACTAAAAAATGAACATGGTTTCACAAGGGTTAGAGGGCAATTCTGTGAGACAGATCATAAATACTCTAATTATAACTACAGTTATGTATTGCAGAATCTTGATGAATAAACATTTTGTTTAGGACAGGCTCTCTGTACTGCCATATGAAAACCCTTTAACCATTTTACTGTCTCTTAATTTACCCACTGAAAAATAATTAGGGAAGAGGTGTTCATGAATGTGTCTGTTTTTGGGGCCAAGGTCCAGTTCTAGTACTAAGAGTATGTACTTCACATGTGTTTATTAGTACTGCACCACAGTAAATGTGGCAGGATTAGTGTTTTTAATTAATTTACATTTTTATTAAATGTGGCAAGAACACAGTAAACAGTTGTTACAGTACTTATTGTTTATACTAATTATATTGTAACTTTAAATAGGACTTCTTTACTAGTAATTTGGGGATATAGGGAGAGTTACTTCTGTGCAGCTTAATAGCCATGCCATTTTGGAGCTAAGAATCCTTTGGCGTTAAACAGGGTGAACAACTATATGTTACATCGTGATTAATTGCTATGAATAACATATGTGCTACATGTCTTGTTACATTGAAGGTCAGTGAAAAGCTGACAATTGCAGCAGAAACTGAAGTGAAGATTAATACAGCTCGTGAGGAATATCGTCCTGTAGCTACGCGTGGCAGCATCCTGTACTTCCTCATTGTGGAAATGAGTCTGGTGAATGTCATGTATCAGACTTCCCTCCGTCAATTCTTGGGCATCTTTGACTTGTCAATGGAGAGATCTGTGAAATCCCAGCTGACAGCTAAGAGAATTGCAAACATTATTGAGTATCTTACCTTCGAGGTGTTTAAGTATACAGCTCGTGGCCTGTACGAAAACCACAAATTTCTCTTCACATTGCTAATGGCCTTAAAGATAGACCTGCAAGCTAAGAAAATTTCCCATAATGAATTTCAGACTCTCATCAAAGGTACAAACCAAACCTTTTCATTATAAGTGATTTTTGTCTATGCTATAGTACAATTTTGATAAACATAATGTATGTATAAAAGCTTTAGGCAGATAAGTTGGTTGAGAAGCCCAAATTAAGTCCAATGAAGAATTTTAGAGAATAGGCTCATGTATTGTTTTACCTGATGTAAAGAACTAGCAATCCTTGCTAATTTTTTTTAGATAAAACCCAGTATTGGATATATTAAAATTTCACACCAGCTTCCATTCCACAATCCCTGTGTTGGATAGATTGTACATGAGTAATATTTGGGTTTATTGATATTTTGTTCTGAGATTATGCAAATATATGGCCTCTGGGGTTGATGCCAAGAGGCTACATATTTGCATACTAAATTGTAAACAAATCTGTGCTGAGAACACACACCCTGCGCGCCTCCGGAACTATTACCGGCGCTCACGATCGCTACATACGATTGGGTGCTTTGTGTTCATGTGACCGCTGTGACAGACAATAATGGCAGTCACATGACCATAAACCCCGCCCCACCTCCCGACATCAGAAACCCCTTAATGGGTCGGAAGGCACCTGCATTGAGGGGTTAAATATTGCAGAACAATATTCACTCCATATTCTTCTTTCCAAATAGGGGGTGCCACTTTAGATCTAAATTCTGTGGAGCCAAAGCCCAAAAAATGGATACTAGACATGACATGGCTCAACCTGGTCCAGCTGTCAAACTTGCCTCCCTTTAACAACCTCTTGGGGCAAGTGGCAAGAAATGAGAAGGCATGGAAAATCTGGTTCGATAAGGAAGCCCCTGAAGAATCATCATTACCTGATGGATATGATAGTTTGTTGGATGTTTTCAGAAAATTGCTACTTATTCGCAGCTGGTGCCCTGACCGAACCATTGCTCAGGTAACAACAGATCTTGAACATTTGCCATGATACAACACATGGGTTGCATTGTAAATTGCACCATATACTATAAACAATTTACAGTATAAAGGAGTTTTGACATTAAAATGTGTCACAGATCTATATGCCTAATTTTAAAATGCACACATTAAAATGCCCATGGAATTCGTAAATGTAAAATGCATCATATATGATTTCTAAAAATAATACTGCACAATCATAATTACATTTTTATGTTTATTGTGTAGGCCCGTCATTATATAGCTGAATCTCTAGGTGTAAAATATGCTGAGGGTTTCATCCTTGACATGGAGGCCATGTGGGCTGAAAGTGATTGCAGAACTCCCCTGATCTGTTTCTTGTCAATGGGATCAGATCCTACAGAGAACATTGAGCGTCTAGCCAAGTCCAAGGTATGATGTATTATACAGTATGTGGCACATCCTGCATGTTGGGGTTTCTTGCATACCCACAGTCAAGCACACTTGTAATAGTACAATATTTAAAGCTGAAGTATGGCCAAAAGCTAATTTTGTACATTTGAACAGTTAAAAAAAATTACCATTACTAAAGTATGTCTCATCTCTGGCTACTGCAGCATTTTTTAAATGTTTTACTTTTATTGAGCTTGTAGTCTCCTGTAAGCACTGGACATCCAGTGCTAAGATTTGTAGTTTCATCTATAGTACAGGTATCACTGGAAGACACTCGCTTGTCCTTTCAGAAGAAAAAAACATTGCATTCTTTTCAAAGAGTGCAAGGTATTTTGTGAATGGAGAAGGTGCAGATGAACATCACAGTCTTTCTTCTCCAGTCACAGAATTGTTGCTTAACAAAGCAGAGGATTTAACAAATGCTGCAGAAGCCAGAGATGGGGGCACACTTATATCCTATTTTTACTGTTCAAATGTACAAAAATAGTTTTTGACCATACTTTAGCGTTAAAAAGTATGTATATCGCAAACTGTGTTTAGAATAAAATAAGAATGGATATCATCCTTGTCTGTTTTTTTGCTGTCTGTGTGCTATTAGGAAGATTTTCCTTCACTTCCTGTCTGAGAAACAAAATGAAAATTAAAAGGAAATCTTTTCAAAATGTGAGGTTATCACTTTTTAGGCAATTTTCACTAACATACTTGTGAATTTGCTGAAAATGACCTAAAAATGTCAGAATTTATCCAGAATGGAGATTGGCTTCCACAGGGGTGCAGCAGTGCTTTCATTATCCCAATGTTTCCTTCCTTGTTTTTCCCATCCCTCTCCACCTAATTTCCTGTTATATCAGTAGGTTTCACCACTGGAAGATTTCCCACCACCATTTTTTTCTGTGACAGTTTAAACACTTTGAGACAACACTCACCAGGACCTATAGTGTGCGTGTGGGGGGAATCTTCCTAGCAGGGACCCAGACAACAATAATAGCCAGCCAAGGACTTTACTCCTTCCACATTTTATTTAAAATAATGTGTTCGCTTTACATACAGTTTGATGTTTTTTGTGTAGTTTTTCTGGAAATATTTTGTTATAAATATAACTATAATTGTTTTATAGTTGTAAAATGTGTGCTTTCATCTCAGAGGTTATATAGGACATTGGTAGCTATAATGCCACAAACTAAGGCCTTGAGTACAGAGAGAAGCATTAGTCCCTGCTCTTATATTTTAGTCCCACTATGGTCTGAGACGTTGCTGTTTGCGAAAGGGGGTGAAAGAAATTAAAATCTGTGGCCTAATGAAATCTGTTTAATAAATAATGTAGTGGATATCTAAAGCAAAGTGGGTGGTAGGTAATGTGCGGTAAACTCCTAAGGAGAGAATTATGTTATTGTTGACATCTTTCTTAAAAATATTAGTTTCCTGACTAATGCTTCAATTCCAACCCCCAGACCTATCTCCTGGATTGTAAGCTCCAAGGAGCAGGGCTCTCCTATCCCTCTTGTATTGAACTGTATTGTTGCTGTATTGTCTCCCGTTACATTGTAAAGCGCTGAGCAAACTGTTGGCGCTATATAAATCCTGTATAATAATAATAATATAAATGAAGAAAGCAGTCCATGCTCTATAATGTAAAAAACTCCTGCGCTCAATGGAACACCTATTGATAAGCAGCACACACTCGCCTAAACCACAAGGAAAGAACATAAAAATACAAAAAATAGTGCAGCGCTAACAACCTATACTAAAATACAAATGAGATAAATGGAAATATCACATAGAGAATGCACAACAAATATTCAGTGCTGCATGCATTTCCAAGCATGAGAACCATGGAAACACACCCATGATATGGGAAAAAGCTGATCTTTGTCATTTTACATGTGAGTGGGCATTTTATTTATATTCATGTTATTAATAAAACTGGATTACACTATGGAGGATCTTCTTTGTTTTTAATGGTATCCTAAACGGTTTTGTGGAATTGAGTACCTAGGAGACAGGAGAAGATATTGGAGGGATCTATCCATACGTTCCATCCTTTGATGATACCTTATTGGGTGTATAAGGTCACCTACATAGCTGTTTGGCCCAGTGGGTCGCATCAAGGAGGTGAGGGGCCATCTTGGCCATCTGTGGATTGACCGCACACTGAGTGGCACTGTGATCACCTCACGGAGTTTTGCTGTGATTTTTCACCATCATTGGCATTAATGGATTGCTGCACATAGTATTCGATTTATGAGCACCTAACACTGAATATTTGTTGTGCATTCTCTATGTGATATTTCCATTTATCTCATTTGTATTTTAGTATAGGTTGTTAGCGCTGCACTATTTTTTGTATTTTTAAGTCCATGCTCTATGATTGTTCTAGGGAATAAAAAAGTACTAAAATAAAGCATTGAAGCAATTGGCTCATTGACAGCAAGACCACCAACATGTTTCAAAGGTGGTCAGCAATGGCAGTCTATGTATTTTATTTCAGCATAGACTTCCTTGAAATTATAGAGGGAAGGTATTTGTGCACTGTATGTCAAGATGCATAGAAACAAAGGTGTCACATTGCAGTCCTAGAGCTCTTTTTTATTGAGTAGTGACAGCAGCACCAGAAGGTTTCCTATAGTATGGAAAGACCTTTAAAGCAGAATGCACACTGTGCACAGCAACACATGGTAGGAGATGTAAAAATATACAGAGAACTGCAGAGGGCATAGTTAAATTGCCCTTGAGCTCCTAAGACTGTGTGACAACCACTGGACCTGTATGACGAACATTCTGTACCCACATATTGAGATGAATCACTGCACCACATTCCAGAATTTTGAAGTGTTTTCAATATAAATTCTATGAGGAAGATTTACTAAAACTGGTGCACTAAGAACCTGGTGCAGCTGTGCATGGTAGCCTTCCAGCTTCTAACTTCTGCTTGTTCAATTAGGCTTTGGCAAAAGAAAACCTGGAAGATGATTGGTTTCTATGCACAGCTGCACCAGATTTTGCACTCTACAGTTTTAGTAAATAACCCTACTATGTGTTATTCCCAAACTACAAGCATCAACTCTTCTATCAAATAACGTGGAGCTTGCTTTCACATTGATGATGAGGGCTAGGAGACAACACAGTTTATTTTTAAAACAATATCTGAAATAAAGCCCATTTTGTGTGTGTGTGTGTGTGTGTATGTGTGTAAGGGGTAACTTGAACATGGGCTGTTCATGTGTTCATTGAACACACGGATGGTACAGGCCTTCAGCGCCCTGACAGTGCTATGTGATTGGCCAAAGCATTGCACCTGACCACAGCTCAGGTGCAATGATTTGGACAATCACAGGGCATGATGATGTTACAAGAGGGCAGGAGCCAGCAACGAGGGTGGAGCATTTTTTTTTCCGGGTCGACGGTGGCAGCGGGCATCATAATTGACATTGGATCTACTTCGGGGGACTTTTTTTATTTTTACTTTTAACCCCCATGGTGGTATTCCCGAGTATAGCTTGGGGTTAACTTTCAGTACCAGCGTACACTGCAGCGTTGGTCCGGGATCCCTACAGGACTTACCTTGTCCTGTGCTCCAGCGATGTCCCCCCTGCAGCGTCCCCGGCCATCTCCGGCCGATGCCGGCATCCATATTGTGTTTCGTTCCCTATGAGCGTCAGGATGCACGGGGGCCAGAACCGATGGGAAATTCAAAAATGTAAAAATGTGACAATCACTCAATACACTTAAATCTGATAGTATTACATTCCTGTATCAAACCATTTCACATACATTTTGTCCCGAGTGCTTTGTCCTGCGCCCTGCCTGCATTTTTACTGTTCTTTCTGCCTGGAAACTGAGAAACGTCCATGGCGTCCAAAAAGTGTCCCTTTAGGTCAAAAGCAGTTTTAGACCAGCTAGAGAACAGCGATAGTAAATCAGAACCACTTGAAGAATTGAGTGATAATGATTCGTGGGGAAATTCGTCATCAGACACTAAAAACGATTCTGTGACTGAGCTCAGCAATGTGCAAACTTGGATGGAAGGAGGGACCCTATGCTGTTTATTTTTTGTTTAATTTTTGGGCAATGCCGACAATTCTTTTGACATTCAGCTGTCAGCAGGGAACCCCACTGACAGCTGAAACATGATACTCATATAAATTCATGCAATATTTTAGTAACTAAGCTGCATCTTACCACATACTTAGATGCAGTAAGATACCACTCACTAAATTGTCCCTGTTCAAAGTCCACAGTCGAACTTTCCATAGGTTCAAATATTTGACCACGAACCGAAAAGGGGGGTGTTCAGCCCACCAATAATAAATATATATATATATATATATATATATATATATATATATATATACATATATAGTATTTACTGTCCATATAAATTAAAAACGAAGTGCTGAAGTCTTTACTTTTCCAAAACTCTATTAGGCAAACAGTTTTACACACAAGAACATTAAATGAAATATACATTCAGAGATATATTACTGCATTTCCCCAGGTTACATAGGAGCTAGATTTAGCAAAGGGAAATTGTGATTCTTATCCCTGTGTAGTAAGAACTGCACAGCATAAGATTATGATTCATTTTGCAAGTGAAACATTAGTTTATCCAAGAGTTTGTTCCATACTGCCAAAGAGTAATGCCAAGAATATACACAACTTCAAATATATGCATTTATTATGTATTTACTGTAAATATGGCTCAAGGTAAGCTAAATGTACATTGTTAATATCGAGTACATATGGGTACACGTGCATTATTTCATATGTTTATTTTTATTCTATTTGCTATCTGTATTTTACCTGTACATTTGATGAACTAGAGAGTTCTTTACACACACTGTGCATACATGTAGAAAGATGTAAAGGCATGCCACACAATATAGGTGCATTATAAGTCAGGTAGAGTCACAGCCTTATTATCACAGTAGATTGTTTTTCACCAGAAGAAGAATAAGAGACTATTCTCATGTCATGACAGGTGGCTTGCTACTACAACATAGTGAAGCTAAATGATAAAAAGCAGAATAATACCATCCTATCAGAGGTGCTATGTTACAGTGGACAGAATAAAGAGAATAGCACCATGTCACCAGATGTACCAGATATTCCTTGTTCTAAAAACAGAATAGCTTAATGTCACAGCAGACAAAACAGGACATACTGTACCAGGAACAATACAGAGAAACACATGTGACAATACCGGGTATATTTGTTAACAGAAGGGCTGGCAAGGATACTTGATTTTAAGCACATTGTGGACAAAAGCAGGAGGACATTTTGGGGTAGCTATGGTAGGCTGAGGAGCTGGGGGACCCAAAAAGAGACCAGGGGTATGTTTTTTTTACTGTATTGCTGACAGTCTTCACCAACCTTTCTCCTCCAGAGGTTCTTTTTAGCTGTCAGTAAAGGGGGCATTTAGACTTCCATTGTAAGGGGTACATTCTTTTCACTGACCACCAATGTAAGGTGCATTCTTCGCATTGTTTCCTGAAAAAAATCAATTTTAGCAAGGGCTCCTTACATTTATTATTAAGGGTTCCTCTAAGGTAAAAGGTTGAGAAAGGCTGGTCTACACTTATGAAATGAATGTCTGACGTGGACATGGATCTCTTTAAGAGTGTGCACCTGTTATGGGCACGCCTAATAGCAGTGTTGGTGCACTGCCTTCATTTAAAATCATTATATGGCTTTTGAATGAACAGCTCAGACTGCTCCCCATGTTACTAATTCCCTTTAGTGTATTATAATGTACTCTTCAGCTGACATGATTTGGTCTGAAGCTTGGCCGTTAAAAATGACTTATTAGTAAGCTTAAAAAAGTTTCACTTTCTGACCACTTTTATTAAAAGAAATGCTTTTTTTCCCCCAACCTTCCACAGAACGCGCCTTGTCGTGCAATCTCCATGGGCCAGGGGCAAGAAGTTCATGCCAGGCGCTTGCTAAGTCAGTCCATGCAAGATGGTGGATGGTTACTTCTTCAGAACTGTCACTTGGGTCTTGATTTTATGGATGAATTATTGGATACAATCACTGTTACAGAAACAGTTCACGATGGCTTTAGGACATGGATCACCACAGAAGTTCACCCAAAGTTTCCTATAAATCTGCTACAATCATCAATAAAATTTACTAATGAACCACCCCAAGGTATGATGCTCAACATACTTTTTTTAAAATCATTAGACATGCTTGGCATTTAAATACGCAGTTCTCATCGTGTTGTGCAGTTGCTAATCTATTTGAATTTCTTAACCATTTGACGCCCGGCCAATAGCCGTATGGCGTCCGGAAAAATTCACTAGCCGCCATATGGCGTACTCCCGCACATGCGCAGTTCGCGCGCTTGCAGAGCCGTGCAGTGGCGCGATCTGTCACCGGCCGTGTACCTCGGACATGGCCGATGACAGATCTGAGTACTGGCCCCCGTTGCCAGTACCATGTGACCTGCTGTGACCAATCACAGCAGGTCACATGACAGTTGTATACAATGAATGGCTTCATTCATGCCATCCATTGTATACTAGTGTCTAGCTGTGAATGGTCACAGCTAATCACATGCACATGTCATGTGATTAGCTGTGGCCAAATCACAGCTAAGCACAAAAAAAATAAAAAAAAAAACCCTGAATGAATCGATGTCATTCAGGTAAATGCTTGCTTATAGCAAAGTAATTCTTTACTATAAGCAAATTGTGTAAAAAAAAAAAAAACAATACTGATCACTACCCCAAAGTAGTACAATGTTACTATGGTAACATTGTACTACTTTGGACATAGGGAAATATGAAAAAAAATCTTTAAAAAAAATGTAATAAAAAATTTAAAATAAAAAAAATTAAAAAAATATATATATTTTTTTTTTCACACTGTCACCAGTCAGTGTCCCTGATCACCGCCATGCCAGTTATATGATGATGCTGTACTGCACTGGTGACAGTATGTAAAAAACAATTAGTGAAAATAATTTTTTTTATCTTTTCATTTTCCGAAAAATTATGACAAAAAAAATACAAGTTCAAAAAACTCACCATGCCTCTTATGAAGTGTGGCCTCTGCGAATGTCCCTCATGAATAGGGATCAATAAAGGAGACCACATAGCGTGATACCGTAGGGAACTTTATTCCATTGAATGAAATGACAAAGTGAAATAAAAACACTGACCGTATAATAGGAGTTCAGGATGGCCACCTGCGGTGGCTAGACGTCCAGTTGCTGTAGCCCCTCTGACGCGTTTCATGCGATGCACGTAGTCATAGGGTCCAGAGGCCGCACTAAGGGTGAGCCCCTATGGTGATACGCATCAAGGACCCCCGAGTACTGCATGCAGATGTGACTGGGAAGTATCCTGACCGTACCTGATCTGGAAGGCGGATGACCTAAACTATACCTATTGAGTTAGGTTATATCTCAAATGCGTGTTTATACGCACTTCTGGTGAGTGCGCATTTCATTTACATTGAACACCTGCCACCGGGATTAACCCTCCACGCACGCTTATTGGGATCATACAGGATCCTCATGTGGGCAATACATCTGGGACTTTTTTGCACTTTACTCACCTATTGGTGACATAATTTATGCACATTTATTTATTTGTTTATTTGTTTATTTTCTTGCTTGATTTGGTATTGCTGATTATCTATACCTATGTACTGAATATATGCTATTGGTTTTCTCATGCTGTGCATTTTATAAAAACAACTGCATCTTCTCATTTCCTTTAAATAAGGATGAGATTTATGCTGCATATTTAGTGTTTAGCGCTGCACCTTTATATTTGAGACTGTGCATTACAGTCCCATTCTTTGATTAGAGGCACTGCACAGAATAACATACATTACTGCATTTTTGTGGTAAATGTGAAAGAGGCCGCAATATTGAAAACAGTATACCTGAGGGAGAAAACCTGTATCAGCTTTACAGATGACCTGTCAGTTTTTTTTCGCTATCTGTTTCCCATTGGTGAAATTCCCTTCACTTTCTGTCCCATAGTCAAAACAGGAAGTTTGAAAAAAATGTCTCCAAAGTGAGGGAACCCCCAGTTGTCACCAGAACTAGTGTTTCCCAGTGGAAGATTTCCCTGTTTTGATGACAACCCAAAATTTGGGAATTTCTTTCACTCTCGGTGATAACAGTAAACAGGACACATGGAGACGGTGAATCGCCCTATTGGTGGAACAGACAGCAATAAGAACCTGACAGGTGTTCTACTCCCTCTCCACTCCATCCAAAACTGAAAAAAGTTTTGCCCTTAACTATACTTTACCCAGCTTCTTTTTATTTGTCTAGAGTTCCGTTTTAAGGTCACATAACTGCTTTTTGAATCTGACAATGCCATCAGCAAAACATTTCTGCAGAAATCAAAACCCTGGGCTATGGGAGGTTTTCCCAACATATACAGTTCAGCACAAGCTAGCGGTGTTACAATAGACATTAGAGCACAATTATTTCTGACTAACAAAAGACCATTTTAGGTACATAATAACCATTGCATTATTAAGCCTGACGTCCACATTGTGCTGTGTCCACTTAGCGACATTATATACCACAAAGGCAGGCCAACAATTTTCATGTATAGAAAGAAGTTTGTCTGGAAAGCTGATTCAGATTATTATTTCCTGTTATTAAATTTGTATTTGTAATACACAGACTCTCAGATTGCCATAATGGGGATTTGTGTAGGCTGATTGAGCATTGCCCTTTCAGAACACTTTTTTTTGTCTTCCTGTCACATAATACACACTGTATAAACATAATGTGCATAAAATGAATGATTGGTTTACAGTTTTTAGCATACAATATATTGCCAAAAGTATTGAGACACCTGCCTTTACACGCATATGAACTTTAATGGCATCCCAGTCTTAGTCAATAGGGTTCAATATTGAGTTGGCCCACCCTTTGCAGCTATAACAGCTTCAACTCTTCTGGGAAGGCTGTCCACAAGGTTTAGGAATGTGTTTATGAGAATGTTTGACCATCCTTTCAGAAGCACATTTGTGAGGTCAGGCCTGGCTTGCTGTCTTTGCTCTAATTCATCCCAAAGGTGTTCTGTCGGGTTGAGGTCAGGGCTCTGTGCAGGCCAGTCAAGTTCCTCCACTCCAGACTCGCTCATTTATGTCTTTATGGACCTTGTTTTGTACACTGGTGTGCAGTCATGTTGGAGAAGGAAGGGACCTTCCCCAAACTGTTCCCACAAAGTTGGGAGCATGAAATTCTTCAAAATGTCTTGGTATGCTGATGCCTTAAGAGTTCCTTTCACTGGAAATAAGGGGCCAAGCCCAACCCCTGAAAAACATCCCCAAACCATAATCCCCCTCTACGAAACTTTACACTTGGCACAATGCAGTCAGGCAAATACTGTTCTCCTGACAACCGCCAAGCCCAGACACGTCCATTGGATTGGTAGACAGAGAAACGGGATTCATCAATCCTGAGAACACTTCTCCACTGCTCTAGAGTCCAGTGGCAGCGTGCTTTACACCACTTAATCAGACACTTTGCATTGCACTTGCTGATATAAGGCTTGGATGCAGCTGCTCGGCCATGGAAACCCATTCTTTGAAGCTCTCTACACACTGTTGTGCTAATCTGAAGGCCAAACGAAGTTTGGAGGTCTTTAGCTATTGACTCTGCAAACAGTTGGTGACTTCTGCGCACTGTGCGCTTCAGCATGCTCTGACCCCGCTCTGCCATTTTACGTGGCCTACCACTTCGTGGCTGAGTTGCTCTTGTTCCCAGTTGCTTCCACTTTGTTATAATATCACTAACAGTTGATTGTGGAATATTTAGTAACAAGGAAATTTCACAGATGGACTTATTGCACAGGTGGCAACCTATCACGGTGCCACGCTTGAATTCACTGAGCTTCTGAGAGCGACCCTGTCATGTACCTGGTTAGAGACTGAAATGACGAGGTCGGTCTCACTTGTGTCACTAGCCCTGACCCCACTGGAAGTGGAACAGAGAGTGTCTAGGGACCAGGGGAACAAGAGTGCCAGCAGATGTTGTTTGCAGCTCTTGCAATTGGAGACTTTGGAAGACTGATGAACCTCCGATTCAGGATCAGTAGTGATATGCAGAGCTGGTATGGTAGATTGCCAGGTATGCACCAGAGTAAGACAGGAGGCTGGGATGGGAGACAGGAGTAATGTCATAGGAATAGCCAGGGTCATCAACAGGCGGACAGCGAGGTACCAAATCATAAGCAAGCCAAAGTCAGCAGCAGAGCCAAAGTCAGGAACAAGTATCAAGCAGGAGAGTAATCAGAGTCAGATCAGGAACAAGCCGGGTCAGCAACAAGGAAATGACACAGGAACGAGCAGGAAACGGGGAACAGCTGAAGACCAGTCAGCACTCAGCACAGGCAGAGGCACCTTTTAAATAGTCCGTCTGGCACCAATCTTCGCTGTGCATGTGCACGATCACTTCTATTTGCTAGCTGTCTCACGGGAAGTCCTTTACAGACCCATTCTTTCACAAAAATTTGTAGAAGTAGTCTGCATGCCTAGGTGCTTGATTTGATATACCTGTGGCCATGGAGGTGACTGGAACACCTGAATCCAATGATGTGGAGGGGTGTCCCAATACTTTTGGCAATATAGTGTATATTTTCATATAGTAGTACCTTTAGAAAGTTTGACTAACAGCTTGAAGGTCTATGGTAAATTTTATAACTCAAAAGAAGCACTTTATTCTTAGAAGCAATTTATTTTGCTGGGCAGGATTTCCCAATTAATTGATGACTTCAGCACTTTTGTGACCTCATAATTTAAAATAAGTCAGGTCATATCAGGTTTACTTTAAGACCAAGTGGAAAATCTTTCTTGATGCTTCACATGCCATTGGCATAATACGTGATAGTACTGAGGATACAATAGCTTGTGTAGATGTTTATTAGGTTATTGATTTTTTTTAAAGAATCTTGAATTCCCCTGGGCTTCGTGCCCCCCCATCCCCCATGGAAGCCCTGTGGTGTGTATACTATGTAATTTTTGAATATACTTTTTCCTGTTGTGTTCTGATTGGGACACACTGTGCTAAGTCCTCTTTATGGAAACACCGCTCTATATGCATCTGTAGGCAATGAATGCAAGGTGACTTGGTGTTATTTTTTTTGCCCAAGCTGAGCATTAAACTAGACCTGTTCAGGCCTAAAGACCATTGTCAAATGTACGTTTTCACATTCATTAGTGATCTATGAACCGAGCTTTACGCTTGATTCTGTGATTTTTCCAAACATGTAAACCCAGTAACTAAGTGCATGGAGAAACATAATGGCTTCAGTACACATTAAACAGTAGATGATGGACATTTTTTGATGTTTTAAGAAAATACAATAGCACACTTTCCTGACTTATGCTTTGTTGAATACATTATTTTTTGTTGCATTTGCATAGTTTTCTAATGTAACAGTACTGTATCTTCTCTGTTTTAAACAGGAGCAAACATCTATAGGGCCATCTATTATTTAAAAGGCTTTCTTTAAAAATGGATTGCAGATTTTATGAATAATTTCCTTGCTCTCAAAAACATAGCAGAAGATATAGGAAAATAAAAGATTTATCTGCGCTTTGTCTGTAGGTGTGAAAGCAGGATTAAAGAGGACATATTCTGGAGTGTCTCAGGAATTATTGGATGTAACCAATGTGCCACAGTGGAAGCCTCTGCTGTATGCTGTTGCATTTCTTCACACAACAGTGCAAGTAAGACCTCATTTTATTCTTTTTGTAATGTTATTTCCCTGTTTCATTGTCTTTCCTCAGTGCAGACACATTCAGATTTCTTGTACCTATCTTTGACACGTACATGAATTGGGTGTATGCACTGACACTTTTGGAGCTGTTCCCCAAGGAAATTTTAAAAGGCGTCTACCTAGTTAGTTTGATTTGTATACATGAGGCTTACAAAGTCTGCATTGGGTAATTGTTTCTGTTAACTTAGTTAATATTGCAGCAAAAATGCTTAAATTATCATCCTGCCAATATGTGTTTATCTGTGTATGGGAAACTTTGTCTTCTGCTCACTGTGCTCTAGGACACTTGGTAAAGCTTATGGCTGTGTGTTTCTCTCAGTTCATTTTGGACCATGTGTTTAATTAAAAATAAATAAATGAAAAGGACAAATTAAATTTTAATCCTGTAAATTTTTAAAGAGGAACTATGTAAACAACTAAATACACAGCTGAAATTGAACATATACAGCCTAAGCTGGCTCTATTGAGGCACAGGGATGGATTCAAAGAGTAGCTCAGTCACTTGGTGCCTGTCACTGTTGTGACCTTAGAAATAGGGTAGGTTAGCTTCACTTTAGGCTGAAGTGGAAGATCTCTTTTGTTGCCTTACATGCCCAAGGACATAAGCAATGATTCTAAGGATAGAATAGCTTGTGTAGTAGTAAAGTAGGTTATATTGATTTTTTTTAAACAAAACTGTACTTTTTGAAATAGACCTGTGCAGCCTGAAGAGTATTGTCTGGTGTAGATGTTAGAAGAATCATTGTGATCTCTAAACCTAGCTTTTACATTTGAGATGTCACACTGCAGTGCTAGGCACTCATATTTTCTGGTTCAGCAGTTCTGCATCCTATGTCATCTCTCATCCTTCAGGCTACCCATTGGACAATTAAGGGATCTTCCTGTCCTTATTTAGAATTGTAAACAATTAGGTAATGTGAAGGGCTAGGTGACCTAAATGGTATGACCCTTTTTTTTAGGATTAGAACACCTGTGTGGTTTTTACTGCTATCCTAGACTTCCCCTTACTAAAGCTGGCTATACACATAAAATAACAGATTCCTGTGGATGGACAAAACATCTGCTGTGGCTTTTGTATTTTGATATCCAGCAGCCCTATCAACCTACAAAGTTTGCATGTAACTGGCTGCAGTCACTGTTCAGTCAACAGTTTTCTGCTTGGCTCCTTAAATTTTTCTTACAATGCTGTGGGGGGTAATACCACAGCTCCACCTATGATAAGCACTCATCAAAAGCATCAACTGTGTTGCATTTTCCTGTGGATTTTTCATTTGTCTGCCTATCCTCTATTCATAGAGTGGTTTTCATTTATAGAAGCCTTAGTACAGCTTCTATGAATGGAGATTGGGGCAGAAAGGACAGGCATACGTAGTCTGATGAATGCCTGTCACAGGTCTAGCACTGGTAATAATCTCCACAGCACTGGAAGATGACAGATGTGGGTGTACTGGAGTGGGACAGAGGACTTTGGATTTTCACTATGGCAGGTGGCACCAGTAGAAGGCACACTTCGGATTAAATGTAATTGATGTCCCTTGTTTGTATTTTAAAATTTCCCTGAATTTAGGCTTTACAGTGGTTACATAGTTAGTCTGGCTAAAAAAAGACAAAAGTCCATCCAGTTCAACCATTAAAAAAAAAAAAGTTATAATCCTATACCCACAGTTGACCCAGAGGAAGGCAAAAAACCCCCCAGAAAAGCATGATCCAATCTGTTCCGGCAGGGAAAAAAAATTCCTACCTGATTCCCCGAGAGGCAATCGGATATTCCCTGGATCAACTTTACCTATAAATGTTAGTATCCAGTTATATTCTGTGTATCCAAGAAAGAATCCAGACCTTTTTTAAAGTAATACACTGAGCTGACCAGAACCAACTCTTGAGGGAGTCTATTCCACATTTTCACAGCTGTCGCTGTGAAGAAACCTTTCCGTGTTTGGAGATTAAATTTATTTTCCTCCAGATGTAAAGAGTGCCCCCTTGTCCTCTGTGATGACCTGTGAACAGCTCTACACCGAGTTCACTATATGACCCACTGATGTATTTATACATGTTGATCATATCCCCTCTTAATCTCCTCTTCTCAAGAGAGAATAAATTCAGTTCCTCTAATCTTACCTCATAGCTGAGCTCCTCCATGCCTCGTATCAGTTTGGTTGTCCTTCTCTGTACTTTCTCCAGTTCCCCAATGTTCTTTTTGTGAATTGGTGCCCAAAACTGAACTGCTTATTGCAGATGAGGTATTACTAATGATTTGTACCGGGGGAAATGATATCTCTCTCTCTGGAGTCTATACCTCTTAATACAAGAGAGGATTTTGCTCGCTTTAGAAACTGCAGCTTGGCATTGCATGCCATTATTAAGCTTGTGATCTACCAAAACCCCCAGATCCTTCTCCCCCATTGATTCCCCCCCATTGTACTCCCCCCTAGTATGTATGATGCATGTAGATTCTTAGCCCCCAAGTATATAACCTTACATTTATCAACATTAAACTCCATTTGTCACATAGTTGCCCAATTAAACAGTGCATTGAGGTAGGCTTGTAAGTTGAAGACATCCTGTAAGGACATTATTCCACGGCACAGTTTGGTGTCATCTGCAAAGACTGAAATGGTATTTTTAATCCCAGACCCTATATTGTTTATAAATATATTAAAAAGTAAGGGTCCCAACACTGAACCTTGGGGTACACCACTGATGACCCTAGACCATTCAGAGTATGAATCATTAACCACTACTCTCTGAATACGATCTTTTAGTCAGTATTCTAACCATTTACATACAGATTTTTCCAAGCCTGTAGACTTTACCTTACACATTAACCATGTGTGGGGAACTGTGTCAAATGCTTTTGCAAAATCCAGGTATACCACGTCCACCGCCACCCCTCTGTCCAAGGTTTTGCTTACCTCCTCATAAAAAGAAATCAGATTTGTTTGACAACTTCTGTCTTTCATGAATCCATGCTGTCTGTTGCCTAAAATATTTTTTTTTCCAGCAAGAACTCATCTATGTGGTCTTTTATTAAACTCTCCAGTATCTTCCCAACTATAGAAGTTAAACTAACAGGTTTATAATTACTTGGTAAAGATTTTGACTCCTTTTTAAATATTGGCACCACATTGGCCTTACGCCAATCCAATGGTACTATGCCAGACATTAAAGAGTCCCTAGAAATTAGAAACAATGGCTTTGAAATGACAGAGCTCAATTCTTTAAGGACCCGTGAGTGTATGCCATCCAGTCCAGGTGTTTTATTGACCTTTATACTGTCTACATATTTTTGGATCATATCAATTGTGAGCCAATGTGAATGTGTTATAAAATCAAAAGGTGTTTTACCTTAATGCATTACCTGCATTAAACCTTCCCATTTCTGTTTCTTTCCCTCCTCCATAAATACTTACCTGACTCTTCTCTCGATCCAGCGGTGGTCTTTCCTGCTGTCACAAGACAGACTAAGAGCAGCGGGAGCCATTCACTCCTGCTGCTATCAGTCAAATCCAGTGAGATGGAGCTGCGCTGTGTGTGTCTATGGATGGAGGGGTGCGTGTGTGCAACTGTAGCATGTGGCTTGCTATGGGGGGGGGGGCACACAGGAGAGGAGGAGGAGCGAACAGTGCTGGTCGGGGACCCCAGAAGAGGAAGTAAGGAGCATCTCTGTGCTACATCCTTGCTCAGAGAAGGTAAATATAAAGTTATTTTTATTTTAGGGAAAAAAGTGAGCCTTTAGTATCACTTTAAGGCTGAAACTGTTATAGGATTATGTATTGCTTAAGTAGTAATTTTTTTTATAATAAAGGATGTTAAGACTAGTAAAAAAACATAAATATTTGATTATATAGTGGAATGTTTCTGCCTTGATTCTTTAAAATATCTACATGAAATGCTATGCTAGATTATGGATACATCCCATCCAGGACTATTGCAAAAAATACACATTACCTGTATTGTAATACAATTTTCTGTATTTTCTTCTATAGGAAAGAAGAAAGTTTGGTCCTTTAGGTTGGAACATCCCATATGAATTTAACCAAGCAGATTTTGCTGCCAGTATTCAGTTTGTCCAAAACCATTTAGATGATGTGGGTACTAAACGTCCTGTGAACTGGAATTGCTTGCGTTACATGCTGGGAGAAGTTCAGTATGGTGGCCGTGTGACTGATGATTTGGATAAGACATTATTGAACACATTTGCTAGGGTCTGGTTTGGAGAACACATGTTTTCTGACAAGTTTTGCTTCTATAAAGGCTACGGAATCCCTAAAGGAAAAGCAATTGATGAATACCTCCAGTATATAGAGCAGTTACCATTGGTGGACACACCTGAGGTAAAAAATGTGATTTTCCTTTTTATATATAACTAATTACTATATAGCAAACTCCAGATCCAGTCTTGTGTTTTTAGGTTTTTTACTTGTAAGGCTTCATACACATAATTGTTCTGAAAATGTCCAGAGGCAGTTTAGGTGCCAACTCACTTATATGCAGATTGGATGTGGTTTGAATCGCATCCAATCTGCATGACATTCAGTGTGGATTCAGTGCAGTTTTAAAAAGAGTCCTGTTCGATTTCTGAGCAGTGCGGTCTGGTTCAGGTGCAGATTACAGCCACTTCTATGGGAACCACTTTGAATTGCACATGTCTTTAGTTTGTGAACACAATTTCAGGCTGTTTTTCTCTCTTCAAATCCTGACCTGAACTGGACCTGAACCGCTGAACCGCTTTTCAATTCGCACTGGAACCGGAGCTGTCAAACCGCACCCCATATACAGCATGTGAATCAGCACTTCGAGTGTGGTGATGTGGTGTTCTAGGGATGGTGTCTATAATTACACTCAAACAGCTAATGCAGATATTTAAGTGCAATTTGTCATAGTGTTTGGCATCTAAAATAGATATCATAACTATAATAAAATAAAAGTGCAAATTAATTATTATTGTAAACAATGGGACAGTTATGATATCTTAAAACAGAGAATAATAAGTGAGCGCTTTCAATAAACAAGCAGCTAAGGCACACAGGATAACCAAAAAAAAATCCTCACATGAAAATAAAATAAAAGTGCAGCGCTAGAAATTAAATAAATGTGACACAATGTAAAAGTGATCAGAGAAAGTCCCAACTGCGGTGACCTAGGGTAACAATGCACACTAACTAGTGAGCTGGAGGGTCAAAGCAGAAAGCTGGTGGTTGACAGTCACCATTTTCTGGTCATTGAAGACCGAGACCTGAGCGATTAGTAGTCATGTGTTCACTCTGTTCTTGGTCTTAGAAGTGGCAGAGGACAGATGGAGCTTCGGGCTGCTACTGCATTCTTCTAGATATCGTTTGTGCACAGTGGAGGAGCAGTGCTTTTTTGGTGGAGCCGCGATCATTTTCTGCCATCTAGTGGATTTCTTCTGCCCAGCTTTCTACCATCGTGTGGACCTTCACTGACCAAGGGAATACATCTACCCTTCCCATGCTGTTGACTACTTTATGAACTCCATCCTTCCTACACTGCACTATTAATGTGCACTTCTGGTTAGTGTGCATTGTTACCCTAGGTCACCGCAGTTGGGGCTTTCTCTGATCACTTTTACATTGTGTCACATTTATTTAATTTCTAGTGCTGCACTTTTATTTTATTTTCATGTGAGGATTTTTTTTTGGTTATCCTGTGTGCCTTAGCTGCTTGTTTATTGAAAGCGCTCACTTATTATTCTCTGTTTTAAGATATCATAACTGTCTCATTGTTTACAATAATAATTGAATTGAATTTAAATAATAAATCATTTTACACCAAAGCTAGGGCCAAAATCATTCTTCAGTGTGAATGCATACAGTTAATTCCAGTGTATGCCACTCATTTTATAATGGGTTTCATGTAGTTAAAAGTGTGTGCCAGGAAGGATTGGTGATGGCTATTTTTTGAAGAATAACCATCGTGTTATGGCTATTTCCTTTTTTATTGGTCATTTTGTACATACACGTGGATAATGTATGCAATACTTCCTGCAACAGAAGCAAAAAGATGCTCATGCAGCAAGCCCAGGATAGTTTTTTCAAAGTGCAGGTTCTGTCTTCAGTGACAGTCTTCGTGATTGCTACTAATGTGCCTGCATAGGAGATTCGTTTTAAATGCGAAATGGCACAGGGGACTTGCAATTCAAAAAGCATGTCATCTTCTTTATTCCATCAAAGTTGATCACATACAGAGCAGTGTACAAATTACTCTGTACATGGCATAAGACCCTTGCTTAAACAGGAATAACACCTGTAGCTTTTGATGCAATAAAGAGGAAGATATGCTTTTTGCTTTGCGAGCCCCTTGTGCCATTTCAGATTTTACAGTATATAGTAACTGTACCCTAACAGTGTTGGGCAGAATGTTGCTGAAGGAGATTTGCACTTGTACCTTGATTGAAGATCTAAGTACGTAGAAAATGAGTGCTGAATATGAATTGAGGCAGCACAGTGTCTAAATGGTTAGCAGCTCCACCTGGCACTACTAGGGTCATTGGTTCAAATCCCAGCCACAGCACCTCCTGCCTGGAGTGTGCATGTTCTCCCTGTGCCTGTATGGGTTTCCTCCAGGTACTATGGTTTCCTCCCACACTCCAAAGACATGCTGCTAGGTTAATTGGATCCTGTCTAAATTGGCCCTAGTATTTGTATGTATGAATGTAAGTTAGGGACCTTAGATTGTACTCCCCTTGAGGGCAGGGACCAATGTGAATATACAATATATACAGTTGTGTTCAAAATAATAGCAGTCAGACATCACTAACCTGATCAATCACGGTTTTTGGTAGAAATGATATTTCTACATGGCAAATAATTTACTAGCCGGTGTAGTAGAGTAATAGAAATCCAACAGACCCAACAGTCATGACGTGCATGCTGCTGATTCTGTGTAATTGAATCACTCATTGAAAGGGGCATGTTCAAAATAATAGCAGTGTGGAGTTCTATTAGTGAGGTCATTCATTCTTTGAAAAACAGGTGGCAATTATTGCCCTTATTTAAGGAAGGAAGGCAGCAAATGTTGTATATGCCAGTTACAGTGCATTTCTCTCTGAAATTCTGAGGAAAATGATTAGTTCCAGACATTGTTCAGAAGAACAGCGTACCTTGATTAAAATGTTGATTGGAGAGGGGAAAACATATAAAGAAGTGCAGAAAATGATAGGCTGCTCAGCTAAAATGATCGCAAATGCTTTTAAATGGCAACCAAAACCTGAAAGACGTGGAAGAAAGTGAAAAACTACCATTCGAATGGATAGAAGAATAGCCAAAATGGCAAGGACTCAGCCAACAATCAGCTCCAGGAAGATCAAGGAAGGTGTAAAGTTACCTGTGAGTACTGTTACAATTAGAAGACGCCTATGTGAAGCCAAGCTATCTGCAAGAAGCCCCCGCAAAGTCCCACTGTTGGAAAAAAAGACGTGCTGAAGAGGTTACAATTTGTCAAAGAGCACATTGACTGGCCTAAAGAGAAATGGCGCAACATTTTGTGGACTGATGAAAGTAAGATTGTTCTTTTTGGGTCTAGTGGCTGGAGACAGTTTGTCAGACGACCCCCAAACACTGAATTCAAGCCACAGTACACTGTGAAGACAGTGAAGCATGGTTGCACAAGCATCATGATATGGGGATGTTTCTCATACTACGGTGTTGGGCCTATTTATCACATACCAGGGATCATGGATCAGTTTGAATACATCAGAATACTTGAAGAGGTCATGCTGCCTTATGCTGAAGAGGAAATGCCCTTGAAATGGGTACTCCAACAAGACAACGACCCCAAACACAACAGTAAACGTGCAACATCTTGGTTCCAGACCAACAAGATTGACGTTATGGAGTGGCCAATCCCCGGATCTTAATCCAATAGAAAACTTGTGGGGTGACATCAAAAATGCAGTTTCTGAGGCAAAACCAAGAAATAGAGAAGAACTGTGGAATGTAGTCCAATCATCCTGGGCTGGAATACCTGTTCACAGGTGCCAGAAGTTGGTTGACTCCATGCAACACAGATGTACAGAAGTTCTCAGAAACAGTGCGACTACAACCAAATATTCATTAAGTGATTCAAAGGAAAGCAAAATCTTCAAACATTTTTCAGTTTATATAGTGAATGTTTGAGTTTGTAAAGAAGAATACAAACACTTCTATTTTTTTGAACAGTCTAATATTCACTTTTCTTCACTTTTTTTAGAGGAACAACACAAATTTGATATATTTTTCTTCATGTTTTGATTTGGAATAGAATGTGTCGTGTTCCCAATGCATTTGTGTGTATGGAAATAAAAGCTATTAGAAGGATTTTGAGCTTTATTCAATTTTTTCAACACACTGCTATTATTTTGAACACAACTGTATGTAAAGCGCTGCGTAAATTGATGGCGCTATATAAGTACCTGAAATAAATAAATACTTGTGTTTTTATCTGTAATCTTTTCTCTGAACGTTTTTCTTGTTAAAAACTGGTGCCCAGTAAAGACCAGGGGCGGACTGACCATTTGGAAACTCGGGCACTGCCCGAGGGCCCGGGGTCAGTAGGGGGCCCCATGAGATACCCCTGGTACCTTTTTCATAGGTTTTTTTGAGTTTGGGCAAGGACACAGGGGCCCCATGATCCCCTATTGCCCGGGGGCCCCATGAGTTGTCAGTCCACCCCTGGTAAAGACATTAACTTATTTGCACTTCATGTTTTTGTTGTCTCTTGCCCAAAAACGTGTCCAGCTTTACAATAAGCATTTTCTGTGCTGTTCACCTTACTCTAATATTTACATTAGGATTACACAATTCTCAATACTTTGTGTTTGCATTGCTTTCTTTTAGGTCTTTGGATTGCATCCTAATGCAGACATAACCTATCAGACAAACATGGCAAATGAGACACTAAGTACAATAGTCAATATTCAGCCCAAGGACAGTGGAGGAGGTGCAGGAGAGACCAGAGAAACCATTGTGCAGCGACTAGCAGATGAGATGCTGGAGAAATTACCAGAGGACTACATCCCTCATGAGGTACGATCTATGAAGCGCACAACATGTTGGCCTGTGTCATTCAGCTATATTTAGCTTCCCATTTACCAATTTACACTAAGCGTGAGTGCCACACTGTTAAATATCAGCTGTGCATGCCCGTCCATGTGTTCACCAAACAAGATCATTTTATTACCTCCAGTAAATATCTTCACACATCTGCTGCTGACATCAGTCTGCTTATTGATCTTTTATTTTAGCAACATTACTGGATATTGCCATGGTGCTCCAGACCCAGAACACTTGACATAAAAACATCTTAGCTGAGGCTAGAATTCCATGTGCGACCTTGAGCCATCCAATCATAGTGCTTCATTGATTTACACAACTCGAAAGGGTGTCACAAATTATTGTCCATGCATGTTTTTCATATTGATCATTTCTCTGGTCTTCAAAGTAAGCAAAAAAATCATGCTTCGCATTAACATACATATTGTTAAACAGCTGAAAAAGAACAATATTGCATATCACAGTAGTGTCAAGTAAAACAGACTGTTTAAAACGCTGAGTTTATTATTAAAAACACAATAGAAATACAAATGATATCATATTGAGCAAATATACACAGCTTTGTATATTGAATAACATTAGAAACAATATAACAGAAGAATAATTAACGTTCATCCCAATCTTTTGTTTCTAAAAAGCCAAATTTTAGTTAAAATCAGGTACATCAAAACCAAAGGGTCTAGAGTGTTACTAAACCCACAACAGTAAAATCAGTCTGTATATGAAGTAAAGCATGCTTGTTATACACACTGTGGAACCAAAGGGGTTTATCTTCTGCACTGTGTAAAAAGGATGTTTTGATACTGTATTCTCTGATCCTCCCCTTCATCCACTGTCCCCAATATATCTCCTGATAGAACAGAGGCTTCTAGGTAAGCTGCACATGCTCAGTTTAGTGTGTATTGCTAGAGAGTTTGTTTTTCTTGGGGGAGTGCATGTGATCAGCACAGTGCCAGTCAGCACTGTCCAGACAGAGGGTCAGATATCCTGCAGTCTCATAGGGAAGAATGAAAAATCCTCCTACAAGCTTTAACCAGTGCTTGGCTGGACACTGATTGAAGTCACAGGACTGCTCTAACTGCTGATGAGAAAAGGTATTTAGCAGTTTATATGTACTAGAATAATTGCATTTCCATGTTCTGTGTACTGTGGGAGACCACATATAGTGAATGCAGGGTCCTCGATTTAGTAACCCTTTAACTTTTTACAGTTTTTTTTTCCAGAGCAGCCACAGCTTGAATAGAAAAGCCCATCCCCTGCTAGCAGCTACAAAGAGGGTCCCTTGCTCTTTGGAAGCAGTGGTCTATCTACAGAGGCCCGACACTTCCTAATAAATCATACCTATAGCTCTGCAGTTTTCAATGCTCATGGTCTCTGCTAAGGGTCTGACTCAGCTAGCGTTTCGGACTTCTGCAAAGAAATCAGTGCAAAATGTAAGGGCCCCATTCTGTAGCTGTAGGCAGGGGACAGGCTTTTCTACTTAGGCTATAGCTAAAAAACATTATTAAACACCCTTTGTTTTTAATTACCTGGAATGTGTTTAGCACATTTAAAGGCTACATTCACCTTTGGGAAAAATTAATAAATGAACATATTTTTGTAAGAAAAAAAAGTGCATTTATTATTTTCCTCCAAGGAGCCTGCAAGGCATTGCACCCTTGATCAGTGAATCACAAATGCAATCTCAGTCTCCTGCAGACAAGTCCTACAACTTTCTGCCTATAGCTCTGTACAGGATTTCTGTTAAAAAATTGCAGGGCTTGTGAATTAACTTCGAAGGTGCTCATTAGCACCCTAGCAGTTATTGAAGAACTACAGGCTGTTTTCCTCATGGAGAAATGGGACTTGGAGTTTATTCCTTCACTGAAATGTGACAGCGGGTGCATGGGAACCCCCGCTCGCTATCACAGAAGTGGAGATTGTGGGATATGAGGGGAAGTGTTGGAACATGTTACACATTACACCTACAGGTGAAACTCGAAAAATTTGAATATCGTGCAAAAGTTCATTTATTTCAGTAATGCAACGTAAAAGGTGAAACTAATATATGCGATAGACTCATTACATGCAAAGCAAGATAGTTCAAGCCGTGATTTGTCAGAATTGTGATGATTATGGCTTACAGCTTATGAAAACCTCAAATCCACAATCTCAGAAAATTCGAATATTGTGAAAAGGTGCAAAATTCTAGGCTCAAAGTGTCCCACTCTAATCAGCTAATTAAGCCATAACACCTGCAAAGGGTTCCTGAGCCTTTAAATGGTCTCTCAGTCTGGTTCAGTAGGAATCACAATCATGGGAAAGACTGCTGACCTGACAGTTGTGCAGAAAACCATCATTGACAGCCTCCATAAGGAGGGAAAGCCTCAATAGGTAATTGCAAAAGAAGTTGGATGTTCGCAAAGTGCTGTATCAAAGCACATTAATAGAAGGTTATGTGGAAGGGAAAAGTGTGGAAGAAAAAGATGCACAAGCAGAAGGGATGACCGCAGCCTGGAGAGGATTGTCAGGAAAAAGCCATTTAAAAGTTGACTTTCACAAGGAGTGGACTGAGACTGGAGTCAGTGCATCAAGAGCCACCACACACAGACGGATCCTGGACATGGGCTTCAAATGTCGTATTCCTCTTGTCAAGCCACTCCTGAACAACAAAACAACATCAGAAGTGTTTTTCCTGGGCTAAAGAAAAACAGACCTGGTCTGTTGCTCAGTGGTCCAAAGTCCTCTTTTCTGATGAGAGCAACTTTTGCATCTCATTTGGAAACCAAGGACCCAGAGTATGGAGGAAAAATGGAGAGGCACACACTGCAAGATGCTTGAAGTCCAGTGTGAAGTTTCCACAGTCTGTGTTGATTTGGGGAGCCATGTCATCTGCTGGTGTTGGTCCACTGTGCTTCATTAAGTCCAGGGTCAACGCAGCCGTCTACCAGGAGATTTTGGAGCACTTCATGCTTCCTTCCGCAGACAAGCTTTATGGGGATGCTGACTTCATTCTCCAGCAGGACTTGGCACCTGCCCACACTGCCAAAAGCACCAAAACCTGGTTCAATGACCATGGGATTACTGTGCTTGTTTGGCCAGCAAACTCGCCTGACCTGAACCCCATAGAGAATCTATTGGGCATTGCCAAGAGAAAGATGAGAGACATGAGAGCGAACAATGCAGAAGGCACAACTGCACCAAAAGGGGCCCAAAACAAGTACTGAGTACATATGCATGCTTATACTTTTCAGAGGTCCGATGTTGTTCTATGTACAATCCTTGTTTTATTGATTGCATGTAATATTCTAATTTTCTGAGATTGTGGATTTGGGGTTTTCATGAGCTGTAAGCCATAATCATCACAATTATGACAAATCACGGCTTGAACTATCTTGCTTTGCATGTAATGAGTCTATCTCATATATTAGTTTCACCTTTAAAGTTGCATTACTGAAATAAATGAACTTTTGCACAATATTCTAATTTTTCGAGTTTCACCTGTATATACGGGTATATTACACCTATATACGGGTATGACATGTAACATGTTACAAAAGTTAACTTTTTTTTTTTTAAACTTAGTTTTTAAACCAAAGACTCAATTAGACTTAAAGTTCCTGAGTGGGAAAACAATGAGCTTTGGTTTATAATAGATGGGACAACAGGAAGTATAGACAGCAATAAAAACACAAAAGTTTAGGTCACCCACTCCACGGATAAAAAAAGAAAAAGATTAAGATATTTTATAACAATCTATCTAGACATTTTTATTCTGTGCAAAAATGATAGGACACCAAGAGGCATACTGTGGTGCTGAATGCTCAATGTCCCATTTTCCACAGTTCTTGTGTTTCCAGATCTTTAACTTTCACAAAGCAGAGCACTGATTGTGCAAAGTAAATTTAAGTGATTGTTCAGTGAAGGTCACATTCGCTGAGTTACAGATAAGGTACTGTATAATAGTACATCATGCACTGTCTCCCACTGAAGATCGAAGATCAGATGTGGGTGAATGTTCAAAGTTGTGAATGTATTTTGGAAAAGGTGTTCATAGTCTTTTTTTATATGGTGTACAAGCAAAGCTTGTACACCATATAAAATATATAAAGTATATATATATGTGTGTGTGTGTGTCTATTTATTATTTATTGGCCAGAATATGTGATTTTTAAAATTGCTTTGCTTAGAATTAAGTTTAATTTCAAAATTTCTTTTAAACAGCATGTTAAATTTATGCTTGTAATCTTATATACCAAATACATTATGCATGCGAAAAGGACAGAAAAATTGTCTGTCTTTATCTCTTTTCGGTGGCCTTTCAGCGCAATTTAACAGTGTGAATGTATTAGTTAGAGGGAAAGTCTGTTGCCTGTCATATTTAAATACAGAGCACAATTAAGTGCTGAAAATTTAGATGAACAAATTGTATGAAGGTAGGATGAAAAGAATATATTAAAATCAAGTTTCATTATGACTCCTGAAACTAAACGGTTCATCGCTGACAGATACAGTTAAGGTTGAAAAAGAAGCCAGCGTACATTTGGAATTTCAGAGCAATAAACATAACATGCAGAAACCTGTTTTGTGACCATGTAGGGATTACAATACAGGTTAATGTACTGGATGTTATAAAAATGGACATTGATAGCTAAAATATATGAGAAAAATTGTTATTCACTGAGCATTGACTGCTTATAGTTCAGATTACTGTTTTAGATGAAGTTGTAGATTCATACCAGTGTTCTTCATAAAGTGTTGCTTGTTACGTTGGCACTTGATCTGCTGCTAATAAGAAAGTCAGTTTATTTTTTTTATTTTTTTTTTCCTTACAGTGCTTTATTTTTATATAAGGGTCATCTATTTCAATATAAAGTTAGGGTACAGAGGGCCACCAAGGGTTCAAGAGCCACCAACCAAGGGGAATCACAGTTATCTTTGTACTAGAGCACAGAATGCAGTTGTTTGTTTCTCAGATTTCTTTGGTCTTTGGGGGAAAAAAGGGCATCCAAGAGGTGCTGGGACTTTGATATGAGTTTAAACAAGGTAGTAGGAGGGTACTTAAAGAGCTCAGTGGCTCAGGCTAGGCTGCTCACAACAGGCAAGGCTACCCTACTATGGGTACTCCGCTACAAAGTGTGCACATATGGAAGGAGGGCCAGACCAAAGATAAGAGTCCAAATTAATTTATTGATGTTATGTTAAAAGACAGCCAACGTGTTTCGGGGGTCAAAGGAACTGTGCAGGGGAGCTGATTGCTGTACTAGGATTCTTGACCAGCAGTGTCTGCATTAGCAGTCAAACTAAGAAGCTAAATTCATTTATTGATGTTATGAGACAGCCAATATATTTTGGGGTCAAAGGAACTCCCCCTTCATCAGGACTGTGCAGGGGAGCTGATTGCTGGAGTAGGATTCCTGACCAGCAATGGCTGCATCAGCAGTCAAACTAAGAAGCCAAATTCATTTATTGGTGTAAGACATCCAATTCGTTTTGGTGGTCAAAGAAACTGCCGCTTCATCAGGGCTGTGCAGGGGAGCTGATTGCTGGAGTAGGATTCCTGACCAGCAGTGTCTGCAACTTTGAGTGCTGGTGCAGACACTGCTGGTCAGGAATACTACTAATACGGCAATTAGCTCCCCTGCACAGCCCTGATGAAGGGGGAGTTCCTTTGACCACCCAAATGCATTGGCTGTCTTTTAACATAACATAAATAAATTAATTTGGACTCTTATATTTTGGTCTGGCGCTTCTTCCATATGTGCACACTTTTTCCTTGGTCTTTGGTCTGTTAATCTAGATATATTATTGGGACTCGGTGAACCTAGGTTAAAGCTGAACTCCAACCTAAATTTACTTAGGTTAGAATCCCTGTTCATTTTTGCTGCCCTCCAGGGTTTGTTATACAGAGATTTCACATCACTTCCCCTCCTGATGATAACCGTTTCAATAGGCAGGAAGTGAGGGAAACTCTGCATTTGAGACACAGAAATGAAAATCTGACAAGGGTTATAGCCTTATCATACTATGGTAAAGAAAAGCATTCTTCCTGTCTGTGTTGCTCTTGGGGATTTCCCTGACCTTTTGGAAAAACATAGTCAGCAGGATAGGAAGTAAGAGGAAATCTCACTAGCAAACTTCTATGTTGCAGTACAAAATTGACAGTTCTAACCCTCCCCCACTATTCCGAAAACTAAGGAAAAAAGTTTTGGCCAGCCATACACTTTAACCAGTCTTCAGTTCGCTTCTTCAAATCTTGCACTATATTACTTAGTGGTCCATTTGCCCTGGACTCATTAATGTCTTAAACAAGCCCTAAATATTATCAAAATAGAATGCATGAAAGCAAGCTGAATTAACATATGATATTAAGTGCACTGCAGGCTTTTAAGTGTATCATTATACCTGAAATAGATAGAACCCCTTGGGCCAGGGATATGTGGATCATTTGAATATGATGCTTCTGAGAAACCCAACCACTTGTTAGTAGTAACCTCATTTTCAGCACACTGAAATCAATGTTCTATTAAAAGATGGTTGTCAAAAATGCTTGAATCTCTGCATCAAGAGTCTAAAATCAGCAATGTATCCCTAGCTGTTACATTTTCCTTAAGTACATCAATTTAACACAAAACTTTTTGCTACAGGTTAAAGCTTGGCTGCAGAAAATGGGTGCAATCCAGCCAATGAATATATTCCTACGACAAGAAATCGATCGCATGCAGCGTGTGATCACTCGAGTCAGAAGTACACTTACTGATCTTAAACTGGCAATAGATGGTAAGAAAGGCTGTTCTTTAATATGTTTTAGGCAATATCATTTTTTTTTTTACCTATCGCAATGTTGTTAAGTAAATGTTTGGATTAACACCCTTATTGGATGTTTTAGGATATTTTTGGTAACATTATCCAGCGGCTTTGGCAATGCATGTTTGTCTGGTATTGGATGGCACTGCTACACTTTCATCATTGACTTTTAAGCAACAAGTTGGCATTTATAATTTACTGCTTTGACTATTGAATATGAATGTGGGTTTGGGTATCAATGAGCAAAAACAATGCTAAAGTATTCTCTAAATGCACCCTTCAGCAAAACAGTCAAGGACTCTGTTACCATCATAAGGAACCTGCACACATTTTGGAACCTTCACATGGCCACTAAATAGCTTGGGCCTCCAGGACGTTTATGGTAAAAATATGTGCCAACATCATCAGATATCCTGTAACCGAATGATGATCTGGGTACAAGTAACATCTCTAGGGAGCACAGCCCATTTATTTTTCTCAACCAGCATTACTAATGGTCTTGGCTTGGATATGGTTTGTCACTGGAGCTTAAAAATAGATTTCTAGCAGTAACTAAGTAATAATTTAAAAAAGATTAAATAAAGCGAGCGCTAAATCTAAATGATAGGGTAAGCAGCTGAACACACTAAAAGGTAAACCACAGTGCCTCTAGACAACAAAAGAATTAAATATTGGTGCAGCGCTGAACATTTACACAAAAAAACCTGCTGTGTGTTTTATAAACGCATATACAGCAAAAAATACATTATTTATATATGTGAAGTGATCAGACAAAACATATCGCTGGAGATACACTAGAAATGAAAATACAGAAAACGCAAGATCGTGACATGCGTGAAAATATCCAAATGTCCAAGATGTATGAAAATCAGGTATAGCCTTCGAAAGTTTATATAGAATCCAAATGCGTATAAAATCTCTTCTGAATGATGTAATAAATGTACAGAGTGCGCACTTACCAGATGCGCTGATAAAAAGCGCGTTGTTATATAGTATCTCTGATGTGAAGAGGTCCCTCGGGTATAGATGATGATACAGCCTGGGGGTGGGTGGTCCTCCTCAGGGTCCTGGGGTGCGTTAGACTTTCCAGATATTGAGCCTCTCAGCTGGAAATATGGAGTGGCCGTCGGATCCCCGTGATCCGACAGCTTGACATCAACGGCTTACGTTAACGCGTTTCGAACTCCACGTTCATTTTCAAAAGGGGTATGCCCCTTTTGAAAATGAACGTGGAGTTCAAAACGCGTTAAGGAGGAGCCCTTGTAAGCCATTGACGTCAAGCCGTCGGATCACGGGGATCCGACGGCCACTCCATATTTCCAGCTGAGAGGCTCAATATCTGGAAAGTCTAACGTACCCCAGGACCCTGAGGAGGACCACCCACCCCCAGGCTGTATCATCATCTATACCCGAGGGACCTCTTCACATCAGAGATACTATATAACAACGCGCTTTTTATCAGCGCATCTGGTAAGTGCGCACTCTGTACATTAACCTCTTGCCGTCCTCCTGCTGTTTATAAACGGCAGGGCGGTGGCAGTCCAGGGTCGGGTTGCCGTCCATAAACGGCACCCGCCTTTTCTAGCTGTGCGCGCTCCCTGGGAGCGCGCACCACCGCGATCCGGTGCCCGCTGTGTCCTCCGGACACAGTGAAACACCGATCGTCGGACGGGACCTCTGTACGAGGTCCCGATCATGTGATCACTGATTGGCGAATCAGTGATCACATGCAAAGTAGTAAGCAAGATGTCACTTGTGACATCATTGCTTACTATGTGTGAAATCTGTGAATGATCACAGATGTCACATGGTACAAGACTATTCACAACAGCCTTGTACCATGTGATAAGCTGTGACCAATCACAGCTCACTCAGTACTTCTTAATGACTGCAAGAATGCAGACAGAGAGAAAGAGAAATGATTGCTTTTACATCCTATATGGGTGTAAAAGCAATCAGTGTAAAAAAAAAATCTTCATCACCCTCCACAAGTAGTACAGTGTCACCATGGTGACAGTGTACTGCTAGGGTGACAGTATGTAAAAAAAAAAAAATAAAAAATAATATAAAAAAAATAAAATAAAATAAAATGTAAAAAAAAATGTTTAAAAATTATAATTTTTGGTTATAAACTAATTTAGATTTTTTTTTTTTACTAAAAAAATAACAGAATAAATTTTGGCTAAGATTTATGATGAAATATTATTTATTTGCAAAATTTTATTTAAAAAAACACTTTTTTTCAAAATTTTTGAACTTTTTCATTTACATAGTAAAAAAAATAAAAATCCCAGCGGTGAATAAATACCACCAAAATAAAACTTTATCTGTCTCAAAAAAATGGTAAAAAATTCATATGGGTACAGTATTGCATGACCACGCAATTGTCATTCAAAGCTGAAAGCTAAAAATTGCCCTGGACAGGAAGGGGTAAAAGTGTCCGGACAGGAAGTGGTTAATTACATCATTCAGAAGAGATTTTATACACATTTGGATTCTATATAAACTTTTAAAGGCTGTACCTGATTTTCATACATCTTGGACATTTGGATATTTTCACGCATGTCACGATCATGCGTTTTCTGTATTTTCATTTCTAGTGTATCTCCAGCGATATGTTTTGTCTGATCACTTCACATATATAAATAATGTATTTTTTGCTGTATATGCGTTTATAAAACACACAGCAGGTCTTTTTGTGTAAATGTTCAGCGCTGCACCAATATTTAATTCTTAAGTAATAATTTGGTTTTCAAAAAAAAATACATTACTATATTATATGTTTTAAAATTCAGGAGTCCATTTTCTTCAAGAGAGTCAAAGCTCTCAGAATTTAGGCAACTCTACTTCAGTGGTAGATATAGCAGTGCATGCTTGGCTAAAAGGAATTTGACAAGACAGAAGTCATGTTTACATGTATGATTCTGAGCCTAGGTTCATACTTGCCTGCACTGTGCAGAGTGGTTGCAAATGCAGGAATCGCACCGTAACCACAACCACACACAGACAAATCGTGCTGCTCTTAAGAGATGCGCGGGGCTGCCATTCATTGTTATTGGCACCCCTTTGCATCTCATACCTCAGCGTGTTTGCAGGAACCGCAGGGAAATTTTATGGTCAAAAGCATCATGTGATTTTCCTGCAGCCACATTTTGATAAAGGTGCATGCATCTTTTTTCTGCAGGAAACACGGACACAACAGCTCATTTAAATGAATGGGCTGCCAATGCCCATGCAAACGTGGGCCACACAACCTGCACAAATGTCAATGTAGGCTAAATGTAAAAGAGCCACATATAAAACCCTAAATAAAATAAAAAAAGTTAGTTGTTTGATTAATATTGCCATGATTAAAGCAGAATGCCATCAGGTTGTTAAATATTTCACCAGACATTTTATTCATGTGCATTGTAAACAACAAAACCTGAACCTAGGTTGATAACATTTAAGAAAAATATCCTAAGAATTAGATGCTATCGTTTGAAGAAATAATGTACATTGCAAGTCGCTTACATATAATGTGCATATTATTATCCATGCTTCTGATTGCTGTATTCACAGACAGATACAAGAGACAAACAGACTATATTCCCTCTGTATCTATCAGGAGAAGGGAAATTATAGAACAAAACCCATTAAACCTTTATGGGCCTGCAGGAACTGTGCTTTAGAGAAATTTTAGCAGGCAGCTTGACTTGAAATTACACAATGTTATGGAGAAAACATGGAACAATTTGTCTAGTTGTGCTTAATTACTTTAGTGGCATGTAAATTATGTAAGACCAATTACATTGTAGCCAAATATACCCTGAATTGCAGAAACCATTATCTACTGATCAAGTATTCTTTCTTTAATAACTTGAAATATTTTGTAGGCTCTTTGATAATATGCCACAGTAAGACATGCCTCAGTCCTAAGAATAGGATTAAGTAATAACTATATAAATGCCAGGGGTAATGTCTTTTGGACAGGACATATAGTGATCATGTTACAATCTGGAAATCTAGACTGAGCTGTAGAGTCAGGGATGGTGCTACCACTAGGCCGGGTGTCGGCAACCCGCGGCTCCAGAGCCACATGCGGCTCTTTTTCACCTTTGCTGCGGCTCCGGAGCACACTGCCCACCAGGTGACAGGCAATAGGGTTGCCGTAGCTCAGTGGTTGGCAAGCCGCGGCTCGCGAGCCACATGCGGCCTCTTTACACATTTTAATGCGGCTCTTCTGTGTGCCGGGTGCCCGCTCCCCTCCCTCCTCTCGGGCGGCCGCCCCAAAAGTCAGGACTCTGCAGCTAGCCCAGCAATGGGCAAACTACGGCCCGGCGGACCTTTTAATCCGGCCCGCGGAGCGTGGCAAACATTGGCTGTCAGGATGTAGGCGGGGCAGCGTGACGAACTCCTCTCCTCTCACAGTCCGCCCTGAAGACCGGAACGGCGCGGGAACACGGCGAGAGGAACGCGCGAAGCAAAGGTAAGTGAATTGACACAATATGGGGAATGAATTACTATAGGGGGGATGAATTACTATAGGGGGGATGAATTACTATAGGGGGGATGCATTACTATAGGGGGGATGGGGGATGGATTACTATAGGGGGGATGAATCACTATATGGGGGATGAATTACTATATGGGGGATGAATTACTATATGGGGGATGAATTACTATGGGGGATGAATTACTATATGGGGGATGAATTACTATGGGGCATGAATTACTATATGGGGGATGTATTTTCAGTTTTAAAAATGTGGCTCTCAAAATAAATTTCAATCGTGGTTTTGGCGAGATTTGGCTCAGTTGAAAAAAAAGGTTGCCCACCACTGCATTAAGGTAAGGAACAATATATGCAGTGTCGGATTTGTTTTAAATGTTGCAATGGTTTTGCGGCTCCCAGTCTTTTTTTCCCTTCGGAAACGGGTCCAAGTGGCTCTTTATGTCTTAAAGGTTGCAGACCCCTGCACTAGGCAAACTGGGCAACCACCTAGGGCGCTCTGCCATCTAGGGTAATTGGTTTCCCTACTCTTTGCCATGGCTGAATATATGGGGGTGCTGGGCTACGCCCCCCCCCCAGGCTGGTCTTTCCATGTATGCTGTGTCTAGCCGTTGAGTGCCTTCTCCCATCCCCACACTCACAGCTGGAATAAGGGGAGAGCAGCCTGGAACAGTGAAGCCTGCAAAGGAGGGTCAAGGTCACTCTTACATCGGCATGTTCAGTGTTTGATTCATTCCCCGGCTCCCTGCTGCCAAGAAATGAGCAGTCATTGGAGGAAATAGGGGGTGGGGCAATCAAACTGTGTACAGCCCGATCCAAGAGCGATCCTGTGTCATCTGCTGTATGGAGGATTGCTCCACTGACAGGAGTGAGAGCCCAGCACAACCCACACCTCTACCTGGTTTCCTGCCTCTATGTTTGGGGGGGGGGGGAGCAGGGAAACTGTACACGAGAGGGGGTAACAATCATTTGTGCTGAGATAAGAGGTTTGTGCAGGAAGTGGGATGGGGGCTGTTTGTGCTTGGTAGTGTAATGAGGATTATGGAGGGGGGGGGAAATTGTGCTAGGAGAAGGAATGGGGGGATATGTGCTAAGAGGGAGGTTTGGGGGGGGGGTGAGTATTTAGATTTCATTTTGTTTAGTGTCAAAAACTACAAGACCACAATTTACAACAAGTAACCCTAGGTTTGAAAAATGAGACACAAGGAACCTTGGTAACAATATATCAGAAGAGGAAGATATATAGGTGTCTGAGTTTAGAAAGTATTACTCCGATTTTTCATAACCATACCTTCTAATTTGAGAAGCAGAATACTTATTCTTTATGTTCAGCAGATGACTTGAATCACATCCAAAGGAGCCAAATGTTCACCAATTTTACATACATCCGTGTAGAAAAATTCATTGTTGTTCAAACACAGACAGCATGGCTGAACATTTCATTTGTGTGTTATAATGATTTTTCTGCTTCCAAGACAAGGAATTAACAACTATTTATACTTGAAATCTTGTATAATTGAGTGTATTTCATTCATTGTGGAAACTGACATTTAACATAAATGATTATTATTCGACAGAGGTTACCTAAGACAATGGCTTTATAATGTAATGCATCTTGTAGCTACATAGACAGTCCATGCTGGTTTTATGATGGACTGGATATCAAGTAAAGGCCTGCACTTTTTAAATACTACCTTTAGCATAGGTCACATTCGTTTTTTGTCACCAAGAACACGTCACTGGTGAAATCAGTCATAGAGAATATTGTTTTTTTCTGTGGTAACTTCCTATGAACACCCTTCTTGTTCAGTGTGTACTTATATAGCCACGTGTCTTTAACCACTTGCCTACTGGGCACATTTACCCCCTTCGTGCCCAGGCCAGTTTTCAGCTTTCAGCACTGTTGCACTTTGAATGACAATTGCTGGGTCATGCAACACTGTACCTGTCACGGAGTGCCCGTGCCTTCCCTACCCCCCTTTGCCTGCTGTCCCTCTTCAAAGGGCTGTGCAGGAAAGGAGGAAATGCCCCCTGTGGTACTGTTAGCAACTCTCCTCCTGCAAAGCGGTGAAGAGTCTGACATCCCGCTGGGTCTGCACATGGATTCTTCGTGAAGGCCATCGGGGTGTCTCTGTGAGCCCCTCCCTCCTTGTCCCGGTGGGGACAGCGCGGCCCCAAGGCTTCCCACGCTCGGTACCCCACCGGAGACAAAGGTCGCGCTCCCTGCGCTTGGCCGGAGTGAGGGGGCGTGCCTCGTTGCCCCGGCGATGCGGCGCTGGGCTGGCTGTTGCCGGGGCAACCCGGAAGCATCCCACGCAGCTTTTAAAAGGCCAGGGTGAGACCAGGCTCTCTCTCTCTCTCCCTCCTGTCTGGCCGCTCTCCCTCGGCCCGCCACCACTGCTGTCGTGGGAGGTCCGGGTGGGGACCGGGCCTCCGCAGCCATCCCTGCTGAGCGCTCTGCATGAGCCCCCCTCCTCAAAGGTTAGACCCCACAGCCATGACTTCTGCTGCTGTTCCTGGCAAGCTGGATGCTGCAAGGGCCCCTGCCTGCTGATCGCTGGGCCCCTGAAGAAGCTGGCCACTGTGAGGGCCCCTGCCTGCTGATCGCTGGGCCCCTGGAGAAGCTGGCAGCTCTGAGGGCCCCTGCCTGCTAATCGCTGCTGTCCCCTGAAACGCTGGTCGATGTGAGGGCTGCCGTCCATTGCTGAGAGTTCCTGGGAAGCCGCCCTGTCTGCTGATTGTGGGGCCCCTGGGAAGCCGTCCTGTCTGCTGACCGCTTTGTCCCTGGAAGCTGCCTGCTGCTGTGCATCCGCAAGTCGCCTACCTCCCGGGAAGCCGCCTGCTGCTGAGCGTCCGCACGTCGCCTACCCCCCTGGAAGCCGCCTGCTGCTGGGCACCTGCAAGACGACTATCGTGAGGGTCCCTAGAAGCCATGAACTGTCCCTATTGTGCGCACAGACCACCCTTGTCCTGAACTGTCCCTGTTATGCGCACATACCACCCTTGTCCTGAACTGTCCCTGCTGTGCGCACAGACCACCCGTGTCATGAACTGTCCCTGTTGTGCGCACAGACCACCCTTGTCCTGAACTGTCCCTGCTGTGCGTACGGACCACCCATGTCATGAACTATCCCTGTTGTGCGCACAGACCACCCTTGTCCTGAACTGTCTCTGTTGTGCGCACAGACCACCCTTGTCCTGAACTGCCCCTGCTGTGCGCACAGACCACCCGTGTCATGAACTGTCCCTGTTGTGCGCACAGACCACCTGTGTCATGAACTGTCCATGTTGTGCAAAAAGACCACCCGTGTCCTGAACTGTCCCTGTTGTGTGCACAGGCCACCCGTGTCCTGAACTGTCTCTGTTGTGCGTACAGACCACCCGTATCCTGAACTTTCCCTATTGTGCGCACAGACCACCCTTGTCTTGAACTGTCCATGTTATGCGCACAGACCACCCTTGTCATGAACTGTGCCTATTGTGTGCTCAGACCACCCGTGTCCTGAACTGTCCCTATTGTGCGCACAGACCACCCGTGTCCTGAACTGTCCCTATTGTTCGCTCAGACCACCCTTGTCATGAGATGCCCCTATTACACGCCCACACTACCCTTACTTGAACTGTCCCATGGCATGCCCGGAGTATAGCTACCTGGGATGCCCCTGAGTGCTTGAGCCATCGCTACCTGCTGAGTCCCCGTGAGCCTGATGTCCCTAGAAAGCTGGGGGGGAGCTGTGCTGAGGTCAGCCCCCCTAGTCAAGGTCCTGCTGAGTCCCCATGAGCCCGATGTCCCTAGAAAGCTGGGTGAGAACTGTGCTGAGGTCAGCCCCCTCCTTAGTCAAGGTCCTGCTGAGTCCCCGTGAGCCCGATGTCCCTAGAAAGCTGGGTGGGAGCTGTGCTGAGGTCAGCCCCCCCAAGTCAAGGTCCCGTTGAGTCCCCGTGAGCCTGATGTCATGCCTAGTACGCTGTGTTGAGGCCAGACTCCACAGCCAAGGTCCCATTGAGTCCCTGTGAGCCTGATGTTGTCCCTAGTACGCTGTGTTGAGGCCAGACTCCACAGCCAAAGTCCTGTTGAGTCCCCGTGAGCCTGATATCGTCCCTAGCACGCTGTGTTGAGGCCAGACTCCACAGCCAAAGTCCCGTTGAGTCCCTGTGAGCCTGTTGACCCTAGTATGCTGTGTGGGAGCTGTGTTGAGACCAGACTCCACAGCCAAAGTCCCGTTGAGTCCCCATGAGCCGATGTTGTCCCTAGAAAGCTGTGTGGGGGTTGTGCTGAGGTCAGACCCCATCGCCAAGGCCCCACTGAGTCCCCGCGAGCCCACCTACCGTGGGTGTCCCTACAAGCCGCATGTCACGGAGTGCCATGAACTGGCCTGATTGAGTGTCTTTCATAGTTCAATAAAGCTTTGTGTGTTCCCCATCTTCTTTGTGTGTTCTGTCCTGCCTACACTTCCGTCACAGTACTCATATGAAATTTTTATCATTTTTTTTCACACAAATAGAGCTTTCTTTTGGTGGTATTTAGTCACCACTAAATGCCAAGTCGCACCCAGTGTGACCGGGGTCTTAGGATTAAAAACAGTCAATGTTGATCAAGAGAGTGAAGTTCCACTTTACATTCTTAGTACTAACATTTCACAGGCCATGCCAGCACTGACTAGAATTATGTTGTTGTGAGCAGCAAGTAACCAAAATTGACCTAACTTGACTGGAGTGTTTGACCCATTGATCTGAATAATGAACTATGGTTGCCCTCTTTTTCCATTTTTGAATTTACAGTAATACCTCGGTTTACGAATTTAATTCGTTCTGCAGGACTTTTCGTATAGCAAAAAATGTGTAAACCGAAACACCGTTTCCCATAAGAATGCATTGAAAATCAATTAATTAGTTCTGGAGGTCAGAAAAAAGTAAACCCTACTAAAATACTGCATGAGCTGTTTTATCAAGTCATACGGTATTTTAGTAGTGACAACCATGTGTTAATGTTTCAGCTGTCAGCGGGGTTCCCTACTGACAGCTGAATGTAAAAGAATTGTAGGCAATTAAAAAAATAATTTAAAAAACGGAGTGAGGTCCCCCCTCCCATCCATACCAAGCCCTTTGGGTCTGGTATGGATTTTGATGGGAACTCCCACGCCAAAATAAAAAACAAATTGTGTGCCCCCCCCCCCAAATTCCATACCAGACCCTTATCCGAGAATGCAGCCCGGCAGGTCAGGAAGGGGGGGGGGCGAGCGAGCGCCCCCCCCCAAACCATACCGGACCGCATGCCCTCAACATGGGGGGGTGCTTTGGGGCAGGGGGGCTCCCCCCCAAAGCACCTTGTCCCCATGTTGATGGGGACAAGGGCCTTTTCCCCACAATCCTGGCCAAGGGTCTGCAGGCAGGAGGCTTATCTGAATCTGGAATCCCCCTTTAACAAGGGGGCCCCCAGATCCCGCCCCCCCCATGTGAATGAGTATGGGGTACATGGTCCTGATACTCATTCACAAAAAAACAAAAAGTGTAGTGTGAAAAAAGACAGGACACGGTCTTTGACAAGTACTTTATTAAAAGGAAAAACAAAAAGAATGTCCCCCGCAGTAGATCCAACGTCAATCACGATGCCCGCTGCTGCCGCCGACCCGAGAAAAAGGGTTAAAAAAAAAGCCTCCACTTCCGACGATGGCTTCCAGCCATCTGACTGCTGCGGTGGTTTGACAGTTCTTAAATAGGTAAGGGGCAGGGCCACCCGGGGACATCACCTGAGTGACTCCACCCCATGTGACATCATTGATGTCACATGGGGTGGGGTCAAATGCATGATGTGCCTGGGTGACCCCGCCCCTTACTTATTTAAGAACTGCCAAACCACTGCAGCAGGCAGACACTGTGTAAATGTGTGTATTTGTTCTGTGTATTTAGATCTTTGCCTGGAGTTGCCCTTTTATTAGCTCTGATAGCTGAAATTTTATTTGTAAGCTCTGTGTAGTTATGGAGCAATATTTTGTTTATTTTATATTTTTTTCACAATACTGTTGAAACAAAATGTTTCAAGTAGTTTCTAATCTAAGTATATGGCATTAAATTAATTGTCCAATTTATGAAGCAGTTTTGTAAAAAGAGACATCAGTAGGTAGCAATATCATCCCTTATTTCTGGCAATCTGTAGAAAATATACTGTATTGACTTAACAATTTCAGCTACTTAACTGTACATCATGATTGGATAGAAACTGTAAACAGCGAAATGTAAACTGGAATCTGAGGGATTAGGCTTATGTTTTCTAAATGAATTTTCCCTGTAAATGAAACAGAAACATGTCTGCCTGGTAATGAAATGTAGAAAGGATGTCTTGATCGATGTTCTTTGCAATAAGAAATCTAATTGTGGCAATTATAATAGAAGTAAATGATAGCAATAACAGCTTGACAAATGTGTGTGCTTGGGTGATTGCTATACTGCAGATTAATCTGTCAGGCTCAGTAACGTCAATATCCTTTTTTATTCCCATGGAAGTAAACTAATCGTTATGTACGCAGTATGGATGAGTACAGGCTTGCACATTTTTATTGCTGTCCATAGGAAGTTTACATGTTCTCCTTTTTCTTTACAAATTTTCACTTGCGAGTCCTCTTGGTCTTCAAATTCCGTACAGAAGGCACACGCCAGCACAGAAATATGAGGAAAACAATGCATAACACTAGGGGTGTATTTGCCACAAGGCAAACAAGGCACTTGCCTAGGGCGGCAGCACCTCTCACTAGAAGAAGGCATGAAAGAAGGGACATGTGCACCATGGGAACCAGGTGGGATCCAAGAGAGTTTGCTGCCTGTTTGATGGATTATGTAGAGCCTGTCTCTCGCTCTCGGGGATGTCCAGAGCTGTGAAGATGAGTGTCTATCACCGGGGGGGGGATGTAGTGGAAGGCTCTCCCAGGTGGGGTGCAGGGGTGTTGTTGGTCAACATCATTCTCTCTCCGTGGGGGAGGGAAGGGGGGGTTGTGTTGGTCGGTGTCCATGTGGGCAGATGATTTTTGTGCTGCCTAGGGCAGCACCAAACCTAAATGCACCACCGCATAACACTATAAGAATGATTACCTAAAGGTAAATATGATGTTCTTTTTGCAGGGAAATGTTTTCTTAGCGTAATGTGGTGAAAATTCACTTTGCAAGGAATACCCAATCATGTGGAAGCAAAAAAAGTATTGCTGCTTGCACATCATTGGATAATGGAAGTCAGCAGAGTTTTAACTCATTAAGCTAAGGGAACATTCCCTTAAAAAGTGAAAGGGTTAAAGGAGACCTCATTACCAGCTTAAAAATCACAACAGTTATATATTTTAACCACTTCAAGTCCGGACACTTTCACCCCCTTCCAGTCCAGGCCAATTTTCAGCTTTCAGCGCTATCACACTTTGAATGACAATTGCGCGGTCATGCAACACTGTACTCATATGAATTTTTTAGCATTTTTTTTTACACAAATAAAACTTTATTTTGGTGATATTTATTCACCACTGGGATTTTTATTTTTTTGCTCTATAAAAGAAAAAGTCAAAACATTTTGAAAAATAAGTGTTTTTCTTATAAAATTTTGCAAATAAATAATCTTTCTTCATAAATCTTGGCCAAAATGTATTCATCTATCTTTTTAGTAATAACCCAAATTAGTTTATAACCAAAACTTATCATTTTTCAAAACATTTTTTTTTTTTTTATATTATTATTCATGTTTTTTTTTTTTTAAATACTGTCACCCTAGCAGTACAGTGTCACCATAGTGACACTGTACTACTTGTGGGGGGTGATGAAGATGTGTTTTTCTTTTTTTACACTGACTGCTTTTACACCCATAAAGGCTGTAAAAGCAATCACTTCTCTTTCTCTTTGGCTGCATTTCTGCAGCCATTGAGAAATACTGTGCGAGCTGTGATTGGTCACAGCTTGTCACATGGTACAAGGCTGTTGTGAATAGCCTTGTACCATGTGGCCTCTGTGATCATTCACAGATTTCACAAAGAGTAAGCAATGATGTCTAAAAGTGACATCTTGTTTACTACTGTTCATGTGATCACTGATTGGCCAATCAGTGATCACATGAATCGGGACCTCACACAGAGGTCCCGTACAGCGATTTGTGTTCTCAGAGAGCGTGCACAGGCAATGGATGCGGGGGGACTTTTAGAAATGTCCGCCCGCATCTGCAGGGCTCCCTTCCGGCCGTTTATTGAAATGGGCCGGATGGGAAGTTGTTAAATGCTTAAATGTTTACCTGCAATGATGTTAGTTTCCATAAATTATTTTTTATTTACTTGCAACTTGATAGAAAATGTGACTACTCTAGGAAAAGGAATACCCTAGCGCAGCCCCCGCCTTCCTTGCTGGTAACCTAGACAGTCAGTCCTGGCCTTATGGTAGTCTGGATATCAAGTAAAAATCTGTGGCAACTTTAAAGTATATGTAAACCCTCACCTTGTAAAACAACCCATTCAGTTTAAAATAGAAATGAAAGGCAAAACATGTATGCATAGATATAAAAACATTAGAAAGAACTTCTTTTTACCTTTTTTAGAAGTGATCACATTCCCTCTGTTCTCAGCTGTAGAAGAGCTGGGGGAGGAGAAACCACAGACACTGATCTTCTCAGTGAAAGACTGTGCAGGGGGATGTCAGGACAGGTCTGATCATTGGAGGAGAGTACACAGAGTTCCCAGCATAGCTAGAGAAATGACTGGGCTGTGTTCTCATGCCTAGTGTAGTCAGTTTTTATTAGGAAAGCAGAGGGACTGGCAGGATCATCAGGGATTTCACACAAGGCCCGCAATACAAAGAAAACAGAATGCTTTTTCATATAAGTACACGGCACAGCAGGCACATATCAGGAATAGGAAATGTTGGGTTTACATACTGTTTAATCACTTGCTGACCTGGGAGTTTCTAAGCACTTGCCCAGTATTTCTGCTCTTTACATAGTATTTTATAGCATTGTTGGGGAAGAATTGAAGAGATTGTCAACTGACTGACCACTCTGGGTCTTCTGGGTCTTGGTCTTCTGACTTCACATTCAAGCTGGAGGTGCCCAGCACCAGTCTCAGGGATCTTTGGATGTGTACACAAGGGAAGCTTATACAGGCACATAACATGCACAAAATATGTTAAATGCACGTATAATCTTGGAAAATGGAAATGGAAAATGTTTTGTTGATGGGCATGGCCTGGAGAAAGAAACTCTTTACACCTCAATTCCTTTTTTTCTTGGATAATAATGTTTGCAACACCCTTGCAGACCCCTACTTACTGAAAAAAAGCTGCAGTATAAAATGTAAAGCTAATAAAGTGTTTATTTACCGATTGCAGATATTTCCACTCAATTTTCAGTTATCCATTTTCGTGCAATTATTTCCCTGATAATACTTTTCTAACTATAACATGTATGTATAATTAAAATGTGTAAGTTGTTTTAAAATGAAACATTATCTTTTCAGCTGTAATGTTCTTCTTCTAGATCATGTGCAGACACAAGGGTTAGAGGTGTTCTTGTGTCAATGCACATTTCTGCGTGTTGCTTGTCAGAATATACTTGAATTGAACTGCTGAATTTTATATTGACAAGTGAGGAAGAACCAGGGTAGAGAAGGTCAATCTGTTAATATACTGCCTCATTCTTTTTTGGGCACTCAGTACTCTGCACTTGTAATGCTGAATGTTTGTTTTTTCCAGGTTATTGTTGCTTAAAGTGGAACTATAGCGAAAACATTTTTTTTTGTTCATTTCGGATAGGATATGGAAGGGCTATAACCCCTGTCAGTATATTTTTTGTCATCTGTGTCCCACTGGGGAGATTTCACTTCCTGTACCATAGCCAAAACAGGAAATGAGAGGAAATATTTGCAAATTAAGAGAATTCCTTGGGGACCCCCAGGTCACCAGAACTAGTGTAAAAAAAAAACAAATATACACGTGAAACCAAAATACCTGCAGATTCCAAATTATGCAGCTGCCCCTTTAAGTGTGAAACACTATTGATACAATATGCTGAAATAAAGGTATGAGCTTGCTAGATTTCTAATTTTACGATTATTTCTCAATAAAAAGTGAAAAAAAAATTGGAATGTTGGTGACTTTTAGCATTTATGATTTAAACAAGGAAAAAGAAGAAAAACAGGTGTGTTCCTTAAAGTATGTAATACAACAGAGAAAGTTTAAATGGAGACATATTTAGAAGAAGTGACATTCTTACAAAAATTAAAAACCGGAAAGTTTAAATTAAGAGAAAAGGGTGAAAGAAATGCATGGTGCAACATGAAATATCCTAGGAATGTGTCGTAATTATTACATTGTTATTATTTGAATTGTTGAAAGGTGCAATCTTTTCTCTCTAATATTTCAGAATACGGTAACGATATTCATTTTTGCCACATGCTTTAACTCATAATAGTTTATTTGGAGCAAAGGCTCACTTTCAGAACTTCAGTAGCCATGTTTAGAATTTTTAAGAGCTTGTGACAGCTTAGTACATAAATGTTTGTAAGACGTGTATACTGTGAAGCTATGGCAGATGCCTACAAAATGCATTTAACCTTATTAATTAAAACATGGAGGTTTAGGTTTAGAAGCCATTTGGAATTCACACCAGCCCATACAGAAAACCCATTCTGACAAATGTCAGATATTGTGATTGCGTGTTTGTGAATGTTAGGAAATAAGTTATTTTTTTAACCCAATGCTTCCACTTATCCATGACCATGCTGACTGGGTCAAATTCCTTGCAGTTTTCATGTAAGCTGTGACTCTTTTTCCAAATTCTGAAGAGGGGGTCACAAGGAGAAGATGCAGGGGGCTAACTTGTTCTATCAGATCTGCTAACAAGAAAAATATAGACCCTTAAACCCCCCCCTTCCCTGAACTGTAAGATGATGTGCCTTCATAGATTTTTTGTGAATATTGATATGTCTGTAGCATAGTTAAAAGTTCTATAGACCACTTTTGTTATCTTGCATGAGTCTGCTTTGTAATGCAAGAAGTAAATTAGACTTGTGCGATTTGTTTTGTTATGAATCGAAATTAAGACTGACATTTTTTGATTCAGATGTACCTTAATCTCTGAATCACAACAGTAACACATTTCAACAAATACAAAATAAACTATAAGCAAAACAACAAATTCATTCATATTCATTTGTTTCATTTGGATGACATGATGCGATAGTTTGGGCTTTTGTTAAGTGTGTGAAGCACCTAAAATAGTGTAAAGACATAAAGATCGATCCAAATTGATTCAGATCCATTTGTTTTTAATATAGTGAGTGTAGTGTGAATATTCTAATAAGATTCTTTTTGTTTTGGGGTTGAACTTGAGAGACCATTTGTTTTAATTTGTATGTGGGTGGACCAACAAACAATGTCAGTTGGGAATGGGGATATTACTTCAACTTAATACATAATGTATTCAGATTCATTTGTTTTATTCGGATGAGAGCAGCGCAGTAGTTCCTTGACTCTTGGATAATTAGCCTATTCTTTTTTCATTAACATTTTTCATTATTATAAAAAATACACTACATATGAAATGGAAACATATTGCAATACATAAAGTAAGGTATAAAAGTAAAATAAGATGATCCCTGATTGTGTTTTGGTTGGATGGAGGTGGATCCATCAGCATTTACAAATCATAACATGAATTCAAAATTATTTTTTTTTTCCATTTGATACTTTTGGATGCATGCAGCTCCAGTTGGTATCATCCAATCAGCTCATTCAATTTTTCTTTGTGGGTTGAACTAGCAGGGATGACGCAGAGTGCATATGTAATCTTTCGAAAAATAACAAATTAACATTAAAATGAATATAGCAAATCTTCTGAAATAAAAGAAGAACAGAACTGAAAATATGAATTGTTTCAGCACAAAAAATATATCCTCTCACGAAATATGAATCATACTAACATAATAAATATGACAAAAATACATTTTTTACTTAACAAATGAAACTGAAAAGCAAAAAAATTTTCTGTTATACACATCTCTAGAAATAACCATAGGAAACCACTAAAACAAACGATAACTGCACAATCCAACATTTCATGCAAACTCTTTTACTGTAATAAAACTGAATACATTCAGGCGGCGAATAGTGATCACTCAGAATGATCTTCTAACATCTAAATCTTAGAAGAAAAAAATTGTACTCGCTGTGACCCATATACAAAGAACTTGGAGAGCTGTTTAAAGCACTACAGAGCCTCCCCCTGTAGTCCAAGGCACAGATTGCGTGCGAGTGTTCAAAAAAGCTCATCCAAGCTAGCAGAAGCAAATTATAGGGATTAAGCCTCATGGGCACAGTGTAACATGTCAAAAAGGAGCAGTTAGGAGGAGCTTAGGCTGAAGCTGTATCTTCACTTTTCTGTATAGTGGCTGGGTTCTGGTGTGTGGTGCTTCCACCTTCTGTCTTCATACTTACCTGTACATTACAATTCCCAAGAGACACTGGGACCAGGAGCTGAGCGGAACCACTTTTCTAAGACACTGTCAGAAAAGACTCTCTCTCTTAGCACCGAAGGAACCGATGAAAGCACATCTGCTGCATACTGACCAGTTTGCTGAGAGGCCAGATCAGTGAAATTACTGAAGGCAGCACAGACCACAGTGATAACATCTGCACTGTTGTCACAGGGAGACAGAGCATCCCCTGTGCACTCCACAGGGATTGGTGAGAGAGCACTGCCAATTGTTTACACTGCTAGCAGGGACTGAGTTACTGGAGGCAGAGCATTAGGTATACTGTACCTATACCGCACCTTTGCTGCATGCTGATTTATTAAAACCATCATTAAGCGCACCATCGCTTCTTAAAGGGCCCCAACAGTAGCTGGCAGAGGAATAGCATAAAGGATTGAGTAAAGTCATCCTGCAAGTCACCTTTGTTCCCTTCTCCCCTTTCCTTCATTTCTATAGACAGTACACATCCAGTCGGCCTAGGCCTAGCATAGTTGCCATTAATGCACTTTGGCAGTATAATTTCTGTATTCAGTGAATAAAGTTTTATAACTGCTCACTGCTGCATAGTAGGTGCCCTTGCTACCATTTATGTTGATCTGGATGCCAAGTGTCATCTTATGCCTAGTCCTTTATACTTATCGCCCTGTATGCTAACATTGTATTACCACTGTCAATCTATTTCTGTGCTTACTTCATTACCAACCATATCAGCTGACATTATATTAAGTTTGTCTTTACTAACTGGTTCAGTGCCTATTTTCTTTGATATGGTACTACTGGGTACTAAATTTTACTTTCAGTGATTTTCTGTGACATTGCATGCTTTATACACTCAACCTAGTGTGTCAGAGGGGCTGAAGTCCTTGAGGAGGTCAAGGCAAAGAACAGAGAACCCATCCTATCCAGCTGCTCCTGCGGGGCTTGTGATACACAAGTTTCAGGGAAGCATACATTTACAAGGAAATGTTTAGGGGAACGACTGTCCTTTCAGACATTTTTATGTGTGCATGTCAGTGTTACGAACACTGAATCTTGTTCTGCCTAATTTTGGTATTAAAAACTTGCCTTGGGATTGAAAAGGAAATATATTCATACTGTAACTTATACTTATAACAACCTCTCTCTTTAACAGTATGTTTTTTTTATCATTATATTGTTATATTCTTCAAAGTTTGAATTGCATGGGGATGCAGAGTTTTACTTATTGGCAGGAATGTATTGCTAGTTTGAATCAAACTGTTGGCCTTGAATTGAATGAAGGCAGCATGCCTCTGGACCTGACACTGACTAATGCAGAAAGTAAAGAGCTCAACAGGAGAGGATCTGTTCATTCCTTCACCTCCTACGCTGAAAGCTTAGAAGGATTAGATGAAGCCGGGCAGGGAAATGTTGACTACAGGACAGCTGGAGCATATGGTAATCTGTAGATTTTCTTAGTAATCTAAAAGATGCCAAGATACCAGACAACTGGCCTGCTAGGAGGCAGATGGCACCTCTTTTTTCTTTTAATTCTTATAAACTTTAGAGTAAACCAAAGCAAAGTGTATTTGTTTGCAAACTACTGGGATGCTGTGACATACTTTTCCTCTATGGTACAATGTATAAAGAAGAGTTTGTAAAAACAATATTTTGCTCATTTGATCTAACATTGGTGAATTTAAGGAACAATTTGATGAACATTTCATCTATACAGTTGGCTTGATTTAGTAAAGGCAAATAAACAGAGCTTGTAAACCCTTATATATACCTGGTGAAGTGACTGGCCTCAGGTAATACACAGAAACTAACCACTTCAAGTCCGGACACTTTCACCCCCTTCCTGTCCAGGCCAATTTTCAGCTTTTCAGCACTATCACACTTTGAATGACAATTGTGCGGTCATACAACACTGTACCCATGTGAATTTTTTAGCATTTTTTTAGACAGATAAAACTTTATTTTGGTGGTATTTATTCACCACTGGGATTTTTATTTTTTTTGCTATATAAATGAAAAAGTCCAAAAATCTTGAAAAAAAGTGTATTTCTTATAAAAGTTCTTAATAAATCTTGGCCAAAATTTATTCAGTTGTCTTTTTAGTACAAAAAAAAAATAACCCAGATTGGTTTATAACCAAAAATAATTATTTTTATTTTATTTTTTTATATTATTATTTATGGGTTTTTTTTTAACATATCGTCACCCTAGCTGTACAGTGTCACCATAGTGACACTGTACTACTTGTGGGGGGTGATGAAGGTTTTTTGTTTTTTACACTGATTGCTTTTACACCCATAAAGGCTGTAAAAGCAATAATTTCTCCTTCTCTCTGGCTGCATTCTTGCAGCCATTGAGAAATACTGTGTGAACTGTGATTGGTCACAGCTTGTCACATGGTACAAGGCTGTTGTGAATAGCCTTGTACCATGTGATCTCTGTGATCATTCACAGATTTCACACGTAGTAAGCAATGATGTCAGAAGTGACATCTTGCTTACTACTCTTCATGTGATCACTGATTGGCCAATCAGTGATCACATGATCGGGACCTCACACAGAGGTCCCGTACAACGATCAGTGTTCCGCTGTGTGCTCAAGTCACAGCGGGCACTGAATTGTATTGCTGCGTGCTCCCAGGGAGCGTGCACAAGCAGGGAAGTGGGGAGGACTTGTCTATCTGCAGTCTTCTCTTCTCTACATCCATTCAAAGTGCTGATTTTTTAAAGCTTGTAAAGCTGTAAAAAAAATAAGGGGTGGAGAGCTGAAGTTACTCTGTAGAGCTCAGAGAGAACAGCTCTAATAGCTGATTGGAGGGAAGGGACACACCCCCTCCACACAACTCCCAGGAACAGATATGAGGCTGTCAATCTGCCAGAGGTCCCTCCCCTGTCACCATTTTTCTCTTGGTGTCAGGAAAACTTGTCAGAAGTGATTCATGCTGATAGAAGAGGAACAAATCAGCAGATAGAAATTACACTCAGTGTTCTTAATTGAGAGGGATATGCTTTGTTCATATTTCATGTCTGAGGTTTACAAGCACTTTAACAGAATGTGGTAATACCCAGTCAGGTGCAAGGAAAATAAAAAAAACATATTTGCTTGTACATGATTGGATAATGGAAATCAGCAGAAATTTACCGCATTTGCTAAGCTCCATGGAAAATGAGTGTAACTACGCTCTATTTGCCTTTAATAAATCCACCCCACTGAATGGAGCAGTCTTCTCCAAAAGTTATTGTACCCCACACAATATTTTACTGTATATTATTGAAGCATTCCAAGCAGCTATAAAAAGTACTATATACTGAAAAAGTAATTAAATGTATTCTTTAAATTAACTAAATTAAACTTCACTCAGGTTGTAAAATAATGAAAGACAGCAGCTACAAATGCTGTAGCTGCTGAATTTTAACAAAGAGACGCATACTGATCCATGGTCCATACTGGTACATACTTTCCAGTCTTCTGTGATCAGGCATCTTAATCCTGGTGAACATGTACAAAAGTCGGCTGGTTCAGCAGGAACTGGCTGACTTTCAGTACATGTGTACCTCTGTCTGTTCAACAGAAGCCAGTTTAACGACTGCCTTCTGCCAGTCTTGCTAGGTGATGTCATTGGGTGGCCCTACCCCTTAGCTTATTTAGCGGCGTGAGGCGGCGGAGCTGCCAGATGGCAGGAGCAAGCGTCGGGTGCAGATCTCGGCCAATGGCGGCAGGGTTCATCCTGATTGACGCTGGATTTGCTTTGGGGGACTTGTCAAAAACTGTCTTTGTGTTTTTATTTATTTTTGATGAATGAATAGGGATACAATTTACCCTATACACCTCTATTCCAACGCAGGGCCCCATATTGAGGACATGTTGTCTGGTATGGTTCAGAAGGGGGGACGCTCTCTTGCCCCCCCCTTTCCTGGCCTTCCAGGCTGCATGCTCAGATAAGAGTCTGGTATGGATTTTGGGGGGATCTCCATGCCCTTTTTTTTTTTTTATCCTGTCATGGGATTCCCCTCAAAACCCATACCAGACTCAAAGGGCCTGGTATGGATTGGGGGAGGGACCCCCACACTATTTTCTTTCTTAAATTTTAATTGCCGGCAATTCTTTTGCTTGCATTCAGTAGTCAGTGGGGAACCTTGTTGACAGCTGGTGATTCATCTGTTAAGGACGTGGCGGGTGGCTTGCCAGGCTGCTCCTTAACAACTATTTACTGGTTGTTAAAGACACCAGCAGCTGCTGCTAAGAGCAAAAAAAAAATGCTGGAAAATGGCTCTTAGCAGCGATCAGCAGCATTTAGGAGAATTCAGCCTTTTTTCTGCCAGCAAATCGCTCCCAAAAACGCAAACAAGCATTTTTTTCTTCTCCTAGAAGCTGTAGCCTTAAAAACGCAAGATTAAATAGTGTGCATGGACACATAGGATAACTCTATGTTCTTCTAGGGGCAGAAAAAATACTCTCATAAGTATATATTTTTAGGAATGGAAAAGAGTGAGTCAGTACCCTGAGCCATTCAGGCACTGCTACAGCACCTATATGCTGTCAAAGAAACATGCTGACAAGAGCAGAAAGATGAGGGGTGAGCTTACCAGTCAGCTTATGCTGCTTCTTCACTGTCCAATCATGGGCAGGGGACAGTGGCATGACTTGGCTATCATTGCATAACTGAAGTAAGTAGAAATCAGGTCACCAGCCTTCCTTTCCTTTATGGCAGGCAGGTTGTCTACATCTCAGGACTAGCTGGACAGATTAATTAAGTGTTCCTGCATGGCAAGACCACTTCCTGTTATCTCACATATATATTCTTATTATTATAGCCAAATTTACCACCCTAACTCCTCCCACAGTTTTTACACTACATAGACAGTAATATACGGAAACGTGCGGATTGTTCCCGATTGGGGTGCTATTACTTTGTGGAACGTTTCGCCGAATGTTTCACGAAATATCGGCGTTTTTGTGGTGAAATTGGTCCCATAGGAATGAATGGCGGAATGTTCAAAACTAGAGTGGGAGCTGACAAAAGCTAGAGTGTGAGCTGAAAAATCAGGACATGATTTCTAAACTGCCATCACTCCCTCATTTTCAAGCCCACCTACACAAATCCTATATCAAAACGTTCAGCTATCCCTGCTGCCACTAAAAATGTCCACGGCTAAGCCATAGTCCTGATAGTTTTCACAATATGACCATTTGTTTGCAACTCACGCCGCCCGTTGACATTCATTGGATCTCCACTCTAGCCACCTCAAATTTGAAGGGCAATTTTTAAACTGCGACTGTGCCTTCAATTTAATATTTCAGAGACATACTATGCATCAAAATATAGGTCTGGGTCTTGTGATTCTCACAATATAAAGCTCTTTGGTGTAGGATTTATAATTTTTAAAGTACAACCATTTGAAGATGGCAACCGCCAGTGAAGTGAGCAAGTTCTCTGCCCTTGCTGTAGAGTGAGTTGCCATAGGAACCCAGGTGTGTGAGCAGGCAGCAGAGTGACAAGCCACTCCACCCAGTTACTCCGCCCACTCCAGTTGTAGACTACTGGTGGAGGCAAGAACACTTCACACAATTTCCCCAGAAATTGTAGCTTTTCTAGTTATTATTATTATACAGGATTTATATAGCGCCAACAGTTTGCTCAGCCCTTTACAATATAACGGGAGACAATACAAACACAGTACAGTTCAATACAAGAGCCAAACAACTGTCATATATGTATTATAACATTATATTTAGCTGTTTGCTTAAAGCTTGAATTTGAATACATTTTTTTACCTGATCTAAGAGTATTTGAACATATAGCTGATCTTTAAGTAGGCAAAATAACATATTTTTGCCAAGTCTATTCATATAGTGTGTTTTTTGTTTTTAAAAGTACTCTTAGTGTTACCATTTTGATACTTCATGGTAGCATTCATGAACAAGTACTGTAATTCCTATGTGTATGTGTGTAAGAAATGCTCTTTATTTAGCTTTGAAAACACAACACTGTATTTTGGAGACTTGTGTCTGCGGTTTTGCTGTGTCAGAAAAAAATATTACTTTAATAATCAAATTATGTTAATTCATCATACAGGATTCTAAAAACATGTAAGTGTATCTAATAATTAAAACCTTGGATACAGAGTGACTAACAAAAATTACTTGCTTTTACACCCCCCCCCATAAGATGAACTCTGGCCAGGGTTGAAGGTTCCTTGCCTTCGTCTTTAGTCATTTTAAATTGCATTGAGCTGTTCCATTCCATAACATTGACTCAGGCTGCAGACATTGACAGATAGCTGTAGTGACAGAATTCTCAGTTGCTCCAAATGTAGCTCAGCAGCTAACAGATGTACCTTTATGTAGAAAGCTATAATTCTGTGCATGGCTATGAAGGTCAAACTTTAAAAGTAGCTTTAAAATGAATCTGCATAAATATATTTCATTCACACTTACTTTTATCCTGTGGCACAGATAGTGCCTTTGAATGCTACTGTGCAATGCAAATACACATATCCACATTCCTGTTACAATTGTCACAGTGTTCCCTCTAAATCCTGTAATGACTGAGCAGTAAAACAATAAGAAGATGATTATACATTTTTTTGCATAATGACTAATGTCAAATCAAATAAACCTCCTATATGGTTGTATTTTATTATACCATATTATAAGGTAAAGATGATACTTTTTGCAGACTGTATAAATCATGTAGGGTAGGGGCATGACCAATAATTATGATTTAGCGCACTAATAAAGGTTTGCAATGTGGTTTAAAAATATATAGATTTGAAAAGTATATTGCTCAAAAAAATTAAAGGAACACTTTGAAAACACATCAGATCTCAATGGGGAAAAATATCATGCTGGACATCTATACTGATATGGATGGGGTAATGTGTTAGAAACTTAAGGATGCCCAATTGTTTGATGGAAATGAAAATTTTCAACCTACAGAGGACTGAATTCAAAGGCCCCACCCAAAAATCTAAGTGAAAAAATGATGCACCAGGCTAGTCCATTTTGCTGAAATTTCATTGCAGCAACTCAGAATGGTACTCAGTAGTTTGTATGGCCCCCACGTGCTTGTATGCATGCCTGACAACATCGGGGCATGCTCCTAATAAGATGACAGATGGTGCCTGGGGTATTTCCTCCCAGATCTGGACCAGGGCATCACTGAGCTCCTGGACAGTCTGAGGTACAACTTGGCCGTGTCGGATGGACCGAAACATGATATCCCAGAGGTGTTCTATTGGATTTAGGTCAGGCGTGCGTGGGGGCTATTCAATGGTATCAATTTGTTCATCCTCCAGGAACTGCCTGCATACTGTCACCACAATAGGCCGGGTATTGTCGTGCACCAGGAGGAACCCAGGACCCACTGCACCAGTGTAAGGTCTGACAATGGGTCCAAGGATTTCATCCCAATATCTAATGGCAGTCAGGGTGCCATTGTCTAGCCTGTAGAGGTCTGTGCATCCCTCCATGGATATGCCTCCCCAGACCATCACTGACCCACCACCAAAATGGTCATGCTGAACGATGTTACAGGCAACATAACAGTCTCCATGGCTTCTCCAGACCCTTTCACGTCTGTCACATGTGCTCAGGGTGAACCTGTTCTCATCTGTGAAAAGCACCAGGTGCCGGTGGCAGACCAGCCAATTCTATTTTCAATGGTAAATGCCAATTGAGCTCTATTGTGCCGGGCAGTGAGCATAGGGCCCACTAGAGGATGTGGGGCCCCTAAGGCACCCTCATGAAGTCTGTTTCTGATTGTTTGGTCAGAGACATTCACACCAGTGGCCTCCTAGAGGTCATTTTGTAGGGCTCTGGCAGTGCTCATCCTGTTCCTCCTTGCACAAAGGAGCAGGTACTGGTCCTGCTGATGAGTTAGGGACCTTCTACGGCCCTGTCCAGCTCTCCTAGAGTAACTGCCTGTCTCCTGGAATCTCCTCCATGCTCTTGAGACTGCTGGGAGACACAGCAAACCTCCTGGCAATGGCATGTATTGATGTGCCATCCTGGAGGAGTTGGACTGCTTGTTCAACCTCTGTAGAGTTCAGGTATCACCTCATGCTACCAGTAGTGACACTGGCCTTAGCCAAATGCAAAACTAGTGAAAAACAGTCAGAAAAGATGAGTAAGGAAAAAAATGTCAGTGGCCCCCACCTGTAAAACCATTCCTGTTTTGGGGGTTGTCTCATTCTTGTCCATCTATTGCACCTGTTGTTAATTTCATTAACACCAAAGTAGCTGAAATTGATTTTAATTGACTTGATGCTATGCTTTTAAAGTGTTCCTTTAAATTTTGAGCAGTGTATATTTTCAATCTGCTGTATTTATATGTATGTGGATCCAGCCCACAATTACAGTTTTGTCTGTTCTGGTAAACTTTTCATACTCTTCATGAACGGGACAGTTTTGTGCTTTTGTGACCAATAACAAATTATTTTACTTTTTAACTTGTATTGCTTTTAAACTGTTCTGTGTATTAACAACAGTTACATTGTATGTATGTATGTATGTGTGTATATATATATATATATATATATATATACAGTGGGGATCAAAAGTTTGGGCACCCCAGCTAAAAATTTGTATTAATGTGCATAAAGAAGCCAAGGAAAGATGGAAAAATCTCCAAAAGGCATCAAATTACAGATTGGACATTCTTATTATATGTCAACAAAAGTTAGATTTTATTTCCATCATTTACACTTTCAAAATAACCGAAAACAAAAAAATGGCGTCTGCAAAAGTTTGGGCACACTGCAGAATTTATAGCATGCACTGCCCCCTTTGCCAAGCTGAGACCTGCCAGTGTCATGGATTGTTCTCAATCATCGTCTGGGAAGACCAGGTTATGTCAATCTCAAAGGTTTTAAATGCCCAGACTCATCTGACGTTCCCCCAACAATCAGCACCATGGGTTCTTCTAAACAGTTGTCTAGAAAACTGAAACTGAAAATAGTTGACGCTCACAAAGCTGGAGAAGGCTATAAGAAGATAGCAAAGCGTTTTCAGATGTCAATATCCTCTGTTCGGAATGTAATTAAGAAATGGCAGTCATCAGGAACAGTGGAAGTTAAAGCAAGATCTGGAAGACCAAGAAACATATCAGACAGAACAGCTCGCAGGATTGTGAGAAAAACAATTCAAAACCCACGTTTGACTGCATGATCCCTCCAGAAAGATCTGGCAGACACTGGAGTTGTGGCACAGTATTCCACTATAAAGAGATACTTGTACAAATATGGTCTTCATGGAAGAGTCATCAGAAGAAAACCTCTTCTATGTCCTCACCACAAAAATCATCGTTTGAACTTTGCAAATGAACATATAGACAAGCCTAATGCATTTTGGAAACAAGTTCTGTGGACCGATGAGGTTAAAATTGAACTTTTTGGCCGGAATGAGTAAAGGTACATTTGGAGAAGAAGGGGCACAGAATTTAATGAAAAAAACCTCTGTCCAACTGTTAAGCATGGGGTTGGATCAATCATGTTTTGGGGTTGTGTAGCATCCAGTGGCACAGGGAACATCTCACGAGTAGAAGAAAAAATGGATTCAATAAAATTTCAGCAAATTTTGGATGGTAACTTGATGCCATCTGTGAAAAAGCTGAAGTTAAAGAGAGGATGGCTTCTACAAATGGATAATGATCCTAAACACACCTCGAAATCCACGGGGGAGTACATCAAGAGGCGTAAACTGAAGGTTTTGCCATGGCCTTCACAATCTCCTGACCTCAACATAATTGAAAATCTATGGATAGACCTTAAAAGAGCAGTGCGTGACAGACAGCCCAGAAATCTCAAAGAACTGGAAGACTTTTGTAAGGAAGAATGGGCAAAGATACCTCAAACAAGAACTGAAAGACTCTTGGCTGGCTACAAAAAGCGTTTACAAGCTGTGATACTTGCCAAAGGGGGCAGTACAAGATATTAACTCTGCAGTGTGCCCAAACTTTTGCAGACGCCATTTTTTTGTTTTCTGTTATTTTGAAAGTGTAAATGATGGAAATAAAATCTAACTTTTGTTGACATATAATAAGAATGTCTAATCTGTAATTTGATGCCTTTTGGAGATTTTTCCATCTTTCCTTGGCTTCTTTATGCACATTAATACAAATTTTTAGCTGGGGTGCCCAAACTTTCGATCCCCACTGTATATATATATATATATATATATATATATATATATATATATATATATATATATTTTTTTTTTTTTTTCCTTTGGAGTGTGTGTATTTCACTATATACATATATACAATGAAACTACTAGCAACATTGTAGATCACATTTTTCCACTCTTCTTTGTGCAATAGGTAGCAGTATATTTATTGGGGTATGTGTAGATGGACAGATTAGCATGTGGGGTGAATTTGAGATGTTTAAAAAAAAACTTCAAAGGTGCTTCTGACCTCCCTTTTGACCTGCATTTGACTTCATTCTAAGCTGCTACAAGCTGCTTTTTCCTTCCAATGGACATTTATGGGGAAGGTCTATTGTAAATAAGTGCCCTTAAACACAAGCCTTTGCACTGCTTTATTATATGATTGCCAGTCTGATTGGGTTTGGGCACAATCTCTAGGGCTCAGGCTTTTAGAGCTGGCTGCACACACAGCAGTGGACACCATTTGGGAAATGCAACAACTTTGTGCAGGAATTCCCTGTAGGTTAGGCTGTAGATAATACATACAGATTGTAAGCTCTAATGAGCAGGGCCCTCTGTTTCCTCTTGTGCCAAATTGTATTGTAACTGTAATGTCTACCTTCATTTTGTAAAGCGCTGTGCAAACTGTTGGCGCTATATAAATCCTTTATAATAATAATAATAACAACAGCATACCTCCCAACTTTTTGGGATGGGAACAAGAGACACCTATTAGCAAATGTATGTAGGCATAGGACACACCCTCTGTCACGCCCCCTTAAAGGAGAATTGTACAAAAAAAATTAGTTAAACCCATAAGTGCTTTTTTTTACAACTACTCTTTCTTTATATTGGTTTTTGAAGGTTGCAAATGCAACCATTTAGAAACTGGATGAAAGGTTTATCACTGAGAAACATTTTTTGAAAGATAAATAGTGCATTTTATGTACAACTATATAGATCAGAGGGAGGAAAGAGGGACTTTGTTCCAAATCAGGGACAGTCCCTCAAAATGAGGGACAGTTGTGAGGTATGCGTACAATATATACAGCCTGTGACTATTTCTTGACTTCTGCATTCATTAAACAGAACATGCAGATGTACAGTATTATAAGAGCAAATATATATAGGAAAAATAACTCAGCGAGCGCTCATTATAAATAAGCCACTATGCACAGTAAAAGGGAACCATAAAACCTTCCAAATAACACATATAATCAAGGTAAGTGCAGCGCTAAACATATAAAGATATAAATTCAATAAATCAGTAGTCCTTAGTATAAATCATATATGCATGACAAAAGTTCTAAAACAATAGAGCTCCGTGTGACTTCACATGTTTCAGTGCAAAATTCCTTCAAACAGATAGGTGAGAGGCAAGGTAATGGGTAAAGTGCGCACTCACCGGACACGCAATGGTTATGCGCAGTGTATAGTATAGTGGAGGTCTGCCAATGGGTCCCTCTCAGCATAGGAACGGGATTGACCCAGGATAAGTAGATGTCATCAAGATATATTCAACCGGAGGTCCCCTTTAAGGACACGGGTGCAGCCTCTTCAGTGTGGTACAGTGGTCATCAGGGGGAGCTCTGGGGGATTAGGTGCTCGGTAAAGAGCAAAAGATGGAAAAGCCCATAGTGTAGTAGACTCAATGTTTAATGAAAGGTATAAATAAAAGGTATTTCCATACATGTGGATGTGTATTCATACACCAGAAATCTTGCGATGAACATGAACAATAAAATAACAATCATAGGGTTGCTATGAGCACTAACCAGCTGGTTTGGTAATAGGGGCCGCCGGACCTCCTTGATCCAGCGGCGTGACGTCAAAGCTCGCAGGTTCATCCAAAAATCGTTTTGTATGCGTGCCAGGGCAGTACAACCCCCATCCCCCCACAATGACCCATTTTTGGAAAGTAGACACCCCATGGAATTTGCTGAAAGGCATCTTGAGTGTGTGGAATATTTTATTTTTTGCCACACATTTTTGGAAAATGACCAAAATTAGTTTTTTTTTTATCTTACACAAAGTTGTCACTTAAATTATATATTGCTCACACATGCCATGGGAATATGTGGAATAACACCCCAAGACACATTCTGCTATTTCTCCTGAGTACGGGGATACCACATGTGAGAGAATTTTGGCAGCCTAGCCACATACAGGCACCCAAAATCCAATGACCACCTTCAAAGGGCATATTTCCTAATTTAATTTCCTCACTACCTATGACAGTTTCAGAGGCCCTGAAATGCCAGGATAGTACAAACACCCCTCCAACTGACCCCTTTTGGGAAAGTAGACACCCCAAAGAATTGGATAAGAGGCATGGTGAATGTTTTGCAGATATACATTTTGTCACAGGGTTTTGAAAAAAAAAAGAAAAAATACATTTTCGTTTTCGTTCTTCATTTATTTTAAACCTGTGACAACAAATGTTATGCCAAGTAAATAGACTCCAAACATGACATGCTTTAACCACTTGCCCTCCTGAGGATTTACGCCTTCCCTTTTCTGGCCAGGCCATTTTTTGCAGTACGGCGCTGCGTTATTTTAACTGACAATTGTGCGGCCATGCAACGCTGCACCCAAATTAAATTTATGTCCTTTTTTTCCAATGAATTGAGCTTTCTTTCGGTGGTATTTGATTGCCTGTGCATTTTTTAATTTTTTGTGCTATAAAAAAAAGACCGACAATTTTGAAAATAAAACTATATTTTTGACTTTTTGGTATTAAACATGTCCAGTAAAAAAATTTAAAAAATAAAATTTCGTAATAAATTGAGGTAAAAATGTATTCTGCTACATGTCTTTGCTAAAGAAAATCCCAACACGTGTAAATTAATTGGTTAACATGAAAGTTCTAGCATTTACAAATGGCGGTATGTATACTGTGTGGTGGTTTATCTAAGAATTTATTCTACTTATGAAGGGCGATGTCCTTTTCCCTTAAATAAAATATTAAATAAATTATATATATATTAGCACAAAACGCAAAAGACTGGTAATAAATGGATACTGGTACACACAATCAAAAATATAATATACCAATACTATACACCAAACAATTTTTCTAATGATAATAAAGATTAAAATCAAATTTAGTAATTAATGGTAATTTAGAGTACTTCAGAGGTCATTTCTCCCAAAACGTGGCCATAGAAATGGGAGAAAAGATTCCCTGATAAATCGTACTATAACCAATAAAAATTAATTAATTATGCAATATGTAGATTTTCAATATGACACCAAACAATTCTTAGCAGTAATAATATGGATCTCTCTATTTATATATGAACACCCAATGCAGTTATCACCCCAATGCAATTATTATCACTCCACACAAGAGAGGAGATATACAATACAATATTAATTCTAAACAGTCTCACCACACCCAGAACCTGGATTATGACGCCTCCCCAGTGGATTCAGCTGGCAATTGAAACGCCTTCAGGAATGGCCACAGGGAGCAAGTGAGAGATGTGGTAGTGCAATAGGTGGTAGTGTTGAAAAAAATGTAGGATGGTAGAAGTTCAGAGATTTAGAAGTTTAGTAGAAGTTTTTAAAAGTTTGAAAGGATTAAGTAGTAGTTCTTCAGATGGGATAGATTTCAGCCTCGTCAGATTTCTTCAGCTTTTCAGATCTCCTTGGTTTTTCTGTAGCTTTTCTTATTTTTCTTAGTATGAGTTTTTCAGCTTGTTTTTTAGCTTGTGTTTTTTTCAGCCTGTCTTTTATTTTTAAATGAGGTGCATGGCTTTTTTATACCATCCAAACCATTGTTCTAAAAGACCCTCCCAACAGGCTTTTTGATTGGCCGGTTGAGAAGTGTATGTACCTAGGATATCTCTCACCTGTCCACTGGGGGGCAGTCAGGGATCACAAAACAATTTGAGTATTAATGATGACTCATGCCTCCGTTGGAAACCAAGGTGATTTTAGGTATTTAATTATATGTCTTATCCAAATATTTTTTGATTCTACCTCTAATGTTCTGGATAGGAACCATAGAAAGATATATGTGTATTCAGTTATTCATTTCCCTGAGGTTCAAACTTGTGTGAAAACATTTGCTTTCTGATGGAAACATACAACTGATACCAATTCACAAAATATCTTACTTTTCACCATTTCATACTTGATTTAGTGGTATGCAATCCCCAACTCTGCTGAATATATTTTTGTTTGAAAAAGAGTGTGAATAATATGTCTCTTCTTTAATGTCTTTGTGGGTAGAAATATATGTTCAAGTTTCACCTTTTGGTTTTAGGAATGACAACCTCTGTTTACCTGTCCATTGTTAAGATAATAGGGTAAACAACCAGTTATACTTGTAGCCTTCATTTGAGAAGTTGTTGGCTTATCACTCTCCCCTAGGTTTTGTTTAATCTTCTCAGACTTACAAGTATCGTCTCACCATTGTTAATTTGGTCAGGTGTGATGACTCACTGTTTGGAAGTCCAACGTTGTATTTGACTTTATAATTTACTTTTTGTAGGTGGAATCTCCTCATTTCCAACAGACAATGGCAATTTGTTGAGAAAACATACTTTGCCAGTCTTAGAGTCACCGACATCAGCTCTCACGATTGTCTGTCTTGGGCCCTGTTTAACTACCTGTAGAAATTCAAATAACCTATTGTCTCTGGAACAGGTTCCTTCCACTCATTGTGGGTGTAATTTCACTAGAAGGTCATTTGAATTCTAACCAAGAAAGGTTAACCCTTAACAGATGGCTGGGCTTGTTGCTGTTGGAATGAAATCATCTTTTTAATAAATAGTCCTCCAAAAGTCACTACAACTGGAAATTTTTTTTTGTTTTTTTTACTAGATATAGCGACGATCAGCGACTTATAGTGGGACTGCGGCAGACATTCTGACACTGGGGGGAACTGACTTGTTGTCACTGACATTCCCAGTGACACCAATACAGTGATCAGTGCTAAAAAAAAAAGCACTGACATTATACTAATGCCACTGGGCAGGAAGGGGTTAACATGAGGGGTGATCAAAGGGTTAACTGTGCGCTGGGAGTGTTGTACTAGGGGGCCATGTCAGTGTGCTTCACAGTAAGCACACTGCTCTAGATGGCTGTGCTGTGCACAGCCATCCAGAGCGTTGTGTCAGAGCCGACAGGGAGGAGGACTGTTAGTAAACAAAGCATCCCTCTTCCCCCCATTGGAGATCCTTGGTAATCACTGGTTGCCGGCAGGGAATCACCGGCTGGGACCCGGTGACTAACAGCCACGGCCGCGAATGGCGGCGTGGGTAGGGTGTGCGCACACTCCCTACTCGGAAATGCAAAATCACATATATATACGTGATTTTGCACACTCCTGCCACCCTGTAGCAGTATATCTGCTATAGGGTGGCGGGGAAGCGGTTAAACTTGCGCATGTCCCTGCAATGGCAACAAACTACACACATTTTTAATATCCATGGGCAACACTTTAAAAGCATTTACAGATTACCAATTTAGATTTACACAGGGTCTAGTGCTAGAATTACTACCCTCTATCTGACATTCATGGTGATACCTCACATGCATGGTGCAATCTTTGTTTACATACCGACACTGACTGAAGCTTGTGTTTATCTTTGCGCGTGAGCACTGTGGGGGGGGGGGCACTTTTATTGTCATCACACGGAATTTAAATATCCCCTGTGATAGCAATAGGCAGTGATGGATACTCTTTTCTGAGAAATCTGGGATCTATTAAATTCTAGATCTCTCCTTAAAGCATCTGGTCACACCAAGATTGGTGTGTCATAGGGAATTCCCCTCACTTCATCTCACATTTGCAAAACAGCTGTTTCCTTGCTGGCATTGGGTGGCTGTGCACTTGGCGGGGGAGCGCACTGTTTGACAGCTAGTGTTACATGGCACCTAGGAAGTTGGGTGTTACATCACCTTTTCATTTTTTTTTGGAAAAGGTGAAGTTACATTTTACATTGAACTGTTTTGCCTTACAAAGGATTTGTAATTCTCTATAACCAATGTTGTTATTCAAAATCCCCTGCCAGACAGCACAGCCAGGTGCCTCAATTGCTTCTGCAAAAGCACAGCAGTGCTGCTTGATCAATATTACCATCTTGTGCATGACCTTCATGACTGCTGTATTACAGGGGCATAGCAGAAAGCTAATGCCAAGATCGAATCATATTCATGCAGTAAATGTATTTTAAAATGCATGCAGTCATGATTTAACTAATACATAACTTCATTTTTTATCTACATAAACTTCAGTTTTAAAAAAGGTATTTCTTATTTTTAAATAGTAACTCCACTTTTATTGTGAAAAAAAAAATTTGTAGCAGATTCCAACCTTTTCTGGCTCTGAAGAAATAGCTGTTTGTTTTACCATATCCTTTGCATACTAATTCTGAATGGGAGGGGCTGGTTCATTATATTCAGCAGGTGCACTCTCAATATTCTGATGAGAAAAGCTGTAGTGTCTTAATCTTTTTAGAAGCAATTAACCTTTGGGGAGTATTCCATCATAATGGAAATTCTTATTGCAGAGGGTACCTAAAATTTGACTTCTGGGAAATCATTGAACCAAGCATACAAGCAGGAAATGGACATTCATGGGGGGTTCTGTACAATGGCATACAGAACACTTCCAAGTTTCCATATTGCACTGAATTTTATAGAATATTCCAAATTGAAAAGGAAAGGTATTTTAATAACATTAACCACTTGCCGCCCTGCCACTGTATATATACGTGTGCAGGACGGCACTGGGGCGCAAAACCACGTTTTAAAACGGGTTCCACGCTCCTGATGGTTTCGCGGGCAGGGGGCGCGCGCTCCCACCGACCCGCGGGTGACACCATTCGATCCCGGAGGGATCAATCATTAGATTTCAGCCAGTGATGTCTGGCTGAAATCAGATGATCGGTCCCTGTCCTATCCTGTCCTGTGTTGACATTTACACAGGACAGGATATGATGTCATTCTTCACTGCCTGGACACATTCCGTTCCAGACAGAGAAGAAGACACAGTAAACGTGAGTAAAACACTACACATTTACAGTTAGAACACGCCTAGGTCACATTTAACCCCCTGATCGCCCCCCCCCCCAGTTAACCCATTCACTGCCCTGTCACCAGTGTCACTGATCAGTGAATCGATTTTTACTGATCACTGTATCAGTGTCGCTGGCAATTTCCGATAGTGTTAGCGCCCCTCCCAGATAGCGCCAGATTGCCCGCCAGTACACCAGTAATCCCGTTTAACCCCTTGATCTCCCCCCCCCAGTTAACTCCTTCACTGCCCTGTCACCAGTGTCACTAATCAGTGAACCGATTTTTACTGATCACTGTATCAGTGTCGCTGGCGACTTCCGATAGTGTTAGCGCCCCTCCCAGATAGCGCCAGATTTCCCGCTAACACACCAGTAACCCTGTCTAACCCCTTGATCCCCCCCCCGAGTTAACCCCTTCACTGCCCTGTCACCAGTGTCATTGATCAGTGAACAGATTTTTACTGATCACTGTATCAGTGTCGCTGGCGACTTCCAATAGTGTTAGCGCCCCTCCCAGGTAGCGCCAGTTTGCCCGCCAGTACACCAGTAATCCCATTTAACCCCTTGATCGACCCCCACCCCCCCAGTTAACCCCTTCACTGCCCTGTCACCAGTGTCATTGATTACAGTGAACAGATTTTTACTGATCACTGTATTAGTGTCACTGGTGACGTCCGATAGTGTTAGCGCCCCTCCCATATAGCGCCAGTTTGCCCACTAATGCACGGGATTTTTTTTACCAAAAACATGGAGCAGAATACATTTTGGCTTAAATTTATGACTAACTTTGAGTTTACGATATATTTTTTATAGCTGAAAGTAGAAAATAGTTTTTTTCAAAATGTTTGTGTTTTTACTGTTTATAGCGCAAAAAATAAAAAGCGCACAGATGATAAAATACCATCAAAAGAAAGCTCTATTTGTGTGAAAAAAAGGACGTATATTTCGTTTGGGTGCAGCATTGCATGACCGCGCAATTATCTTTTGAATTAGTGCAGTACCAAACAGCAAAAAAAGGCCTGGTCATTAAGGGGGGTAAATCCTCAGGAGCTCAAGTGGTTAAAGTATTATTATAATACAGGATTTAATTATTATTATTATACAGGATTTATATAGCGCCAACAGTTTGCGCAGCGCTTTACAATTGAAGGGAGACAGTACAATTACAATACATTTCAGTACAGAAGGAATGTGAGGGCCTTGCTCGTGGAGCTTACAATCTAAAGGAAGGGGGACGTGATGCAAAAGGTGATAGCTGCGGGGGATGTTCTGGTGGAGGTGATTCAAATACAGTTCTTAGGTGGAGGTGGGGTAGGCTTCCCTGAAGAAGTGAGTTTTCAAAGAACGCCTAAAGGCAGACAGGGTGGGGGCTGACCGGACATGCTGTGGTAGGGAGTTCCAGAGGATGTGAGAGGCTCTGGAGAAGTCCTGGAGGTGAGCGTGGGAGGAGGTGATGAGGGAGCTAGAGAGGAAGATATCTTGGGAGGAGCAGAGTGGGCGATTTGGGCGGTATCTGTGGATGAGGTTGGCGATGTAGCTAGGGGCAGTGTTGTGGATGGCTTTGTAAGCTGTGGTTAGTATTTTGAATTTTATACATTGAGTTAGTGGAAGCCAGTGGAGGGATTGGCAGAGAGGGGCAGCAGTCGCTGATCGGTTGGTAAGGTGTATGAGTCTAGCAGTAGCATTCATAATAGACTGAAGGGGGGATAGCCTGTGTAACGGTAGACCAGTGAGGAGGGAGTTGCAGTAATCGAGGCGGGATATAACCAAGTTATAAGTTGTTTTGTGGTGTCATTGGTCAGGAAGGGGCGGATTTTGGAAATGTTCCAGAGGCTGAGGTGGCAGGATTTAGCCAGTGAGTTGATGTGGAGCCCAAAGGAGAGGTCAGAATCTAGGATTACGCCTCGCACCCTGGCATGAGGGGAAGGACCAATGGTTGTGCTGTTGATCTTAATGGTAAAGTCATGAGTGGGGGATCAGGGGGAGGTAATATTACAAGCTTGGTTTTTGAAAGATTGAGTTTAAGGTAGTGATGTGACATCCATGCTGATATATTGCTTAGTAGATTTGTGATACGTGAGGAGATTGAGGAGGTGAGCTGGGGAGTGGAGAAGATAGATCTGGGTGTCATCAGCATAGAAGTGGTATTGGAAGCCATGGGAGGTTATCAGTTGGCCCAGGGAGGAGGTATAGAGAGAGAAAAGGAGGGGCCCAAGAACAGAACCTTGGGGTACCCCAACAGAAAGAGGAAGCGGAGCGGAGGAGTTGTATGTGACACTGAAAGTACGCTGAGAAAGGTAAGAGGAGAACCAAGAGAGAGCAGAGTCAGGGAGGCCGATGGAGTGGAGTTTACTGAGGAGGAGCGGGTGGTCGACTGTGGCAAAGGCAGCGGAAAATTTGCGCTAATAGTTTGCTCAGCACTTTACAATATAACGGGAGACAATACAGCAACAATACAGTTCAATACAAGAGGGATAGGAGAGCCCTGCTCCCTGGAGCTTACAATCTAAGAAATGACAGCATGGCCTGTGTAGCAAAGGTATATGCTATTTTCTTTTTATTTGCTATATATTTTTCCAAAAAGGTGGAGTTGCCCTTCAACTATTGCTGAATGTCTATCTTTTACTTGATTGCTTTTAACTATGACTACATTGATTCTATGGATCATCCAGTTTGTCAGGCAGCTCCATAATGTAAAAACACTTCAAGATAGGATTTATATGTATAGTCTTGTAAATAAATAAGCAATTGTCTGTCAATATATGTTGATAGCCTTGCACTGAGCAGTGCTTACTTCTGTGTTCTACTTGAATGGATACAATAATAAGAATGTAAGCATGCTTTATCCTTAATTACTTAATTAAACCCTGGCAATGTAATGCTATTAGCAGAAGTGTCCATGTATAGCGTTCTTTGAATTCTTTGGGCAAGTCTCCCTATCATTCTTGCTAATAATGACTTTTGTGGTCAAATGTCACATTTTATTGCTTCTCTACATCCCGGAGACATCTTCAATGACTATATGTGCTCTAGTGCTTTTCTAAACATTTACATTTTACAACTTTAGTGCCTTGTATTTGTTTTGTAAAGGATACTTATGTATTTGGTAATACTGTATTCTTGTGTTTACATATGAAAACTGTCTTGGATTCTTTGCAGTCCTTACAATTAGGAGTTCTGGGTTGTGCGGTCTGCCATATAAAGCAGGCACTTCTCACAGTAGGGCTGCCAGTATGCAGGGTTCATTGGAATCTAGGACATATCCTCTGCTAGAAGGCTGTTATTTTCAGAGGAGTGCAAGTCTATTTATCGGCTGCAATACTTAGCTGTAACTTACTGGAGTCACGCTAGGATTTTTGTGCTTGGAAGACAGCCCATATAGTCATAAATCCTCTATTTATTTTTATCAAAGTATTTCTGCTTGTAAGTCACATGTCAACGCCCACGGATGATATGTGATCTTTCATAAGGTGAATGTCTGTTATGTACCAGTTGTACCAGTGCAAATGTCTTTGCCATAGACCCCATATTTAATGTTCATATTATTGCATAACAATATGCAGCATTTTTTTTATATATACGGTTTAGATTTGTGTGTTTCCTAATCCCACCCCTCACCACCCCATGTTTTACAAATATATTCACATACTGTATGCCCAGGTAGAGTGTCTCAGCAATGTGAATTAAAGCAGCCTATTCTATAGGCAGAATATCCAAAAGTGACCGTCTAAATGCAATACAAACATTCTGATGTTCCTCAGCACCTAAAACCTGCAGCTCTCTGATATGCAAATCCTAACTTATTCACATACTGTATGCCCAGGTAGAGTGTCTCAGCAATGTGAATTAAAGCAGCCTATTCTATGGGCAGAATATCAAAAAGTGACCGTCTAAATCAAATACAAACATTCTGAAGTTCCTCAGCACCTAAAAACTGAAGCTCTCTGATATGCAAATCCTAACTTTTATTTTGACAGTTCAGGACTGACCTACACCATTCCCACCCTGTGTGGCCCACTACTGGTCCTTCAGCATCATCTAATGAATAGTGTAAGAAGGTAGAAAAAGAGTGAACCACAACCTTTGCATAGACAGGCAACATTTGGTTTGGCACTCCATGAGTTTTTAGAGGTCCCCTGGGTGCTTAATGAAAGGCATATGCACATCAGATACACAGAATATAACTGGATACTAACATTTATAGGTAAAGTTGATCCAGGGAACATCCAATTGCCTCTCGGGGGATCAGGAAGGAATTTTTTTCCCAGCAGGAGCAAATTGGATCATGCTTTGCTGGGTTTTTTTGCCTTCCTTTGGATCAACTGTGGGTATAGGATTATAACTTTTTGTTTTTTTTTCTATGGTTGAACTGGATGAACTTTTGTCTTTTTTCAGCCAGACTAACTATTGCTTTGGCTTTGGGGACTGTTTTTTTGCTTTAATTCTCTGGGGGGTTATTCAGAGGTTGCTGGTGTGATGGCCTATTGTAAAAGTAGGTGCATTAAAAAGGTGATCTTTGCATTGTTGGAATATTAGTCCTCTCTGGGGAAAAAGGATTTTGTTCTGTTTATGTAGACTTTGGCCTATAGTTATAGGGTGATAATAGCGTAATAGTAATATGTGCTGTAAGCATTGGCAACCACTCAAATATCACCTATGCCAACACTTGTGAAAGCTGATTGCCATAAATTCCTTATTTTCTATCCTTTCTATTCCGTTATGTGGTATTTTGTATGATAGATCAGAGCAATGATTTAATGGAATATAAAACATTATCACTTTGACTACAGTGTGAATGGTTTTTAGTTCTTTGTTGCTTTGAAAGTTAACATTTCTTTCATGCCTTTATTCTTTAACTTAATTTGTAAATCTGTCTCTACAAAGGTTGTTCAAATATTTGTTCTAATGAATGATTACCACAGCCATTGTATTACCAATAACTGTTTTATTTCTGCTGTTTCCTTTCCATCTTTTTTTTCATGGCATATGTTAAATAAAGTTTTCTTATTCTTTTTTCCTTAGGTACCATCATTATGTCAGAAGATTTGCGAGATGCCTTGGATAACATGTACGATGCCAGAATCCCAAAACTCTGGTATAAGATTTCCTGGGATTCTGCTACCTTAGGTTTTTGGTTTACAGAACTGCTGGAAAGAAATATGCAGTTCAGGAGCTGGCTATTTGATGGGCGTCCCAATCAGTTTTGGATGACTGGATTCTTTAATCCACAGGTACTGTACTTCCTCTTTATTATTACTGCATCTTGATTTTGAATGAGAGTAATTAAATCAGATATGAAATATCTGAAACCTTTACTCTTTTTAATTTTTAGTATATACGGACATTTTTAGTCTGTGAGCATTTCTACTCTGCAATGATCAAACAATTGACATGCTTGAGTGTTTTTTTGCAATGCTACAATGTTTCTTGGACAGTTTTTAAACATTTTACACAGTAGAATACCTTTTACGTAGCCATTTTCCATACCTCTCGATTCACTTTTTATTAGCATGTTAAAATGCAATAGTTTCATCATCATCTTTTTTTTTGCACTTATTAATTTTTAACAGGGATTTCTGACTGCCATGAGACAAGAAACAACACGCATGAATTTATCAAAAGGCTGGGCCTTAGATAGTGTCATTTTACATAATGATGTCACCAGAATGATGAAAGAAGATGTCAATTCCCCTCCTCCAGCTGACATTGGCGGAGTCTACATATACGGATTATTTCTTGATGGTGCTGGCTGGGATCGTAGAAACACAAAGCTTATGGAAGCTCAGCCAAAGGTACAGCAATACAGAGTGTGTGTGTGTGTGTGTGTGTGTTTGTTTGTGTGTGTATGGGGAGGGAATGCTAAATGGTTGAAAAATGGACATTAGAAAAGGTACAGGAAATGAGGTAGGCTCATATCTGGGCATCAAGGCATGAGCATATTGAAAAAAGGTAAAGTTAATAGAGCAAATTTAAAAACATATGAACATGGAAACGCTTTAAATGGGTTTATCGATTGATGATATTTGTGTAAAATACCTGTTTAATGTTTTGTTTTGTCTTAGTCCTCTTAGGACAATGGAAACTTATCACATTCTGCATGCACTTCCTGGTACATTAATAGTTTCCTAGGATGAACTAATGTTCCGCCCAATTTTTATAGTTTGCTATAGTTAGAGAAATGCCTGTTTTATTTACTGTGAATCCGGACTTAAGGCAAATTCTTGTTTGTTAACCACTTGCCGTCCGCCTGCTGTTTATAAACGGCAGGACGGTGGCACTCCAGGGGCAAGTTGCCGTTCATAAACGGCACCCGCCATTTCTAGCTCCCTGGGAGCGTGCGTCACCGCAATCCGGTGCCCGCTGTGTCCTCCGGACACAGTGAAACACTGATCGTCAGACGGGACCTCTATACGAGGTCCCGATCATGTGATCACTGATTATTTGGTTTGGTTGAAACCTAATTGGTAGTTTCATTTTGAATTGCTGTTTGCACTGCTTTATTAGCACAAACAAATCAAACTGCACAAATTTCCAGTTCTTCTAGTATACAAAGCTGCAAATACTTAAGAGGATATATTCTCATCTCATATACTATATATACTATATACTATATAATAATAAATAAAAATATTGTGCTCTGTATAACAAATTCTAAAAAATTAAACACACACATTCATTGTGAGACCACTCATACCTATGAAAAGTGATCAAAATAGTGAAAAAAAAATATAAACATGACATGTATAGTCCATGCAAAAGACAATAAAGTCCGTGTGATTATAGGGTTCCACAATCAATTAGTGAAGCTAATCTCCAGTTCCATAAATGTGATGTTGTTACTGTGGATCCTGTTGCATCCAATTAATCGCCAACAAGTGCATCACCACCATGTGAATAAATGGAGGCTTACCAGATGCAAAGACCCCTTAACTATAGGGGGTCTTTACCAGCATTGTGTTGTAAGATATCATCCAGATTTCTATGCCATATCAGAATCAAAGTTCTCTCAAATCTCCCAAATCAGAATGTAAACTCCACAGGCATCAGTGAGTCTGCAGCAGCACTAGGAAGCCAGTCAGCCGCTTCTGATACCAGGGAAACTCCCCAACTTGCAGGAAAGCCTCATCCAGGTCCATGTGTAACCTCACATCCCTTCCTGCTGAATGTTTACAATCATCTCTGACATCAAGAACGTGCTGGATGACCCATATTTATTATTGCACTGCTTTATTGTTTAAAAGAAATCATTTTATTTGCATCTACTATTTTCTTTATCTTTATATTACATCTGCTATCCTTGTAGACTTTCATACAGGTGTAATTGTGTGGAATGGTTAGAATTACTATGACAAATTTTCTTTTAGTCAATAGAGTCCTGCAGTTTTAAATATTGTACATCCCTTTCTCAGATGTACCTCACTCTCAGGAGTTCATCCTAACCCCCTCTGTTTTCATGCAAGTCAGGAATACGTTGACAACATGTCTCTGGGGACTCATTTTAAGGGATTTTTATTCAGCCAGTATCCAGCAATGTGTAACATCAAAATAACAGCGCAAAATCAAGGTCTCCAAATAAATATATTATAAGTGCGTAAATACAAAATCAAATGTCCAAGTGAGAAAAAGTCCTTATTTCCATTGAATTTCAGTGTATAATTTATTCAACATATGCTGCCACCTTCCACCACGTGCAAAATAATATCAACTGCACTCACCAGATGAAGGTGAGTAATGAGCCTTATAGGATATAAAGGATCCTAAGCCCTCTAGGTAAGATCAAATCTTCTTATTCACCATTAATGGGGATAAAACGCCTCCACTTTATTCCTCCATAAATTCCTCAATATTGCAGAGAAAAAAAGAAACTACATAGTGTAATACTGCCAAATACTCATAAATAAAAGGATAAACTCAGGCCACTCACATGGTCAAATATAATAAAAAAGCCTTGTTTAATCGCCTGTATGGCTTAAAAGTATCCAGGTTCTACAATCAGAAAAATATATTCAGTTGGATAGCAGAGGATGATCAGCCTTCCTTCTCTGAAGATGGCCGCTTGGAACGCACTCGGCTTGTGTTCCAAAGACCGGAAGTGACATAGACCCAAATGATGGCGGACTGGAAGTACGTCAACGCGTTTCGCCCCTCCCACAGGGCGTTCTCAAGACACCACCTTCAGTCACTCGCCGACATTTATACAGCTCAGGGAGAGCTCAATTCTATCTGGTATGCAAATGTCCTTAAAGTAACCCCCACTGCACCGCATTGTTTGTGAGTCATTCACATCAATGCTATCAACCACTGCCCACTCCCCATAGCTCATCCTCTACAACTAATCGTGAGATACCTTTACAATAAATGGGTTACAAATACAAAAAAAAAATTATTTAAAACAATGAAAAATATATTAAATATGTTAAAAATAAAAATGAATTAAAATAAAATGTATATATATTTTTTATATTTTTTTTTTATTTTAATTAATTTTCATATTTTTTATTTTAATTAATTTTCATTTTTAACATATTTAATATATTTTTCATTATTTTAAATAAAAAAAATTGTTTTGTATTTGTAACCCATTTATTGTAAAGGTATCTCACGATTAGTTGCAGAGGATGAGCTATGAGTTTTTGTATTTGGGCGCTGGGGTATATATATGCACTATATATATTTTATTTTTGTACCCAGCAATGTGCTGGTCCCTGCAGACCTTGGTGGCTATATAAAGGTCTCCAGAGACCAAGGCAGGCTTGTGCTGGGTGAATAAAATCACTCTGAATGGCACTCTAGAGTGTTGCTGTCTCCTCACCCCTTTTACATATTTTTTTACTGCCCTCAAGTCTATCCTACTGAAGCTTCTGTGCAGCTTGTAAATGTAAACCCGTCATGTTGTTCAGTTTAGAAAGTCCCAGTTATACTACAATTATTATTATATCAAGATATATCTTCAACACAATGTCATTCATTTTACCTTCAATTTTCTGTTTACTGAATATAAAGCTTCAAAGCCCATATTATACCAAAAAGTAATGAAGACTGCACATAGAGCAAAATGAACTTTTCCAACAGCATGTGTGTATTATCAGGAACATTTCCTGGGGCAAATCAAAATTTTCTGTTTACATAAATATAAAGCTTCAAAGCCCACATTATAAGAAAAAGTAATGAAGACTACACATAGAGCAAAAGGAACTTTTTCTGGCAGCATGTGTGTATTATCAGGAACATTTCCTGGGGCCAATCTTTAAGGCTTTGAGCTGCTTCTGGAATGAAGAATTTTGGCAGTGCCACAGAATTCATTCTTGAGGATGTAAAAACTTTATCATGTGGTGACAGCAGTGTACTTTTTGAAATAACACACACATCCAGGAAGACATGTTTGTGTGATATGTGAATTTACATAAAAAGGTGACTTTTCTGAGATTTTCAGGTAGGCACATTATAAAAACAAATGTTGGCATGAAACAACTCATAGGAACACATGATCACCTTCATTGATTTATCACTTCAAATCTTACACCTGTAAAACCCCCTGTGGACCAGGGCAATGTTGAAATTTTTGCTAATACATAATACATTTTTAAGGGTAACAAGGCTTTCTTTTTTATTCAATCCATAGATAAAAAATGTATAAAAAAAAGCCCCACTTTTCTATGTTGATCAGTGTTTGTTACAAAAAATGCTTATGGTACATTAAAAACACTATAGATTATATTCCACAACTTGTCCCATTTAAAATGATACTAAAATCATGATTTTGGTAAAAAAAAAAGAATTGTAACATTATTTACAAATTAAATAAAGCTTTTTTTCAGCACAAAACAAAAAATGAATGAAACAAATAAGAATAAAACCAAATGTAAATATTAATGGTTAGAAAAAATAAATCAACAAAAAGAATTGTGAGAAGTTATTTAGGGGGTGGGGTTAAGTAGAAACCAATTTTATATAAAACAAAGAAAACTTTTTGTTTTTTACAGTTTGTCGGGTTGCTTTAAATGACATTCAATTGCAGATTGAAGCTTGTCCCTTATGCTCAGATAATGCAACAGAGTAAATATAAATGTACCAATGTTACTTTGTATCATTATATTAGTGATGGGCTAAACACCCCCGTGTTTGGTTCACGGTCGAACATTCGAACCTAACAAAAGTTCGACCACAAACATCAAACTCAATGCAAGTCTATGGGGCTTGAAGGTTTAAATTCAAAAGTGCCAATATTGAAGGCTTATATACAAGTTATTGGCCAGAAATGGGGTATGGGGACTGCCATGAGGGATATGAATCAGTGAAAAAAAATATCAAAAAATAAATTTTTTTAAAATTTTTAATTGTTTAAAGTAAAAAAAAAAACAATTTCCTTAAATATCATGCCTGGGGGGGGGGGGGGGGTCTTATTAAACTACCTGCAAATCACACATCTGTACAATGTATGGAACCTGCTGCAGTGGGACTGCCAATTTTTTAAATTACATTTAAAAAACAAAAAACAGCGTGGGGTCCCCACAGTGGGGTTCCCGCTAAAAGCCATACTAGGCCCTTTAGGCCTGGTAGGACTTTTAAAGGGGATACTATGGCCCAAAAATGGAGGAAAAAAGTGCGGGGTCCTCCTAAATTCCTACCAGACCCTTGATCCGAGTACAGGCCTGGCAGGCCAGGAAAGAGGGGAGGGGGAGAGAATGAGCCTAAAGTGCCTGGTATGGCTTTTAGGGGGAACCCCACGCACTTTTTTCCCCATGTTTGGGAGGTTAGGTTCCCCTAAAAGTCTTACCAGGCCTAAAGGGCCTGGTATGGCTTTTACAGGGAACCCTACGCACTTAACAAAACAAATTACTGTGGGGTATTTACTAACCTTCCTACCAGACCTAAAGGCTCTGGTATGGAATGGAGGGGGACCCCACACATTTTTTTTAAAAAAAAGTAAGATTTTTTAATTATTATCAGTTTTTTTTGTGGTCAGGTGCATTGTTTTGGCCAACCATGGCTCCAAATTCTCTGAGAGCGCAGTGCATTGTGGGGCGCTCGGCGTCGATGGGCTGTTCGCCTTTACCGTTCGTGTGTTCACATTCGACTCGAACATCCAGACCATTCCTACTCTCTATCTCACATCTAGCAGTGTTTATACACTTTGACAGCAGAAGCTGTAATAGCTGCTGTATTTACACAGCAACTCTTGGCTGTCATTTTGATACCTGGGAATTGCCAGCAGATGCAGTGGGGAGTAGTGGCATGGGCAGTTCTGGGACAAGGACATCTAGTGCTCAGGGCGAAGATGCCAAAATTCAAGCACTATAAGGGGGCTATAGAGGGCTGTAGGATCACAGCATTGGGGCGCTGCACTAGAGATACCACTGGCTGTAAGGTTGCCACTGTGCAGTGTTTGCTTACCTGCCCCCTACCCATGTTCATTGCTGGAAGGAGATGGGAAAGATAAACATTGCACAGTGGCGATCAGACAGTCCCAATCCAGGAAAGCTGCAGTAGCAAGAGGGGGAACTGGAGAGGAGAGAGACAACCCATCCCTCCTCCTGGCTCTTTCCTCCTCTCCAGATTTGCCTTGTCTCCTCCAGCACTAAGCTGACAAGAGTAGTGAAACCGCCATCAGTACTCCTGTCAGCTTGTAAGTAGGAACTCTCCATGCGGTGGCCCCCCCACCTCACATTATACCACTGCACCTAGAAGAGCTGTCCTTCCCGTATACCCCTCTGTCTCGGCCCTGGCCATTAGGGTAGAAGCAGCGGGCTTGTGATGTATTGTCTCTCCCCTGTCAGGCTTCAGTCTAATTTGTCCCTGCTAGTTCAGAATACAGAGGCTATAATAATGCATGTGAATGTTTTGTGGGATATAGATGTTCTTTAGGAAGACTATGCAGCTGCTGGCAATATAATATTTACATCATTCATCATTAGTACATCATTTTAGCAACAGTTCATTTAAGTCGTTTTTCTTTTGTTTTACATTTTATTAGCCCAAAAACAGTTTGAATGTTTTAAACATTTTAATTTGGACACAAAACTTCAAAGCTGCTTTTGTCACCTGCAAAATTCAGAACATATCTAATACCTGAAAATCAGTTAACAGAGCATTAGCAAAATGTCATACCGTAGAGCTTAAGCCTGCTTATGATTCACTACATTTGGCGGCCATGCGTTAAAGTTAGAAGCAGTTGTAACAGCTGTTCATGAATTGATATTTAAACTCCAATCTTATTGCAGAGAACTAAGTCCGGTCTTGTGCCCAAGCACACTAGAGTTTTATATGGAAAAAGCCTGCAGAATAGTAGTTACCATCTATTTTTGTGTAATATCTCTACATAATAGAGTACAGAAGTTTCAGATTAGTGTCAGAACATATTTCTGTGTTCAGTACTTCATTTTGTATGTCATAGATATTGATGATTAACAAGAAAAAAGTCTTAGTACTGTATGTAATATACATTTATTGGTAGACATGGCAACCTACAACTCATATAGTGAATTCACATTCCTCAATTAACATGTCACCATCCTGGCTTTTTTAATAGAAACATTGGTGCTGTTCTTGCTTTTGTAACATGATATTTCTACTAATACATAACCATTCTGCTATTCTAAGGTTGCTCAAGCCTGGGTTATTATACAGGATTTATATAGTGCCAACAGTTTGTGCAGCATTTTACAAAATAAAGGGAGCCCTTACAGTTACAGTACAATTCAGTACAAGAGAGATCAGAGGGCCATGCTTGTGAGAATTTACAATCTAAAAAGCGAGGGTCGAGTGATACAAAAGGTAATAGCTGTGAGGGATGAGCTAACGGAAGAAGTAAAATCACAGTTTATTAGGTGAAGTTGGGATAGGCCTCCTTGAAGAGATGAGTTTTCAGGGATCACCCAAAGGTGCACAGTGTAGGAAGTAGCCAGACAGATTATGTTAAAGAGACTTCGGAAACAAAATCTGGAGAAATCCTGGAGGTGAGCATGGAGGTGAGCCTGGAGGTGAGCATGGGAGGAGGTGAACAGGTAGCTAGTAAGAATTGAGAAAAGCAAAGAGGACAGTTTGGTTAATATTTTGAGCAGTGGTGTATTTAGGTTTCATGCTGCTCTAGGCAATAAAAAAATCAGCTGCCCCCCCCATGGAGAGAGACCCTGACACCGACCCCAACACCCATTGACATTGACCAACAACGCCCTAGCACCACCCCCCCACACCCAAGAGAGACTTCCACTACCACCACCCCCCATACACTGACAACCCCCCACCACCCCAGCGAGAGAGAAGACACCGTTAGAGCTCCAGACATCCCCAGAAACAAGGGTCTGCATACACCATCAAGCAGCCCGCAGCCTCTCTCAGATCCCACATGCTCCCCATGCAACGTGTGTCCCTTCTTCCATCTCTTTTTTCGGGGGCAGCACTGCCCCCCTGATAAATGCTGCTGCCCCCTTGAAAAATGCCACCCTAGCCAAATGCCTTGTTTGCCTTGTGGAAAATACACCTCTGATTTTGAGACAAGGTTGTATATGTACTTCAGGGCAGAGTTGTGGATTTTTTTGTAGGTTATTAGTATTATCAATTGTATTTGTTGGGAGTGCAGAAGCAAGTGGAGGGATTGGCAGAAAGAGGCTGCAGACACTGAGAAAATTGTAAGGTGGACAAGCCTGGCAGCAACATTCATGATGGACTTATCTATGTAATAGTAGGTCAATGGGGGGGGGAGTTGCAATAATTGAAGCATAACCAGGGAATTAATTAGAAGCTTTGTGGTGCCGTTGGTAAAAAGGATGTATTTTTTAGATGTTTCAGATGTTAAGGCAGCAAGATTTGGATATTGTCTGAAATAAGAGGTCTGAGTCCAGGATTACACCTAGGACCCTGACATGAGGGGGAACTGATAGCTATGTTATTGATCTTGATGGAGAAGTCAGGGAATGGGGCATGGTGGGAGAAAATATTATTGGATGGATGCCATTTTATGTATTTTTAAATTTATATATAAAATAGCTGATTTTATAGGTCTTAAACTTGAGCGCACCTCCTATTCGAATTTGTCCTCACCTATATTAACAGGCATAAATACAGTACGTTGGTAAAAGTTTCATAGTTCTGCAACTTTACAATGAAGATGTTTAGTTACCTACCTATTTTCATAATGGAATGCATGAGCCAAAGCCTACCTCAGGCCAATACTAAACGACATAATAAATACGCATGTAGGATGCTACATATACTGTATTCTTGCTATTATTCTGTAGCAGTAATACATCAACTTTGAGATAGCCCTTGGCTCTGCAGCTGAAAATAGAACCACTACTTTGAGTTCATGCTGTGTAAATGTACTGGTTTAGAATCACAATGTTCCTACTTTAAATCTAGTGAAATGTAAAACAGGCATTCACAAATTCATATATTCATGAATATTATTAATGGCTGTTATATATAAATCACTTAGTCTAGTAAATTTGACTTACAATCTTTGTTATCAAGTATACATAATGCTTTGACATCTGTCACTGCAGAGCTATACCCCACCCACTTTCCATTGAGAATGCCATTATTGCCACTGAGGGGATCCCAATGGGTTGTGAGACTGGACTTGTTTGGGGGTTTGGCAAAGCCACAATGTCAGAGAGGTCAAGCTCCTAGTAACATGGTACACCCAGGATCAAGGAAAAATATTAAAGAGAGTTTTCAGCATACTAAAAGTCATAGCAAACAGTTGCATTTATGTGATAAGGCTATGCTACTTTAAACAACTGTGTTAAAGTGCTATATTCCTCCAAAAACAAGTTCAATCTCCTTGACTTGATTGAGATAATCTGAAATCTGGTTATTTTTTATTTCTGCACTTTTTGCAGTTATTACATATTTGTAAAAAATCATGCTTTACAATCTATTTTTCGAGCTTTAAAACATAGCAGTAAGGACATGTACAAATGGTGTGTACAGACGCCTGCTGTCCTAGTATCTTTACTGTATGATTATACTTATTATCACTGCTGAAGCAAAGACAAGAGAGGGTGCAGCGACCTAGTGCATTAGTTTAACAAGGATTATTTATTACAACATATATATTCCGATGTACTCACAAAAGTATAAGACTTCAAGCATAAAATTATAAAGACTTCAATCATATAAAATCACTCCAATGCAGGTAATTGAATGTTGCCTGCTGGGCCCAAGTGGTTGGGCAGCGTTCAATTATCTGCACTGTATATTTTTATAATCAATTGTTATTATGATAATGCATTAGCTTGGTGAGCATTCTCTTTTTATCTTTGTTTCAGCCATATGGTTTAATGATCTCCCCTAGTTCCTCATGGATCTATTCATTCTCTGATGAGACTGGAAGAGGAGTACCACTCATGATTGCGTCTATAGACTTCAATAGACTTGAGATTCCTAATCACCTTTAGAGCTGATGTTTTTCTATGTTACCTTTTGTACTATCATTGATAATTCATACATTCTTGTTGCTAGATGCACCTTGGGCACTAATGAGATGAACAAGGAGGCACAGACTTTGCTGAACTCCCCTTATGCAAAAGTTAGTTGCCTGCCTGGCTGTCTAATCAAATTTTGCCAACACATCGCACCACAATGCATGGCGGTGTGTTACTTTTTGTGGTGTGCTGCAACACAGATGTTTTGAATGTGAGTTGACTTAGGGCATCGGGGTGCCATTCGAATGAGTTTGTAATTTTTAACTCAAGATGAATGATACCACAATGTATCACACTATACTACAGTATGTGTGTGTGTCTATGTGCAGTGCAGTAATGCCTGCTGAAATGTGCATTATCAACGCTCGTTACCTCAATATATAGGTCCATACACATGAGGCATTTGTCTTGGAAACATCTAAAAAGGCATCAAGAGAACATTGCTAGAAGTTTGACCACTAGCAAGATCACGTTGCAGGCAGTATTATGAAAGGCTTTGATAATATACTATTTTAAAGGGGTTCCAAAGGAAGAATGTTTTTTTTTTTACCTTAATGCATTCTCTGCATTAAGGTTAAAAACCTATAAAAGGAAAGAACAGTGAGTGCTGGTCCTAAACAGCAGCTAAGCACTCTAAGCAACCGATATATACTTATACAGAATAACATAAAAAACAGTGCAGCGCTGAGGGTAGTAATGATAAAACAGAAATAAGTCCACTGCAAGTCCAGTTCATAGAAACGTGTCAAGTGACAGGTAGCAATTCAGTGTTGGTGATCCGTGAGGAAGTGGCTGAAAAACGCACTCACCAGAAAGAAGATATATATAAGCAGTATATATCCAAAGCCCATGGATCCTCAATTCAGAAGGAAACATAGCTGGTCCGGTCACAGAAAGTGGGTCCCTCCTTTATGGATGCAGCAACAGATCTTCCTCCTCCCAGTTTGGTATTGGATTTCCAAAATCAGGGTTCTGCAAGCAAAGTGCAGTTAGGGAAGGACACCCATAGTGTAGTAAGTTATGTAAAAACAGCTTTATTAGAGGAAACAAAAATCATCTAATTCAAAGTTGGCAGGTATCATCAAGATGTGTCAGCAAGACAAACTAACCCTGACACTATGAATGATGGCCGCCGGGCCTCCACGTGGCTCCGGCGGCGTAGCGTCTCGACGTCCAGGCTCCTCCTAAGCTCTCACTCCTCCTTCACTCAGAGACAGCAGCAAGAAACCATTGGCTCCTGCTGCTGTCAATTACAGCCAGTGAGGACGGAGTGAGGCCAGCCGAGCCATGCTGTGTGTCTATGGACACACAGAGCTGGCTTGGGAGTAAGCATGCACAAGTGACCCCATAGCAACCAGCTTGCTGTGAAGGCACTTGATGGGGAGAAGGTGATAGGGGTGCCAGCGGGGGACCTGAGAAGGGGAGGATTGGTGCTGCTCTGTGCAAAACCATGTTTGTGATTTTTTTTTTAATAATAAAAAGTTTGCCTTTACAATCACTTTAAAGGCTAGCACCTATGCTTACAGTGTATGTAAACCCTAAGAATGAACTTTTTATTTGCTTCCTTTTGGTCAGTTGTACAATGAAAACATTTCGGTTTGTTTGGACATGCATAAAAAAAAAGCTTATAGCTCAATTCTCTTTGGTGGATTAAAGAACACTTCCTCTTATTATATGGAGGCCAGGAGAGGTGTTGTTCTGTAGTCCCAACATAATTCCACTCCTAGGGTGACATTGCTCCTCTATAAGTACTGTACAGTGAGTGAGTGTTGTCAACCTAGGAGAGCAGGTGTGATACTGACAGGACACTAGATAAAAGTGAAGGAGAAAAAATATCTGAAAAAAAGAAAAATTCAGCCACCACATCTAAGGAGTGGCAAACTGCAACATAGTTCATTTTTGTTTGTGGGTTTAGATACACTTTATAGGTTATTCCAGTGCACAATACTGATTGCCTCTCACAATATTTTTCTGGTCTGAACCATAAAATAAGATTCGTGTGAGGACTGTGATTCAGTTGACAGTGCTGTCAATAAAATACCATGCTGGGTCGCTTACACAATGTCTTCTGTACAATTTGGAAAATGTAGCTCTTATCACTAAAACTGGCAAAGAAAAAGGATCTTTTTTTTCCTTTTTTCTTTTCAAAGGATTATGGACTACCAGTCTCAGTGATTAAACTCTGTCATTTTCAGTTTCTTATTCATTTGTGACTGTCACATTCTGTTTGATATAACATGCTTAGACAGGAACTGGACTGAGACTTCATTTAGTGACAATCTCTGCTTCTGCAGGCCCAGAGCTGTGACACCTATAGGTTCTGAAAATTACGCAGCTGACATGTAGCTCCTTGTTTTCAGTAGGTGCTGATGTGATCAAAGACAAAATACATTACGTTCTATAAATACAGTTCTCAATTGTCTTCTTTTATATATTGTACTTGTAGGGATTCGTTCATTATGATTTGATCATGTAAAACAGGAGAATACTATGTGATCCTAATAGTATATTAGCTAATTTTGTCACCATAATCTTCTAGTGTAGAGATCACACAATTGGCAACAGAAAAAAAGCAAAAACGCTTACCAAAAATAACAATTGTCTAAGCCAGAATAATATTTTGAACTTTACAGAAGTCATCTGTTATCTTTAGTACTGTTTGGTGCAAATAGTGAGTATTTCATTGTAATAAATAAAATATTTACTATGTAAGGAGATAATAGAGAGAGAGAGAGAGATAAAAAAAGGAGTAATGGGCCGCCACAACGTTCTGTGAACAGAACCATTTATATTAGGCTGTCAATAAGGAGAAGACCCAAAAGTGCAGTATAACATATTTCTAAAACAGTCAAGACCCTAATTTGCCTAGTTTGTTTTCAACCCTATGAGCAAATGCATGTATTTTTTTCAGAAAGTACAAATCTATTATTAGTGTATATAAACATATACGAAATTAAGCAGTGCTTTAAAAGTGTCAGTCAGACTCTAGGGAAAGAGATAAGAATTTTGGCTAAAGACTGCCATTTTTAATGGTAGTAGAAAGGGAGGACCAACAGATCAAAAGTCAATATTTGATATAAGGCCTTCTTTAAAGTTTTAGAATAATCAATAAATAAAATTAAAATATTTTTATTATTATTATTACCTCTCCCTAATTAGGGAGCCCAGAGAAGGGTTACTATGGTTGTCACCGACTCACCAATGAGTTATGGTAGGGTCCTCAAAGCACAAGCACAGTAATAAACACTAGGGGGTCAGAGGGATCCCCTCAAGAATAGAAGTTTAAAAAAGAACCAACAGCGATGTAATATAAAACCAACAGCTTTATTAAGTTTAGTAAGCTGACGCTGCCTACGTCATGTGGGCGAAACGCATTGATGTAGGCAGTGTCAGCTAGGTCCCGCCGATCTGAGCGGGACGGTTATCCACACATTGCCTCCACTACACTACCGGGATTACTGCTTTGAACAACCAACATTACCTCTACCACGGAGTCGCACACTTCAACCCGACTCATCTGTTTGAAAGCCTTAATGGTCCATTTATCCGGATGTACGCTCAGCCACCATTTTATCTGCTTAAACTATGTGAAGTCTGCTATGCTGTCCATAGATGCCCAGATCAAGTTAGAGTGGTGAGAGCCTGCGGGCACATGCTTAAGCAGTAGTTGTCATATCAATGCCACACCAGTACTATATACCTGCACGGTCTACAGCTATCACTTTGATTACGTATATGTAATGACATTTACAACCGTCCAAACCGACTATGGATACCATCTCTGCACCCATGTTTAAGCTGGACTGGATTGAATCCACTTTACTGGTTTAGCAGTCTCTCAGCCTCATTATCATTAGGCTGTCAGCCTTCACTCCTGGCTCAATACTTATTACATTTACATACTCAGGATCAAACTGGACTGCTCTGATCTAAAACACACTGGCTCATTAGCCTTCAAGTTATATCACTATTAGGCTGTCTGCCTTTACTTCAAGTTGAATATCAATGACACGGATGTCCATAATGTGATCCAGACACCATCATTTTTTCTATACCTGTGGTCAAGGTTTGTTGGGCAATAGCCCCTTTTTTTTCAACTGTATACCATTGACATTGTTGTCTACAGATGTCCATTGAAGTTGGATATTACTATCAATGTTTATACAATCTGTGATCAGGTTCAGTGTGTCAGTGGCTGTCTTACCAAAGGCTTCCAATTATTCAACATTTAGCTGTGAGCCTTGGCATAACTGCTCACATTCAGCATATCTCCGTGGTTAACAGAGAATTCATCCCTTAGTGGATGTGATTGGCCTCTATGGCCCTATATTAATATTGGGCTAAACTGTGAGCCCTCTGCCCAACTGTTGTAATATTTGTGTGTGCTGCACATGATAAGTGGATTATGTTCTGGTTGGAGAGTCCATTGTCCAGAGCCTTGGCCTTGCCCCTTCTTGGCTCAATGTGGGCGATCCCACTGCGTGAGACTCTGGTTGCTATTGACCTACAACCAGTGTTCATATAAGACGCAAGGTAGTTGTATTATGTCTATACTCACATTTTGTGTGGCCCGAGTCATTTTATAGTGATAACGTTATCTCTTCTATTCATGTGAATAGAGGATCTTCTTGGCTTAATAGGTCTATTACCATTTTGTGAGCTTAATAAAGCTGTTGGTTTTATATTACACCGCTGTTGGTTCTCTTTTAACTTCTATTCTTAAGGGGATCTCTCTGATCCCCTAGTGTTTATTACTTCTTTAGAGTTAACCTATGTCCAGGCAAGCAACACTAAAGTATTTACATATTCTTTACAAGCAGTGAATACATTTTAAATAAACAGTCCTCACTGATCTCTGTAGCTGCAGGTACTATGTAGCAACTCATCCTTCACAGCAGAAACACTGAAATCTGGTTCTAGTTAATTTCTTAGTAGCACGTGCTCGGTACTTGCATTAGTTTGGTATGAGAGGAAGCAGGATTAGCCAAGCTGTTCAGAAAACTGCCTAGACCTGGACTTCAGTGTCTCTGCGGTGAATTTTGATAATTAATTGCTCCACAGTGGCTACAACTTGTAAGACTTGTTTTAAAGTTCATTTTTTGCTTGTTAAGAATATAGAAATGCTAGAATGGTCAATTTAATTATTTTGTGCCTGCAGGCAGATTAGATTGTTAACTTTCTTGGGCTGGGAAAGTATGATCTAATGTGTTCTGTAATGGGTTCCATAAAATTTTGGTACAGAATATAATTTCTGAACTTAATGAAATCTACTTATTTACTGAAAAAATATGTCAAACTTTATTGCTGGACTATAATACATTTTTTTCTAAGGAATAAACTACTTGGATTGTGATTTGCTGTTTGAAGACTGAGGGCCATATTTAAAAAGAAGCAAATGTAACATTTACCAAGCAGTCACTGGTGGTAACTCATTCACTGTACATTAAACACACACTAACCTGTGCTGAGTAGTTTGGTAAATGTCACATTGGCTGCTTTATAAAACCTTTTTAGCTATATAATCTCTGTAAGAGTGTTTGCTTTCCGTTGTATAACAGATCGTAGGTTTTTTTTTTTTTAGTCTTTGGAAACAGATCCATCCAAAGATGGAGTTGATTAAATCATTGATTTGTGCTTTCATTCAAAGTTCTCATTACGGCACAATAGCAGAGACCCCTAATCTTTTGACAGGCTATGCCAGCTTTGCCAAAGACATCCTAATTTTGGAGGTATTCGATAAAAAAGACTAATTATATTGTAATGAACTTTATTCTAAGAGTTCATAGAGCGCTCTCACTTAGGTTTTAGTAATTTATTCACCTTACTTTTTTAACAGTTTTTTCATTTTGTAAATGTAAACTCAATTAAAGCAGTGGTATGCAAGGCTGACCATTTGCTACCAGGGGAGAAAAACTGGTAATGCAGGGTGGATAGGGAGCACAGCTGAGACTCTTCACACAATAAAGTGTGTATATATTCATCTACCAAAATGATGTGCAGATTAAATAAGTAAACAGGAATTTGCTTTTGAAATGACAGGATAATTAAAGTGAACATTCATACAATGTACTGTGTGAACCTTCTTAATGTATAATTAAAGGCACAGCTTTTTTAAAAATGTTGCATCACTGTCTGTGCCCCCGTTACGGATATTATTACTATGCAGGATTTATATAGCGCCAACACTTTATGCAGCGCTTTGCAACATAAAGGCAGAGAGTACAATTACAATACAATTCAATACAGGAGGAATCAGAGAAGATTCACCCAAATTGTCCAGTTTTCCTGTTTACCTTTATCACCAAGAGTAAAAGTGAAGGAAAATCCCAACTTTTGGGCTGTGACCAAAACAGGAATAGAGGGGAAATCTTCCAATGTTCTGGTGACCCCAGTAACAACCAGGGATTACGTTACTTCGGAGAGATTTCCTCTCACTTCCTATTTTGGCTATGGGACAGGAAGTTAAGAGAACTCTCCACAATGACGCACAGATGCAAAGAAAAAATGATTATAACCCGCTCATACATTATCCCAGATGAAAAAATAAAGTTGTGCCATTAGTGACACTTTAACTCCTATATTATGCACCTTTTTTATGCAAAAAGATAAAGAAATACTATTGCAAAGCAGGCTTGCAATTGAAAACAAGCCTGAAGTGACCTGTATATTTATCCTGATGGTGACAAAATCTGTGAGCCACAGCAAACTAGCTAGTAACTAATTTCTGATACTAAAGGCTGGGGGCAGGGGCGGACTGACAACTCATGGGGCCCCCGGGCAATAGGGGATCATGGGGCCCCTGTGTCCTTGCCCAAACTCAAAAAAGCCTATGAAAAAGGTACCAGGGGCATCTCATGGGGCCCCCTACTGATCCCAGGCCCTTGGGCAGTGCCCAAGTTTCCAAATGGTCAGTCCGCCCCTGGCTGGGGGTATATATGAAATACATACATGTCAACTATTTCACCTGCCAAAATATTTATGATTCTGTTTAGTCACTTTTGTGATTTATGTACACACTGCATATTCCGTGGGGTGACACTACTTACAGTTAAGAGCTGTTCTCTTTCTGCTGATTGGCCAATCTAGAAGTAGCAAATTATTAAATTATGTTCTTTCCCCTCCTGTAAGCAGGTTAACAGTGTTAGACTGACAGAACTGTGCAAAGAAAGACCGCTGCATTTGCTCAGTGTGGCTCCTCCTCTCTAAGTTTTACTTTGCAGTGGTTTACAAGCTAAAATGCTTGAAGTTCAGCTTAGGATAGGGAAGAGAAAAAAAAGAAAAAGAAAGTTTGGCTGGAATAACAATGCTGATATGTCTGTTTTACTTTCAGGTGCTGTTTACCAATCTTCCTGTAGTTCATGTCTATGCTGTGAGCACTAATGGACCAGCTGATCCAAAGAAGCAGCTGACCAGCCTCTACTCTTGCCCGGTTTATAAGAAGCCACGAAGGACTGATCTCACCTATATTTTCTCACTGTATCTGAAAACTGTGTTTGTTCCTGACCATTGGACAATGAGAGGCGTTGCTCTTCTGTGTGATAACAAGTAAACCAGAACAAGTATCATGAGAAAACATAAACCTTTATGATATATACTTACCTACATTTCTGGTGTCAGATCTGATTTTAGCCACCATCATCAGGGCTAAACAAGATAAATGACCAAAGCACTAGTGTGCAGATCCACTGTCTACTACAGCCACGTGGTGTTTATATATAGAGCTTTCCTAGTTGTTGTCTCCTGGGCCTTTTAAAGATTTATCAGAGATTAAAGTGTTACTAAACCCCAGACCCTGCATTTACTATACAGTATCTGGTCTCCCACAATACACAGAACATGGAAGTGCAATTATTTTAGTAAATATAAACTGCTAAATACTTTTTCTCATCAGCAGCTAGAGCAGTCTTGTGACTTCTAGCAGTGTCCAGCAGAGCACTGGTTAAAGCTTGTAGGAGGAGTTTTCTTTCTGCTCTCGGAGGATGCAGAACTCCTGACCTCTGTCTGGAAAGTGCTGATTGGCCCTGTGCTGATCACATGCACTCTCCCAAGAGAACAAAAACCTCTCTAGCAATACACACCAAGCCAAACTGAGCATGTGCAGAGTGTCTCCACATGATATGTCTTATTAGGAGATAAGAGAGGGGCACTGGAAGAAGGGGAGGATCAGAGAAGTCAGGATCAAACATAATTTTTACACAATGCAGAGGATTAACCCCTTAGGTTCCACAGTGAGTATATAAAACATGTTTTACCGCATATACAGACTGATTTTACTGTTGTGGGCTTAGTTACACTTTAAGCTGCTGGAAAAACAACAACGTTATTGCAGTTATCATAGTTCATGACAAAACTGCAAACAAGCTGTGTTTTTCAATGTGTTCATTTTGTATTTCTGCTTTTAGATACAAAAGATGTTAAAACTTTGTGTTTAAATGATCTATTTTGTCTGAAGTGTTGTTTTATAATCGCTACAAAGAACTCTGTAAAGTGCTGCAAAGGACTGTTGAATAAAGTATATTAAGCACAAAACAATGTAATACATTTTTATTTAATGCATATAGATAAAGATATTCGGAGTGATGAGACAGCAGAGCATACCCTGGATATGGTTGGATAGGCATGTTTTAGGGGTGTGAGTAATGGGAATAGGTGTATAATGCAGTACATGCTAGCATAGCCATTATAGAGGCACCATATTAGAGACATGGGTATACAACACACACTGTCATGGTACATTTCCAGGGGCGGACTGACCATTCGAGCACTCGGGCACTGCCCTAGGGCCCGGGGTCAGTAGGGGGCCCCATGAAATGCCCCTGGTACCTTTTTAATAGGCTTTTTTGAAAGTGGGCAAGGACACAGGGGCCCCATGATCCCCTATTGCCCGGGGGCCACATGAGTTGTCAGTCCGCCCCTGTACATTTCTTTCTTTTTTTTTGCTGGCTAGCTGGTAAATGTGTTATGTTATAAAAACTGGCCTCTGTAAACCCAACTAAATAAAATCCTCCCATCCATCAGCCTCGAATTGCTAAAATGAAATGATAAAAAAGTCCTATGTAAAAGCTCCTTTCTATTACCTGTAGCTGTGGTCATGAGTCTCTCTGGCTCGGGTCTTCTCCTTTTCTTTTATTTGCTAATTTTCATCCATCTTTGGGTGTCCACATCGGTGGACACTACCTATTGAATGGGCTGTGGCAGGGTTCTCTCAGGCATATGTCAGCAGAGGGGAGCAGAGGGACCAGCAGTCTCAGAGGCTTTGCAGCACTGGGTCAGTGTCCCCCACCACCCAGGAACAGCAACAGTGTGGGACCTGGATGGGGGACTCACAAGTTAGGGGGAAAAAAGCCTAATAAGATGGGTTAGAGGTGGGTGGAAGGGAGAGCTGGTAAAAAAAATAGTCTTGTGCATATGCACAGTAAAAATACGTTACATCTAATGAAGTGTGCCCCATCTCTTGCTGCTGCAACATGTGTTTAACATTTTACTTTTATTCAGTCCCCAGTCTCCTATGAGTGCCAAATGTCTAAGACTAGTACACTAGTCACAGTGGGTAATTCGCTCAACACCTCCTTCCATTCAGTAAAAAGCCTTCCATTCTGTGAGTGGAGGAGGGGAGATTGTGACATTCATATACATCTCTTTCATTCTCACAAGGCCTTGCATTTAGTGAAAAGAATGCAAGGCTTCTTCTCAAAGGAGGTCCTGCCAAATGAGTGTCCCACTCTGTATTACATTCAGAGCTACAAGTCTCCACACCAAATGTTTGGCACTGACAGGGGGCTGCTGGCTGAATAAAATTAGGAGTTTTAGGAAACTTCAGCAGCCAGAGATGGTGCACAATTCATTAAATGCAACATATTTGTTCTGTGCATGTGTACAAAAACAGTGTTTGGCCATACTTCAGCTTTATAGCCTTTGGGCAGAACATATTTTTTCTTTACCAGTCCTCCCTCCATCAGGCCTTGTTCACACCATGGTGCAGAGATGTGAGTTTTCTGTATGTGTTCTGCAATGACACAAAGAAAACAATTGTTCTCTATGTGCCCTGTTCTCACCACAACACTGGTGGCACATGCTGATTTTCTTCTACGCAGGAATCTGCAACGTGTATAAAATTCACTGAAACACGCTTGAAAACTGGTGTAAACGTGTATCTCTCCAAGTGCACTCTGCATGTTTTTTCCATGAGTTGTTCTGCATGTATGGTAAGAATGAGGCCTTACCTTGTGAAACCAGATACACTCACCTAAGGCACCCATCCAGGTCCCACACCTCTGCTGTTTGTGGGCTGGAGGACTGCTTATCCAGCACTGAAATGCCTCCCTGAGACTACCGGTCTCTTCCATTCCCCCCGACTTATCTGTACTGTAAATGTACAAAAAATAAAACAAAAAAAACATAATCTCTAAGAAGTGCTGTTGTGTTATAGAGACTACTACGTTGGAGACACAGATTGTCATGAATGTGCCAGAATGTGGCAGAAATTGCTCTAAAGCAAAGATCATTGGTCACAATGTGAATAAACTAAATTCTATTACCATGTTTCCCCGAAAAATAAGTCACTATCCTATTTTCGGGGTAGGTCTTATATTTCTTAATGTACAGGTGTGGACAGGGGGTGCAGAGGTGAGCTGCAGGCAGTTGCGGATGAGGGTTACTATAGAAAGAGCTGGCTGATGACAGTTATGAGCTGCAGTCAGGTGTTGCCCTTTGATAACGTGCTCGGGCACGAAACGCGTTAGAGAGGTGCCCTACCTGGTGACGTCACGCCGCTCGGCCCACGTGGAAGGCCGGTGGCCATTTTGGATCCTGTCAGATGTGAGTGTATATTCAGAATTGCTTGTCACTGATTCATTCCTCAGTAAAAATTACTACACTATTGGAAGTCTCTTCTCTGGCTCATTTATTATGAGCCCCTCTTAAGGTGAATCCCTGGTATGGAGTGGTTTCCCTTGCTGGATGGATGTTTGCCCCTGGAGCCTGGAGATGTATGCGGTGTGTTACCTGTCCTGCTGAGGTGTGCCAGATGACCTCCAGAGTCCCCTGTTCCAGATCCAGATGACAAGGAGTGGGTCTGAATTACTCAAATGCGCATGACATTGCGCTTTCTGGTTAGTGCAATATACATTTGTTTACAACCACTGGAATCACGGATTTGCACCTTACAGTTATATTGATTTAACTTTTAACCATTTACTTCACTTTTGTGCACTTTAAACGTCATTTCCGGGCGTTAATCACTTGATTATTCCTGGCGTCCCAGATAGCGCTTTCTGTTTCTGTGTTTTACTTATATTTTATTTTCATTATAGTGCTTTTTATTTGTTGTCATTTTATATAGCGCTGCATATTATATACATAGGTGTTGCAGAGGTGAATTGACAGGTGAGTTTCAGACAGGGTGCAGAGATTAGCCACAGAATGTGCAGAGATGAGCCACAGACAGGGTGCAGTGGTGAGTTGCGGACAGGGGATGCAGAGGTGAGCTGTGGCTGGAGGGTAAAGATGCAAGCTGTGGCCGAGGGGTGCAGAGCTGTGGCTGGGGGGTGAAGATGCAAGCTGTGGCCGAGGGGTGCAGAGCTGAGCTGTGGCTGGGGGGTGAAGATGCAAGCTGTGGCCGAGGGGTGCAGAGCTGAGCTGTGGCTGGGGGGTGAAGATGTAAGCTGTGACCGAGGGGTGCTGAGCTGTGGCTGGGGGGTGAAGATGCAAGCTGTGGCCGAGGGGTGCAGAGCTGAGCTGTGGCTGGGGGGTGAAGATGCAAGCTGTGGCTGAAGGGTTCAGAGCTGAGTTGTGGCGGGGGGGGGTGAAGATGCAAGCTGTGGCCGAGGGGTGCAGAGCTGAGTTGTGGCTGGGGGGTGAAGATGCAAGCTGTGGCCGAGGGGTGCAGAGCTGAGCTGTGGCTGGGGGGTGAAGATGCAAGCTGTGGCCGAGGGGTGCAGAGCTGAGCTGTGGCTGGGGGGTGAAGATGCAAGCTGTGGCTGAAGGGTTCAGAGCTGAGTTGTGGCTGGGGGGTGAAGATGCAAGCTGTGGCCGAGGGGTGCAGAGGTGAGCTGTGGCTGGGGGGTGAAGATGCAAGCTGTGGCCGAGGGGTGCAGAGCTGAGCTGTGGCTGGGGGGTGAAGATGCAAGCTGTGGCCGAGGGGTGCAGAGCTGAGCTGTGGCTGGGGGGTGAAGATGCAAGCTGTGGCTGAAGGGTTCAGAGCTGAGTTGTGGCTGGGGGGTGAAGATGCAAGCTGTGGCCGAGGGGTGCAGAGCTGAGCTGTGGCTGGGGGGTGAAGATGCAAGCTGTGGCCGAGGGGTGCAGAGCTGAGCTGTGGCTGGGGGGTGAAGATGCAAGCTGTGGCTGAAGGGTTCAGAGCTGAGTTGTGGCTGGGGGGTGAAGATGCAAGCTGTGGCTGAGGGGTGCAGAGCTGAGCTGTGGCTGGGGGGTGAAGATGCAAGCTGTGGCCGAGGGGTTCAGAGCTGAGTTGTGGCTGGGGGGTGAAGATGCAAGCTGTGGCCGAGGGGTGCAGAGCTGAGCTGTGGCTGGGGGGTGAAGATGTAAGCTGTGGCCGAGGGGTGCAGAGCTGAGCTGTGGCTGGGGGGTGAAGATGCAAGCTGTGGCCGAGGGGTGCAGAGCTGAGTTGTGGCTGGGGGGTGAAGATGCAAGCTGTGGCCGAGGGGTGCAGAGCTAAGTTGTGGCTGGGGGGTGCAGGGTTGGGTTGCAACTCAGCTCACCTCCGCACCCCCCAGCCGCAGCTCACCTCTGCACCCCCCCCCCCCCAGGAGCAGCTTACCTCTGCACCTCCCAGCCGCAGTTCACCTATGCACCCTGTCTGCAACTCACCTGTCAATTTAGATCTGTAACGCCTGACTACAGCTCACCTTTACACATCCCCCCTCCCCCTCTACTGCCCTCATATAGTTAGCTACCGTTGCAAAACAGGGTTGTCAGCGGCCTCTCCTCTCTATAGTAACTCCTGTTTCGGGTCCTATCTTCCCACACAGTGCACCAAGCGCACTCACTCACCACTCTTCCCCACTGGCCGGCGATCACCCCTGGGGCATCGGCTTCCATGCATTAGGTTGTAGGACGAGATGCCCCGCTCCTAAACACACTGCATACTGCACCCGCAGATATCTGTTCCTTCCCTGTCCCACAGTGAGTACAGAGGTAGCAAGGTTCTGTGGGAGCAGATGATGAGTACAGAGGTAGCGAGGTTCTGTGGGAGTGGATGGTGAGTACAGAGGTAGCGAGGTTCTGTGGGAGCGGATGGTGAGTACAGAGGTAGCGAGGTTCTGTGGGAGCAGATGATGAGTACAGAGGTAGCGAGGTTCTGTGGGAGTGGATGGTGAGTACAGAGGTAGCGAGGTTCTGTGGGAGCGGATGGTGAGTACAGAGGTAGCGAGGTTCTGTGGGAGCGGATGGTGAGTACAGAGGTAGCGATGTTCTGTGGGAGCGGATGGTGAGTACAGAGGTAGCGAGGTTCTGTGGGAGCGGATGGTGAGTACAGAGGTAGCGAGGTTCTGTGGGAGCGGATGGTGAGTACAGAGGTAGGGAGGTTCTGTGGGAGCGGATAGTGAGTACAGAGGTAGGGGGGTTCTGTGTGAGCGGATAGTGAGTACAGAGGTAGGGAGGTTCTGTGGGAGCGGATAGTGAGTACAGAGGTAGGGAGGTTCTGTGGGAGCGGATGGTGAGTACAAAGGTAGGGAGGTTCTGTGGGAGCGGATGGTGAGTACAGAGGTAGCGAGGTTCTGTGGGAGCGGATGGTGAGTACAGAGGTAGCGAGTAGAGATGAGCGAAGTATTCAAAAATTCGATTCGACCGATTCGGCGAATTCGTGGACAATATTCGATTCGAGTCGAATATATTCGCTGTGAATTTAACTTAAAAAAGGGTGTTTCTAGGCTTCAGAGAGACTTAATATTAGTGCAGAACACTGTACCTTTAATTTAAATGCCCTGGAGTCTGCTGGGGAAGAGAAATAATACTGTCAGTCAGTATGACATGCAGATGAGTGCCGTCGATCTTAGAATCACCGCACACTTCACTCATTTGGCCAGTCACGGGGCCAAAACCAGTGTTTGGAGCCACAGTGTGGCGGTGGAGGCAGCAGCAATGGGAGGCCATACAGCAAACTATGACAAAATGGAAACCAGCAGGAGTGTGAGGAGACCTCAAAGTGGCACATGGCAGAGTGGGAGCAATGGGAGGCGGTACAGGGACCCATGTCACACTGTGGACCCAGCAGCAGCGTGACGAGGCGGTACGGGGGCCCATGGCAGATTTGGGGCCTGGCAGCACCTATGGGAGGCCTGTAATCTGCCAGCAACCTATGACAAAATGGAAAACAGCAGGAGTGTGAGGAGACCTCAAAGTGGCACATGGCAGAGTGGGAGCAATGGGAGGCCGTACAGGGACCCATGACAGACTCTGGACTTGGCAGCAGCATGAGGAGGCGGTATAGGGGCCCATGGCAGATTAGGGGCCTGGCAGCAGCTATGGGAGGCCCGTAATCTGCCAGCACCCTATGTCAAAAAATTGAACACACCAGCAGTGTGAGGAGACCTGAAAGTGGCACATGGCAGAGTGTGGCGATGGAGACAGCAGCAATGGGAGGCCGTACAGGGACCCATGAGAGACTCTGGACTTGGCAGCAGCATGAGGAGGCGGTATAGGGGCCCATGGCAGATTAGGGGCCTGACAGCAGCTATGGGAGGCCCGTAATCTGCCAGCACCCTATGACAAAAAATGGAACACACCAGCAGTGTGAGGAGACCTGAAAGTGGCACATGGCAGGTGCATGATTCATGGCGGATTTAGTCAGTTGTGTCAGGAACTGGTGGTTTGAAATCCAGACTAATCCACGCCTGATTCATTTTCACAAACGTGAGTCTCTCCACACTTTGGGTGGACAGTCGTGTCCTCCGCGGAGTTGCAATACCTCCTGCCGCACTAAACACGCGCTCCGATGCCACGCTACTGGCCGGGCATGACAGCCTTTCAAGGGCAAATTCAGCTAGTTGGGGCCAAAGGTCAAGTTTCGTTGCCCAGTAGTCAAGGGGATTGTCTACCTCGGTTGGCAGGGTGCTGTCCAAGTAGGCCTAAGCCTGTTGTTTGAGGTCCTGCTCCAGGTCCACCTGATGCTGCTGCTGCTGCTGCTGCTGCTGCGGCTGGTTAGTAGTTTCCTCACTGCGCTGGTGAAGAAAGCTACTCATCATCGACTGCAGACTGAGGCAGCCGCTGCTGGTGGAGCTGCCACTGCTCCTACCACCCCACCCCTCCCCTGCTGCCATGGCAGCGTAACGCGAGCGCACAGGGCCCACAGTGTCTGAGGATGGACGTTGGCGCAGACAGGCAGAGACCAGCTGACTACATAGGTGGTTTTTATAGTACGTTATTTTGGCCTCCCTCTCAGCAGGTGTGAAAAAGGCCACTATTTTGGAACGGTAGCGAGGGTCCAACAAGGTGGACAGCCAAAAGTCATCTCTCTGTCTGATGGTTATTATTCGGCTGTCGGTACGCAAGCAAGCGAGCATGCTATGGGCCATTTGTGCCAAGGAATGCGAGGGACTCCCTGCCTCCATCTCCACAGCATACTGCCACGGTGCATCTGGGTCCTCTGTCTCCTCTTCCTCCTCCTCTACCAGATGCTCCTGCTCCTCCACTCCTGTCCGCTGAGTGGAAAAAAAACCCATTTCACTCAATAATTCCTGAGCACCAATGTCCTCCTCTACCTCCTGCTCTTCTTCCTGTCCTGCTCCCACAGGGGTCATGTGGCGTTGAGATCTGTGCGCCACGTCTACCGCACCCTGACAAGCCATTGTTAACAGCATTTGTTCCAGGACGTGCATCAGAGGAATGACGTCGTTCATCCCATAGTCCTGCCGACTCACGAATAGCGTGGCCTCCTCAAAGGGCCTGAGCAAGCGCAGGTGTCACGCATGAGCTGCCAATGGCTGACATCTAAGTTACACAGGGAGTACCTTTATCCGCTTTTAACATCAGGAAATCTGTGATGGCCTTTTGCTGTTCGTAAAGGCGGTCTAACATATGTAGGGTTGAATTCCACGTTGTTGCAACGTCACAGCATGAGGAGTCGGTACGGGGGCCCATGGCAGATTACGGGCCTGGCAGCAGCAATGGGAGGCCCGTAATCTGCCAGCACCCTATGTCAAAAAATTCAACACACCAGCAGTGTGTGAGGAGACCTGAAAGTGGCACATGGCAGAGTGTGGCGATGGAGACAGCAGCAATGGGAGGCCGTACAGGGACCCATGAGAGACTCTGGACCTGGCAGCAGCATGAGGAGGCGGTATATAGGGGCCTATGGCAGATTAGGGGCCTGGCAGCAGCTATAGGAGGCCCGTAATCTGCCAGCACCCTATGTCAAAAAATTCAACACACCAGCAGTGTGAGGAGACCTGAAAGTGGCACATGGCATGAGACACTGTGGACCTGGCAGCAGCATGAGGAGGCGGTACAGGGGCCCATGGCAGATTAGGGGCCTGGCAGCAGCTATGGGAGGCCCGTAATCTGCCAGCACCCTATGTCAAAAAATTCAACACACCAGCAGTGTGAAGAGACCTGAATGTGGCACATGGCAGAGTGTGGCGATGGAGACAGCAGCAATGGGAGGCCGTACAGGGACCCATGAGAGACTCTGGACCTGGCAGCAGCATGAGGAGGCGGTATATAGGGGCCTAGGGCAGATTAGGGGCCTGGCAGCAGCTATAGGAGGCCCGTAATCTGCCAGCACCCTATGTCAAAAAATTCAACACACCAGCAGTGTGTGAGGAGACCTGAAAGTGGCACATGGCAGAGTGTGGCGATGGAGACAGCAGCAATGGGAGGCCGTACAGGGACCCATGAGAGACTCTGGACCTGGCAGCAGCATGAGGAGGCGGTATATAGGGGCCTAGGGCAGATTAGGGGCCTGGCAGCAGCTATAGGAGGCCCGTAATCTGCCAGCACCCTATGTCAAAAAATTCAACACACCAGCAGTGTGTGAGGAGACCTGAAAGTGGCACATGGCAGAGTGTGGCGATGGAGACAGCAGCAATGGGAGGCTGTATAGGGACCCATGAGAGACTCTGGACTTGGCAGCAGCATGAGGAGGCGGTATATAGGGGCCCATGGCAGATTAGGGGCCTGGCAGCAGCTATGGGAGGCCCGTAATCTGCCAGCACCCTATGTCAAAAAATTGAAAACACAAGCAGTGTGAAGAGACCTGAATGTGGCACATGGCAGAGTGTGGCGATGGAGACAGCAGCAATGGGAGGCCGTATAGGGACCCATGAGAGACTCTGGACCTGGCAGCAGCATGAGGAGGCGGTATATAGGGGCCTATGGCAGATTAGGGGCCTGGCAGCAGCAATAGGAGGCCCGTAATCTGCCAGCACCCTATGTCAAAAAATTCAACACACCAGCAGTGTGTGAGGAGACCTGAAAGTGGCACATGGCAGAGTGTGGCGATGGAGACAGCAGCAATGGGAGGCCGTATAGGGACCCATGAGAGACTCTGGACTTGGCAGCAGCATGAGGAGGCGGTATATAGGGGCCCATGGCAGATTAGGGGCCTGGCAGCAGCTATGGGAGGCCCGTAATCTGCCAGCACCCTATGTCAAAAAATTGAAAACACAAGCAGTGTGAAGAGACCTGAATGTGGCACATGGCAGAGTGTGGCGATGGAGACAGCAGCAATGGGAGGCCGTATAGGGACCCATGAGAGACTCTGGACTTGGCAGCAGCATGAGGAGGCGGTATATAGGGGCCTATGGCAGATTAGGGGCCTGGCAGCAGCTATGGGAGGCCCGTAATCTGCCAGCACCCTATGACAAAAAATGGAACACACCAGCAGTGTGTGAGGAGACCTGAAAGTGGCACATGTTTGAGGCATGATTCATGGCGGATTTAGTCAGTTGTGTCAGGAACTGGTGGTTTGAAATCCAGACTAATCCACACCTGATTCATTTTCACAAACGTGAGTCTCTCCACACTTTGGGTGGACAGTCGTGTCCTCCGCGGAGTTACAATACCTCCTGCCGCACTAAACACGCGCTCCGATGCCACGCTACTGGCCGGGCATGACAGCCTTTCAAGGGCAAAATTCAGCTAGTTGGGGCCAAAGGTCAAGTTTCGTTGCCCAGTAGTCAAGGGGATTGTCTACCTCGGTTGGCAGGGTGCTGTCCAAGTAGGCCCAAGCCTGTTGTTTGAGGTCCTGCTCCAGGTCCACCTGATGCTGCTGCTGCTGCTGCTGCGGCTGGTTAGTAGTTTCCTCACTGCGCTGGTGAAGAAAGCTACTCATCATCGACTGCAGACTGAGGCAGCCGCTGCTGGTGGAGCTGCCACTGCTCCTACCACCCCACCCCTCCCCTGCTGCCATGGCAGCGGAACGCGAGCGCACAGGGCCCACAGTGTCTGAGGATGGACGTTGGCGCACAAAGGCAGAGACCAACTGACTACATAGGTGGTTTTTATAGTACGTTATTTTGGCCTCCCTCTCAGCAGGTGTGAAAAAGGCCACCATTTTTGAACGGTAGCGAGGGTCCAACAAGGTGGACAGCCAAAAGTCATCCCTCTGTCTGATGGTTATTATTCGGCTGTCGCTACGCAAGCAACCGAGCATGCTATGGGCCATTTGTGCCAAGGAATGCGAGGGACTCCCTGCCTCCATCTCCACAGCATACTGCCACGGTGCGTCTGGGTCCTCTGTCTCCTCCTCCTCCTCCTCTACCAGATGCTCCTGCTCCGCCACTCCTGTCCGCTGAGTGGAAAAACCACCCATTTCACTCAATAATTCCTGAGCACAAATGTCCTCCTCTACCTCCTCCTCTTCTTCCTGTCCTGCCCCCACAGGGGTCATGTGGCGTTGAGATCTGTGCGCCACGTCTACCGCACCCTGACCAGCCATTGTTAACAGCATTTGTTCAAGGACGTGCAACAGAGGAATGACGTCGTTCATCCCATAGTCCTGCCGACTCACGAATAGCGTGGCCTCCTCAAAGGGCCTGAGCAAGCGGCAGGTGTCACGCATGAGCTGCCAATGGCTGACATCGAAGTTACACAGGGGAGTACCTTTATCCGCTTATAACATCAGGAAATCGGTGATGGCCTTTCGCTGCTCGTAAAGGCGGTCTAACATGTGTAGGGTTGAATTCCACCTTGTTGCAACGTCGCAGATCAGGCGATGATGTTGAATTCCGTTCTGCCGCTGCAGCTCAAGGAGGGTGTGCTTTGCGGTGTAGGAATGGCTGAAATGCATGCAAAGTTTACGTGACATTTTAAGGATGTCTTGCAGTGGGATGGTGGATTTTAGGAACCGCTTGACAACCAGATTGAACACGTGAGCCATGCATGGCGCATGGCACAACCTTCCTTGACGCAGAGCAGACACCATGTTCTTTCCGTTGTCGGTCAACATGGTTCCGATTTTCAGTTTGCGCGGAGACAGCCATCTGTCGATTTCTCTGTTCATTACACTCAGAAGTTCCTCCCCTGTGTGACTACGTTCGCCTGGACCTGGCAGCAGCATGAGGAGGCGGTATAGGGGCCCATGGCAGATTAGGGGCCTGGCAGCAGCTATAGGAGGCCCGTAATCTGCCAGCACCCTATGTCAAAAAATTCAACACACCAGCAGTGTGAGGAGACCTGAAAGTGGCACATGGCATGAGAGACTGTGGACCTGGCAGCAGCATGAGGAGGCGGTATAGGGGCCCATGGCAGATTAGGGGCCTGGCAGCAGCTATGGGAGGCCCATAATCTGCCAGCACCCTATGTCAAAAAATTCAACACACCAGCAGTGTGTGAGGAGACCTGAAAGTGGCACATGGCAGAGTGTGGCGATGGAGACAGCAGCAATGGGAGGCCGTACAGGGACCCATGACAGACTCTGGACCTGGCAGCAGCATGAGGAGGCGGTATATAGGGGCCTAGGGCAGATTAGGGGCCTGGCAGCAGCTATGGGAGGCCCGTAATCTGCCAGCACCCTATGTCAAAAAATTCAACACACCAGCAGTGTGTGAGGAGACCTGAAAGTGGCACATGGCAGAGTGTGGCGATGGAGACAGCAGCAATGGGAGGCCGTACAGGGACCCATGAGAGACTCTGGACTTGGCAGCAGCATGAGGAGGCGGTATATAGGGGCCCATGGCAGATTAGGGGCCTGGCAGCAGCTATGGGAGGCCCGTAATCTGCCAGCACCCTATGTCAAAAAATTCAACACACCAGCAGTGTGAGGAGACCTGAAAGTGGCACATGGCATGAGAGACTGTGGACCTGGCAGCAGCATGAGGAGGCGGTATAGGGGCCCATGGCAGATTAGGGGCCTGGCAGCAGCTATGGGAGGCCCATAATCTGCCAGCACCCTATGTCAAAAAATTCAACACACCAGCAGTGTGTGAGGAGACCTGAAAGTGGCACATGGCAGAGTGTGGCGATGGAGACAACCCACCGACTGTTTTGCTCGCTGCCAAGCTGCCACCCTCTTCTCCTGATGATGCGGAAGCAATAGCCTGATGACGACGAGGCTGCCAAGTGCGATCAGCCTCATCATCATCAATTAGGGTCTCCGCCTCACTACTAGCCCCCTCGGCTGCGTGTGGGTCAGGAGACAGACCTGTCTCTACACCGGCTACCGAGCCACTCTCCTCGCCACTACTTCTTCGCCTGGCTGCTGAAGAGGCGGATGTCTCCCCCCGTTCCTGACCGCCCTCTGTTAGCTCTTCCTCACTGTACTGGATGACACCGGGAGCACTAGCCTCTGGCTGCGAATAGTGCTGCCTCGACCCCTTCCTCTGCTGCCACGTCTGCTCGCTCCTAAAACATTGCCTCCTCTGCCACTCCTCTGCATGTTGTCTGACATACTCTTTAATTAAACGATTCTGTGTCCCTGAGTAACAATTCTGTGGCCCTAAGTAACGGTTCTGTGGCCCTCAGTAACAGTTCTGTGTCCCTGAGTAACAATTCTGTGTCTGTGCGAGTAACAATTCTGTGGCCCTAAGTAACAGTTCTGTGGCCCTCAGTAACAATTCTGTGGCCCTAAGTAACGGTTCTGTGGCCCTCAGTAACAATTCTGTGTCCCTGTGTAACAATTCTGTGTCTGTGCGAGTAACAATTCTGTGGCCCTAAGTAACAGTTCTGTGGCCCTCAGTAACAGTTCTGTGTCCCTGAGTAACAATTCTGTGTCTGTGCGAGTAACAATTCTGTGGCCCTAAGTAACAGTTCTGTGGCCCTCAGTAACAATTCTGTGGCCCTAAGTAACGGTTCTGTGGCCCTCAGTAACAATTCTGTGTCCCTGTGTAACAATTCTGTGTCTGTGCGAGTAACAATTCTGTGGCCCTAAGTAACAGTTCTGTAGCCCTCAGTAACAGTTCTGTGTCCCTGAGTAACAATTCTGTGTCTGTGCGAGTAACAATTCTGTGGCCCTAAGTAACAGTTCTGTGGCCCTCAGTAACAGTTCTGTGTCCCTGAGTAACAATTCTGTGTCTGTGCGAGTAACAATTCTGTGGCCCTAAGTAACAGTTCTGTGGCCCCCAGTAACAATTCTGTGGCCCTAAGTAACGGTTCTGTGGCCCTCAGTAACAATTCTGTGGCCCTCAGTAACAATTCTGTGTCTGTGCGAGTAACAATTCTGTGGCCCTAAGTAACAGTTCTGTGGCCCTCAGTAACAGTTCTGTGTCCCTGAGTAACAATTCTGTGTCTGTGCGAGTAACAATTCTGTGGCCCTAAGTAACAGTTCTGTGGCCCTCAGTAACAATTCTGTGTCCCTGAGTAACAATTCTGTGGCCCTAAGTAATGGTTCTGTGGCCCTCAGTAACAATTCTGTGTCCCTGTGTAACAATTCTGTGTCTGTGCGAGTAACAATTCTGTGGCCCTAAGTAACGGTTCTGTGGCCCTCAGTAACAATTCTGTGTCCCTGTGTAACAATTCTGTGTCTGTGCGAGTAACAATTCTGTGGCCCTAAGTAACAGTTCTGTGGCCCTCAGTAACAGTTCTGTGTCCCTGAGTAACAATTCTGTGTCTGTGCGAGTAACAATTCTGTGGCCCTAAGTAACAGTTCTGTGGCCCTCAGTAACAATTCTGTGGCCCTAAGTAACGGTTCTGTGGCCCTCAGTAACAATTTTGTGTCCCTGTGTAACAATTCTGTGTCTGTGCGAGTAACAATTCTGTGGCCCTAAGTAACAGTTCTGTAGCCCTCAGTAACAGTTCTGTGTCCCTGAGTAACAATTCTGTGTCTGTGCGAGTAACAATTCTGTGGCCCTAAGTAACAGTTCTGTGGCCCTCAGTAACAGTTCTGTGTCCCTGAGTAACAATTCTGTGTCTGTGCGAGTAACAATTCTGTGGCCCTAAGTAACAGTTCTGTGGCCCCCAGTAACAATTCTGTGGCCCTAAGTAACGGTTCTGTGGCCCTCAGTAACAATTCTGTGTCCCTGTGTAACAATTCTGTGTCTGTGCGAGTAACAATTCTGTGGCCCTAAGTAACAGTTCTGTGGCCCTCAGTAACAGTTCTGTGTCCCTGAGTAACAATTCTGTGTCTGTGCGAGTAACAATTCTGTGGCCCTAAGTAACAGTTCTGTGGCCCTCAGTAACAATTCTGTGTCCCTGAGTAACAATTCTGTGGCCCTAAGTAACGGTTCTGTGGCCCTCAGTAACAATTCTGTGTCCCTGTGTAACAATTCTGTGTCTGTGCGAGTAACAATTCTGTGGCCCTAAGTAACAGTTCTGTGGCCTTCAGTAACAGTTCTGTGTCCCTGAGTAACAATTCTGTGTCTGTGCGAGTAACAATTCTGTGGCCCTAAGTAACAGTTCTGTGGCCCTCAGTAACAGTTCTGTGTCCCTGAGTAACAATTCTGTGTCTGTGCGAGTAACAATTATGTGGCCCTAAGTAACAGTTCTGTGGCCCTCAGTAACAATTCTGTGGCCCTAAGTAACGGTTCTGTGGCCCTCAGTAACAATTCTGTGTCCCTGTGTAACAATTCTGTGTCTGTGCGAGTAACAATTCTGTGGCCCTAAGTAACAGTTCTGTGGCCCTCAGTAACAGTTCTGTGTCCCTGAGTAACAATTCTGTGTCTGTGCGAGTAACAATTCTGTGGCCCTAAGTAACAGTTCTGTGGCCCTCAGTAACAATTCTGTGGCCCTAAGTAACGGTTCTGTGGCCCTCAGTAACAATTCTGTGTCCCTGTGTAACAATTCTGTGTCTGTGCGAGTAACAATTCTGTGGCCCTAAGTAACAGTTCTGTAGCCCTCAGTAACAGTTCTGTGTCCCTGAGTAACAATTCTGTGTCTGTGCGAGTAACAATTCTGTGGCCCTAAGTAACAGTTCTGTGGCCCTCAGTAAAAGTTCTGTGTCCCTGAGTAACAATTCTGTGTTTGTGCGAGTAACAATTCTGTGGCCCTAAGTAACAGTTCTGTGGCCCCCAGTAACAATTCTGTGGCCCTAAGTAACGGTTCTGTGGCCCTCAGTAACAATTCTGTGTCCCTGTGTAACAATTCTGTGTCTGTGCGAGTAACAATTCTGTGGCCCTAAGTAACAGTTCTGTGGCCCTCAGTAACAGTTCTGTGTCCCTGAGTAACAATTCTGTGTCTGTGCGAGTAACAATTCTGTGGCCCTAAGTAACAGTTCTGTGGCCCTCAGTAACAGTTCTGTGTCCCTGAGTAACAATTCTGTGTCTGTGCGAGTAACAATTCTGTGGCCCTAAGTAACAGTTCTGTGGCCCTCAGTAACAATTCTGTGGCCCTAAGTAACGGTTCTGTGGCCCTCAGTAACAATTCTGTGTCCCTGTGTAACAATTCTGTGTCTGTGCGAGTAACAATTCTGTGGCCCTAAGTAACAGTTCTGTGGCCCTCAGTAACAATTCTGTGTCCCTGAGTAACAATTCTGTGGCCCTAAGTAACGGTTCTGTGGCCCTCAGTAACAATTCTGTGTCCCTGTGTAACAATTCTGTGTCTGTGCGAGTAACAATTCTGTGGCCCTAAGTAACAGTTCTGTGGCCCTCAGTAACAGTTCTTTGTCCCTGAGTAACAATTCTGTGTCTGTGCGAGTAACAATTCTGTGGCCCTAAGTAACAGTTCTGTGGCCCTCAGTAACAATTCTGTGTCCCTGAGTAACAATTCTGTGGCCCTAAGTAACGGTTCTGTGGCCCTCAGTAACAATTCTGTGTCCCTGTGTAACAATTCTGTGTCTGTGCGAGTAACAATTCTGTGGCCCTAAGTAACAGTTCTGTGTCCCTGAGTAACAATTCTGTGTCTGTGCGAGTAACAATTCTGTGGCCCTAAGTAACAGTTCTGTGGCCCTCAGTAACAATTCTGTGTCCCTGAGTAACAATTCTGTGTCTGTGCGAGTAACAATTCTGTGGCCCTAAGTAACAGTTCTGTGGCCCTCAGTAACAATTCTGTGTCTGTCCCTGAGTAACAATTCTGCGGCCCTAACTAAAGTTTCTGTGGCCCTAAGTAACAGTTCTGTGGCCCTCAGTAACAATTCTGTGTCTGTCCCTGAGTAACAATTCTGTGGCCCTAACTAAAGTTTCTGTGGCCCTAAGTAACAATTCTCTGGCACTCAGTAACAATTCTGTCTGTCCCTGAGTAACAATTCTGTGGCCCTAATAACGTTTCTGTGGCCCTAAGTAACAGTTCTGTGGCCCTCAGTAACAATTCTGTGTCTGTCCCTGAGTAACAATTCTGTGGCCCTAACTAAAGTTTCTGTGGCCCTAAGTAACAATTCTCTGGCCCTCAGTAACAATTCTGTGTCTGTCCCTGAGTAACAATTCTGTGGCCCTAATAACGTTTCTGTGGCCCTAAGTAACAATTCTCTGGCACTCAGTAACAATTCTGTCTGTCCCTGAGTAAGAATTCTGTGGCCCTAACTAGCGTTTCTTTGTCCCTAAGTAACGATTCTGTGGCCCTCACTAACAATTCTGTGTCCCTGAGTAATGGTTCTCTGTCCCTAAGTAACGTTTCTCTGTCCCCAAGTATCGTTTCTGTGGCCCTAACTCTGTCCCTAATACAGAGCGGTCTGCCTCTGTTCAATGACTGCAGGCAAATGAAGAATTCCAAAATGGCCGCTATTTATAGCTCGACCATTACACAGTGCTGGCTGGCTGGCTGCTGATTGGCTGATGCGATCACATGTCATTGAGGAATGCATTATGGGTCAGCGCGCCTTGTCTGCGCGCCTTCCCAGACATCCCCGCTCCGTCGCCGCACATGTCCGCCGCCATTTTTGGAAAAATTTCGATTCGCGCGTCCGAAGTAGGCTATTTTTCGGATTCCGATTTTTCCGATATTTTTTCCGATATTCGACTCGAATTCCACTTCGGCTACTTCGATTCGCTCATCTCTAGTAGCGAGGTTCTGTGGGAGCGGATGGTGAGTACAGAGGTAGGGAGGTTCTGTGGGAGCGGATGGTGAGTACAGAGGTAGGGAGGTTCTGTGGGAGCGGATGGTGAGTACAGAGGTAGGGAGGTTCTGTGGGAGCGGATGGTGAGTACAGAGGTAGGGAGGTTCTGTGGGAGCGGATGGTGAGTACAGAGGTAGGGAGGTTCTGTGGGAGCGGATGGTGAGTACAGAGGTAGCGAGGTTCTGTGGGAGCGGATGGTGAGTACAGAGGTAGCGAGGTTCTGTGGGAGCAGATAGTGAGTACAGAGGTAGGGAGGTTCTGTGGGAGCGGATGGTGAGTACAGAGGTAGGGAGGTTCTGTCGGAGCGGATGGTGAGTACAGAGGTAGGGGGGTTCTGTGGGAGCGGATGGTGAGTACAGAGGTAGGGGGGTTCTATGGGAGCAGATGGTGAGTACAGAGGTAGGGAGGTTCTGTGGGAGCGGATGGTGAGTACAGAGGTAGTGAGGTTCTGTGGGAGCGGATGGTGAGTACAGAGGTAGGAGGGTTCTGTGGGAGCGGATGGTGAGTACAGAGGTAGTGAGGTTCTGTGGGAGCGGATGGTGAGTACAGAGGTAGGAGGGTTCTGTGGGAGCGGATGGTGAGTACAGAGGTAGTGAGGTTCTGTGGGAGCGGATGGTGAGTACAGAGGTAGGAGGGTTCTGTGGGAGCGGATGGTGAGTACAGAGGTAGGGAGGTTCTGTGGGAGCGGATGGTGAGTACAGAGGTAGGGGGGTTCTGTGGGAGCGGATGGTGAGTACAGAGGTAGTGAGGTTCTGTGGGAGCAGATAGTGAGTACAGAGGTAGGGGGGTTCTGTGGGAGCGGATGGTGCTGTCACTTACAAGAGGGATTGTCACTTGGAAACACAAAAGCTGCGCTTCTGTGTTTATAGGAGACAATAGATATTGGTGTACACAGGGCCAATGCCGGAGGTGGCAGAATGGCGTTCCGCCATATTCCAGCTGATAAAAAAGCCCTGATCACAACTAGGTCTTATTTTCGGGGTAGGTCTTATACTTTAGCAATTCCTAAAAATAGTACTAGGTCCTACTCTCGGGGAAACGCGGTAAATGGCTAATGACCGAAGATGCTTCCATATATAAAGCAGGTGTACAGGATGCAGTGGTGTCAGCAAAGAGGAAGGTAGAAGCATTCAGTGGCTAAAAAGGAAAGGGAAAAGCAGCATCTGCAACCAAGGCATACCTCCCAACAGCAAGGCATACCTCCCAGCAGCAAGTCATACCTCCCAACAGCAAGGCATAGCTACCAAGGTATGTCAAGGCATACCTCCCAACAGCAAGGCATACCTCCCAAGGTATGTCAAGGCATACCTCCCAACAGCAAGGCATACCTCCCAAGGTATGTCAAGGCATACCTCCCAACAGCAAGGCATACCTCCCAAGGTATGTCAAGGCATACCTTGACATACAAACAGCAAAGAAACTTGCTTGGGGAAAGTGGATGAATGGTGCTGGAACCCTGATGATTCTTTGTGTGTTTATTTTATATTATCATCCAAAAGTATGGCAGAGGTGTAGACTTAGAGCAGTGTTTCACAACCTTTTTCCAGTCGGGCGCCCTTGAAAAGTATTTTTAGTCATGGGGCACCCCTGTCCAAAGCTTGGTTCATGTTACTGTGTGTCGCAGAATGCACACAAAATCACACTCATTCCTGACGCACAGACAAATGCTCTGCTCTTTAATTCTTAATGGTACCCCAAATATTGCCAAACGCGGAGTGTTTTTGGTGCGGTGCAATTTTTAAAAAAAGGGTAAAGGACAACTCTCCCAGCATTTCTGCAGGTAGGGCAACCCACTGAAATGAATGGGCTGCCCTACACACAGCCACACAGATGTGAATCAAGGGCTTGTTCACCTTTGAGGTTGGAGGGCGGAAAAACCATGCAATTGAGCTGCTTTTACCACTCCAAACTGATCCCCCTTTACCTGCAGAAGCAGCAGCTGGGGGTATACACCTGCTATGGATGGAGCTGGAAGTATACCTCCCGGTGAATGGGGTTGCACTATATTCACCCCGCAACTGTGTGCTCATTGCACGTGCCTGTGGTGCGGTGATGCTGCATTTATGGGGTTAAAACAGGTGGTGAGGAAGAAACATTGCCTCTGTAGCATCTGTCAAATGCCTCTAAAAAGTGATCTGAGCATGGATTGCTTTTCAGAGGAGCAGCAGTACTTGCTGCTGTTATGAACAAGTCCTAAAAAAGCAGTTCTGAAAGGACAGGAATAGGAGGTCAAGATTACGAGTAGCATACATACACACACACACACACATATAAAAACAAACACACAAATACATTAAAACACACACATACAAATGCATGTACACACACATACAAACACATATACGCATACAAACACTTGTACATGCAAACACATGTACACACATACAAACACATGTATATGCAGATACATACACACACACGTACAGACATATGAACAAAAAAACACATGCACATACAACCAAAGACACATGTGTACACACACAAACACATGTATACAGCCTTATAAGGACTTGCGGTACAATACTTTCCCTCATACAACCTGGCACAGCAGACAGTCCCCCTCCCTTTGCTCAGCAGTCTGACGGCTCCCAGTGCCGATGTACATTGACAGCCTTTCTCTACCAGGACACCATGGCACCCCTGAAGATCTCTGGAGGCACTCTAGGATGCTGCAGCACCCCGGTTGAGAAAGGCTGATGTAGAGCATCTTTAATACTGGGCTGGCAGCATCTGCACTCTAAAGGGTTTCTATGATCAATGTACATAGCAAGGATTTAAACAAGCTTTGTTGGAAATTCCTGTTTCAGCTCTGAAGAAAGAGCTGATTGTTATCTGTTGAGTGAATCTGAGGAGTGGCTTTTTCATTATTAATCAGCTGTTCTAATGAAGAAAGGTGCAGTGCCAGCATCCCTCCAGAAACGATTAACCATTTGAGAGCAACTCCACAAAAATGAAATTTGTGTTGCAGAGGATGCCTAAAATTAGTGCAGACTTTTGGGAAAATCAGTGAGCCAATCATTGAAGCAGGAAATTACACCAACAGTGTAAGGAACACCTCCAGATTTCCATATTGCATTGAATTTTACAGAAATTGACAGCGCTGCTGACTGAAAATAAAAGGTAACTTACAATATGGCTTGTGTAGCAGTTGTATAGGCTATGTCTTTTTTGTATTTTCTATTTTTAGTTTTTACAAAAATGGAGTTCCCCTTTAAGGGCTCATTCACACTAGCTGAGCTACAGTGCATAGAAATGCATGGGCAGATGTAGATTTCAAGAGAGCTGAAGTGCATTTCTGTATTTTTCCATACCTCTCCACTCCAAACCTCTGCTCACTATAATACCCAATTGTTAGGTAAAATATAAAAGTTGACGTTACACTGAGTAAATAGGTACCTAACATGTCGCTCTTTAAAATTGCGTACACCTGTGGAACGACATCGAACTACAGTACCTATAAATCTGTGTTTATAGTGGAGGATTTTGGGAACAATATGGCACTAATATTTGGAAATGGAGCACTTTTTTGAGCACGGACACTTTAATAAGTTTGAAGGCATTGTGCATTATACTGGGAATAATTATTATTATTATTATACAGTATTTATATAGCGCCAGAGGATTTGCTCCACATTGTACAATAGCAAGGTGGACAAAACATGAGACAAAACAGTACAATACAATACACAAGGGGTTTGAGGGCCCTGCTCTTTCGAGTTTACAATCTAGGAGGAAGCAAGTGGACACTTTATATGCACAAAAGGAAACACAAAGGACACTTTATTGAATCATGTTTAATTGTTATTTGAGGATACGAGCATTGTAGAGAATATTATTGTTTATTGCACATGTTTAACCACTTGCGCTCCTGAGGATTTACCCCCCTTCCTGACCAGGTCATTTTCTGCGTTACTTTAACTGACAATTGTGCAGTCATGCAATGCTGCCCCTAAATTAAATGTACATCTGTTTTTTCCCACGAATTGAGCTTTCTTTCAGTGGTATTTGATCACCTGTGCATTTTTTATTTTTTGCGCTTTAAAAAAAAGACCAACAATTTTGAGAAAAAAAACAATATTTTTGACTTTTTGCTATTAAACATGTCCAGTAAAAAAATTTTAAAAATCAAATTTCAGCATAAATTTAGGCCAAAATGTATTCTGTTGCATGTCTTTGCTAAATAAAATCCCAATACGTGTAAATTAATTGGTTTATATGAAAGTTATAGCGTGTACAAATGGTGGCATAGATACTGGAATGTTTTTGTTTTTACTAATAATGGCAGCGATCAGCGACTTATAGTCTGTTACAGACATTCTGACACTGAGGGGAACTGGCTTGGTGTCACTGACATCCCCAGTGACACCAATACAGTGATCAGTGCTGAAAAAAGCACTTACACTGTACTAACGGCACTGGGCAAGAAGGAGCTAACATAAGGGGCGATCAAAGGGTTAACTGAGTGTTTTACTAGGGGGCGGTGTGTGTGGGCTTTACTGTAAGCACACTGCTCTGGATGGCTGTGCACAGGGAAGAAGTCTGTTAGTAAACAAAGCAGCCCTCCTCCCCGTGGGAGATCCTCAGTAATCATCGGGTGCCTGCGGGTAATCACTTGCTGGGACCCGGTGATTGACAGCCGCGGCCGAAAATGCAAAATCACGTATATATATATATATGGTTTTGCGCACCTCTGCTGCCCTGTAGCAGTATCTCTGCTATAGGGCAGCAGGGATGTGGTTAAACAAAAACAATAGTGCTCTATAAAAGATAGAGTATGTATAAAGTTTTATTTTTGTTTCAAATTTGCATTTGAAAAACCACTGCACAAATATCATGTGCCATAAAAACATGCAACACCCACCATTTTATTCTCTAGGGTCTTTGTTTAACAATATATGTAGAGATGAGCGAATTTCTCAAAAATTCGATTCGGCTGATTCGGCGAATTCCAGTATGAAATTCGATTCGATGCGAATTAATTCGCTACGAATTTAACTTATTAAAAGGGTTTCTAGGCTTCAGAGAGCCTTTAAATTAGTGCAAAACACTGTACCTTTAATTTAAATGCCCTTGGAGATGAAAACAAATGGAAACAAATAGATACAATGTTTCAACCGCTGTATGGAGTGAATGTCCCAGAACTGTCATAAATAGTCTATTTCTGACAGTTATGGGACATTCACTCCATACAGCGGTTGAAGCATTGTATCTATTTTTTTCCATAAATGACATTCTGCAGATACACTTAGAGGAGCGCTGCAGATACACTTTTTGCCGGCTTGGAATTATTCTTATTTTCATCCTACTTCTTCTTCTTCATCCTCATCCTCTTCTTCTTCTTATGAGGATGAGGATGAAGAAGAAGAAGATGAAGAAGAAGTAGGATGAAAATAAGATTAATTCCAAGCTGGCAAAATGTGTATCTGGGACATTCACTCCATACAGCGGTTGAAACATTGTATCTATTTGTTTCCATAAATGGATCCATTTATGGAAACAAATAGATACAATGTTTCAACCGCTGTATGGAGGGAATGTCCCAGAACTGTCATAAATAGTCTATTTCTGACAGTTCTGGGACATTCCCTCCATACAGCGGTTTCCGGCAAAAAGTGTATGTGCAGAGTTCCTCTATTCTGCAGATACACTTTTTGCGGCTTGGAATTATTCTTATTTTCATCCTACTTCTTCTTCTTCATCCTCATCCTCTTCTTCTTCTTCTGAGGATGAGGATGAGGATGAAGAAGAAGAAGAAGAAGAAGTAGGATGAAAATAAGATTAATTCCAAGCCGGCAAAAAGTGTATCTGCAGAGCTCCTCTAAGTGTATCTGCAGAATAGAGGAACTCTGCACATACACTTTTTGCCGGCTTGGAATTATTCTTATTTTCATCCTACTTCTTCTTCTTCTTCATCCTCATCCTCAGAAGAAGAGGATGAGGATGAAGAAGAAGAAGAAGAAGTAGGATGAAAATAAGAATAATTCCAAGCCGGCAAAAAGTGTATGTGCAGAGTTCCTCTATTTCTGACAGTTCTCTGACAGCTTCTTCACATGTACAGCGGTTGAAACATCTGTATCCTAAATGGAAACTAATAGATACAATGTTTCAACCGCTAAACATGTGTTCCTTCTGTCAGAGAACTGTCAGAAATAGCGGAGCTCACTGCAGGGACACTTTTGCCGGCTGATCGGGAAATATTCGATTCGCGCACCCGAAGTAGGCAAAATTTCGGATTCGACGCGAATCGAATATTTCCTGAAATTCGACTCGAATTCCGGTTCGCCTGGTTCGATTCGCTCATCTCTAAATATATGTTTTGGGGTTCCAATTAGTATTCTAGCAAAAACAATGCTGATTTTGACATGAAGAAGAGGAATGTCAGAATTGGCCCAGACTGGAAACTGGTTAAGCTATCCTGGCTCAGGGGCGGACTGACCATTTGAGCACTCTGGCACTGCCAGAGGGCCCGGGGTCAGTAGGGGGCCCCATGAGATGCCCCTGATACCTTTCATTGTCTTTTTCATAGGCTTTTTTGGGTGTGGGCAAGGACACAGGGGCCCCATGATCCCCTATTGCCTGGGGGCCCCATGAGTTGTCAGTCCGCCCCTGTCCTGGCTATTCCAACCTCAAAAAACAACACGTTTATAATAACAATGGAATAATATACCGAACATTTTTTAACAAAACAGATATCAGAAGGCCTTTAGTAAGGAAAAAAAAATCCAACAAAGGATGCTGCTACATTTCCACAGGTGATAACTTACCTCTGCACGGCTGCTGGAAACTTAGATGTACCTTCTGTACTTTAATAAATATACAAGTGCTTGTAACCTGCTGTTTTGCAAGTTTTACTTGGTCCCTGCCCTGTGGTAGATTTCATTTTAACAGAGATGTATTTTAACATCACTGTGATACTACAATGTGGTTTATATGAAGGATTTTGCGGCATGTAAGAATTAAATGCAAGTTTAGTTGAACTTAGCAATCAGTGGCACACAGCTAGAAACAAATGCAATTCCATAAGAACATTGCTTTCTCAGATTCATCTTTTTTTTTAAATTTGGACCCTTGCTCAATCTAAAAACTTCAAACTTAAAATATATTGTTTTCTTCACTATCACTGTGTGACTGTCTTTGAGTGACATGTTGAACTCAATAATACAGCAGAGGTGTTGATTATCAGCGAAAAGGAAAATCTGTAGGCAGCTTCTCACTATCTCTATTCGGCTTTCTCATCACTGTTATGTCATTTTGTAGAAGACATGATGTTTGTAATACCTAATGTAATATCTCTTATTTGTATTTTTATTCTGCTATAAAATGTGCTTAACTGTTTTTTTTATGTAGAGATTTCATTTATTTTTATAAATACGTCTTCTTTGTATTTGTATTTTGCTTTTCTGTGTATTTAATTATTTGTGTACAAAGGCTTTGCATTTTTATTTTTTTTTAAATAAATGAGGCTAAAGATGGGGCCTTTTTGCAATAGTACAGGTCTAGGATAGTTGAAAGCAACGTCCTTAACCCTCATGAGACATTTAATGTGTGATGCACCCTAAAAACCACCTTAATGTCACCTTCCCTTATTGATTTCAATATATTTCATACACTGTCAAAAGAGAACATGACTTATGGACAACCACAGACTGAAAATTCTGGATCTAGGAGACTATCACGGTCTTCCATTAAGGGCCAGTGCGAAGCATTCACTGTGAAGCTAACAATGAAAGATCAAATCATTAGATCTCAACACTATGACTTATCAGTGGACCCTTTTGTCTATGGGGTTACAATTGACGTTATGGAGTGGCCAGCCCAATCCCCGGATCTTAATCCAATAGAAAACTTGTGGGGTGACATCAAAAATGCAGTTTCTGAGGCAAAACCAAGAAATAGAGAAGAACTGTGGAATGTAGTCCAATCATCCTGGGCTGGAATACCTGATCACAGGTGCCAGAAGTTGGTTGACTCCATGCAACACAGATGTACAGCAGTTCTCAGAAACAGTGCTTATACAACTAAATATTCATTAAGTGATTCAAAGGAAAGCAAAATCTTCAAACATTTTTCAGTTTATATAGTGAATGTTTGAGTTTGTAAAGAAGAATACAAACACTGCTATTTTTTTGAACAGTCTAATATTCACTTTTCTTCAATTTTTTTAGAGGAACAACACAAATTTGATATATTTTTCTTCACGTTTTGATTTGGAATAGAATGTGTAATGTTCCCAATGCATTTGTTTGGATGGAAATAAAAGCTATTAGAAGGATTTTGAACTTTATTCACTTTTTTTCAACACACTGCTATTATTTTGAACACAACTGTATATAATGGATAAATATGTCCACTATGAATCCTCAAAGACCCACTTAATGGTCAAATGAAACATTGTCTTATATTCAGGATGTAATATTGGGCCTGTGCTGCAATTACTCAAACAGTTTGAGTAGTGACATTCATTCATCCAATTCCCATCAGCTCAGATGTATATAAGGAACCAAAGCAAAATTCCTGACGGCCCTTTTATATTGATATGGACAGCTGCCCCTTTTTTTAAACTTTTATGGCCATTCAATTTTTTTGCTGGATGCTTCAAGCCAAATCCCATGCTGTAACTCATATTGTAACTCATGGGCATGGTGCGAATCACAACTCAGGGAGATTCACAGTCGGGATTCTCAGGAATATAAATAGAGCCAGCAAAATAAACTGTAAATATTTACAAAGAAATACTCCGATGTGTATTTTAGTGGATATCTAAGCTAGAGTGGGGGGGGGGGGGGGGTAGGAGGAGGAATACAGGTGTTGGAAAACCATATTCGAAAACAGAAATGTCAATTTGGCTGTTTAAAGCACGATCAAAGCAAGTACTTGCCTTTATGGTATTTCAACATCTTCAGTTAATTGATGTAATTGTGGTTAAATTCTGATTTACATGAAACAGTTAGTTTGCATTTTGTGGACTGATGAAAGTAAGATTGTTCTTTTTGGGTCTAGTGGGTGGAGACAGTTTGTCAGACGACCCCCAAACACTGAATTCAAGCCACAGTACACTGTGAAGACAGTGAAGCATGGTGGTGCAAGCATCATGATATGGGGATGTTTCTCATACTACGGTGTTGGGCCTATTTATCGCATACCAGGGATCATGGATCAGTTTGAATACATCAGAATACTTGTAGAGGTCATGCTGCCTTATGCTGAAGAGGAAATGCCCTTGAAATGGGTGTTCCAACAAGACAACGACCCCAAACACACCAGTAAACGTGCAACATCTTGGTTCCAGACCAACAAGATTGACGTTATGTAGTGGCCAGCCCATTTTTGTCTTGTTGGAACACCCATTTCAAGGGCATTTCCTCTTCAGCATAAGGCAGCATGACCTCTTCCAGTATTCTGATGTATTCAAACTGATCCATGATCCCTGGTATGCGACAAATAGGCCCAACACCGTAGTATGAGAAACATATCATGATGGTTGCGCAACCATGCTTCACTGTCTTCACAGTGTATTGTGGCTTGAATTCAGTGTTTGGGGGTCGTCTGACAAACTGTCTCCGGCCACTAGACCCAAAAAGAAGAATCTTACTTTCATCAGTCCACAAAATGTTGCGCCATTTCTCTTTAGGCCAGTCAAGGTGCTCTTTGGCAAATTGTAACCTCTTCAGCACGTCTTCTTTTCAACAGTGGGACTTTGCGGGGGCTTCTTGCAGATAGCTTGGCTTCACATAGGCGTCTTCTAATTGTAACAGTACTCACAGGGAACTTTAGACCTTCTTTGATCTTCCTGGAGCTGATTGTTGGCTGAGTCCTTGCCATTTTGGCTATTCTTCTATTCATTCGAATGGTAGTTTTTCGCTTTCTTCCACGTCTTTCAGGTTTTGGTTGCCATTTTGAAGCATTTGCGATGATTTTAGCTGAGCAGCCTATCATTTTCTGCACTTCTTTATATGTTTTCCCCTCTCCAATCAACGTTTTAATCAAGGTATGCTGTTCTTCTGAACAATGTCTGGAACGACCCATTTTCCTCAGAATTTCAGAGAGAAATGCACAGTAACCAGCATGTACAACATTTGCTGCCTTCCTTCCTTAAATAAGGGCAATAATTGCCACCTGTTTTTCAAAGAATGAATGACCTTACTAATAGAACTCCACACTGCTATTATTTTGAACATGCCCCTTTCAATGAGTGATTCAATTACACAGAATCAGCAGCATGCATGTCATGACTGTTGGGTCTGCTGGATTTCTATTACTCTACTACACCTGCTAGTAAATTATTTGCCATGTAGAAATATCATTTCTACCAAAAACAGTGATTGATCAGGTTAGTGATGTCTGACTGCTATTATTTTGAACACAACTATATATGTTGGTTTAAGGATGTTTGGACATTTTTTGTGTTATCTTTTTGAATTAGAAACCTATTTCACTGCGGTAGTGGTGTTAAATTATAGCTGTATATATCTAGACATTCCCAATTATTGTGCTGTATATTGTGAGGCTGTTTTTGTGAATAATCCAATATATGCATTACTATATCCTATTATTTCACATATAGGGATTCATTGAGGAATGGTGTATAACAAATAGGCACTGTCCATTGTTGCCACCAGAGACACATACTGTAACCAATATACTGTATATAAGGGGATAAGGATGGAAATGAGTTTGAATTGTAGCAAGCATTCACACATTACATCAAAAGTATGTGGTTCTAGTTTCAGCAGACAGGCATATTACAGGTACTGTATTTTTAATGTACCATAGTAATTGGTTTTAATGTTTTGTCCCAATACATCAGGTCTTCTAAAGAAGGTTTATTTTTGTTTTTGATTTTTTTTTTGTTGTTTTTGATCCCTGGAAGTGCATAAGCCAGGTTCACTTTTAACAGTGAGCGAATACTCCCGCACTACCTAAATCCAGCCTATATAGCTGCCAAAACACTGCTTTATATCTCTTAGGTATATAAAATAGAAATTCAAATATATATTGTGGTGTGGTGCTTTAAGTACGACAATAGACCTCCCCCTTCCTTTTAGTGTTATAAAATTCCTTGAAATGTGAAAAGATAAATAAGAAATAAATAAATAGCACAATCCTTCAAACATATAAAGAAAAAAAACTTTAGCATACTACAATCACTTGCTGGCTCGTGGTAATACATTTACTGCTGGTTGGTAACTCCCCCAAGCACTGCCGAGGCGCTCATATGCACTGCACGCGCCTGCACTGCAGATGCGCTCTGCACCCGCTGTGTCCACTGTGGACAGTGGATTGTGGTGCTTGGTATCAGGCCACTGTGAATTGCCCAGACACAATGTGATCTCTGTACGATCGCATGTCATTTAGTATACAAGAGTCATAAATGGAATCCATTACTACTGTGTGTGATCTGTGATTGTTCATCAGTGATCACATGGTACCTGGGCCAATCACAGCATCCTGAGCACCCTGTATCATGTGATAGCTGTGGGCCAATCACAATAGTAAAAAATAAGTCATGAATTAAAGCCATTGTGAGCAGTATGTAAATTGTGTGATTTATTTATTATGTATTTTCTATTTATCCTTTCACATTTCAAGGATTTTTTTTAACAATGAATGGGAGGGGAAGGTGTATTATAGTAACTTTAGCTCCACAACACATTATACATTTTGATTTAACATTTGATAATGTATGATTTACCAGTAATTCTGGACTGTATTTTGTTAAGTAATGTTCCATCAACAGGCACACTTCCTCACAAATTCTTGAAGAGAAAGGGAAGCCGCTCATTGTTTAAAAGCCTTGTTCAAGTTGATTAAGCTCTTTAACATATAGACTGTTCTCCCTGGTTCACAGTGAAAACCCAACATGTTGCACTCTAACCAGAGCTTACTCATAAGGGCACAATTCCATTTGATTTGTATTCATTGTCTTCAATTTTTACTCCTAAAATAAGACCCAGACATGCAAGGTGTAGGCTCTGACAGTTTTCAAAGGAGAAACTTGTTACAATAATGAGATCTAGTGAACCCAAAAGTGAGTCATACTGAACACACAGCACTTTTGTTTTAAAAATCTCCATTCGGTAACAAAAGCCATCAGATTTTCCAGTCAGCTTCAGCCACATCTCATATTACCTCCTCCTAGCAACAACCATTTCAGCAGATAAAGTTGAATAAACATTCTTAGAGGTCAATAAGTTTCAAACAACTTCAAATTAGGCCTCTTGTAAAATTGCCATCTCATAGGACCTTTAGCAGAACACGCCATACTTTAAAATATCCTGACTAGAATTGCATGATGAAGAATTCAAGAAACAGAGCTTGCTAATTGTGATAATAAAAAAGTTAGAGTATTTCTTAGTATGATGTTTACAAGAAAGGCTGTATTTGGCAATCATAAAACAATACAAATAAAAAAAAAAAATTAGTGTGCATGCACGGGTGGCTAGAGCGGATGTAGTATTATCCACTCTGCACATTCCCAATCCCGTTCCTCCCTACCACTTACCTGGCAAAACTACGGAGGAGGTTAGGGACCTCCCGATGCCCACCCGACCGGCCGGAAAGTCTACAGGCAGCTCCTGCGCTGCCATGGTAAAGAAGAGAGGGGGTGGCAAGATGGAGACTGGCCCTGGTTCCCGGAGCTCTTCAACTGCAGAGGGATCACAGTCACCATCACAGCAGGCTCAACCCTTCTCCTCCAGCCCTGGGACACAAAGTAACAGCTCCCCTGGCTCCCTAGCTCACATGAGTGTTCACCCCGCTTCTCCCAGGTCTCCCTCTAGCCCTGCCAGGTCTCATTCTCAGGCTGTGGCCCTGTCACCAGGCCATGATTCCCAGGCTTCTTCCCTGCTGGACAGGGAAATGGCTAATATATTCATCAGCCAAATCAGCAGCCATGATTCAGCTCCTGATTGTCCAGTGGACTCTCCTGCTTATCGATCTGTGCCCCTGCACTATTCAGGGGATTCCATGCTTTTTGCTTGTTTTTCTGATTTACTTCAGAGGGAATTGGAAAAAGCTACCACTAAATTGGCCTCTGACCTGAACCAGGATTTTAGGGAGATTGGAAACCACCTGGAGAACATTGAATCTAAAGTTGATGATACTGTTCACAGAGTGTCTCAGAATTCTAGCAGGATTGCCGACCTACATTATTGCCTAGATGAAGCTTATACTAAAATAGATGATCTTGAGAACCGCGCCCGCCGGTACAATTTCCGGACAGTTAAAGATATTGCTTCAGTTCCCCACTCCCTTATGCAATCAGCAGTGCTGGATACTGATGAAATCCACATGGAAATAGACTGAGATCTGGTCCCCTTAAAACCAGATAGGCCTCCTCAGGATGTTATCGTTAAACCTAATTTTTTCAGAATTAAGGAGGCAGTGATGCGATACGCCAGGGAACACCCAGACTTGGAAGTCAATGGGTACAAGATTCAAGTCTTTGCAGATATTTCTCAAGCTACTATTAAAAAATGGAGGGCATTTATACCGCTGCTTTCATCTCTAATCCAAAGGGACATTCGCTATAGATGGAACTATCCATTTCGCTTACAATTTGCTTACAATAGAAAATCCTACTCCTTTTCTACATTCCCTGAAGGGGAGAAAATTTTGCTGAACTTGGGCTTTATTTCCCTTAGCCCCTCCTTGAGGAATCAACCCAAAGCTGACAGCCTTCCTCCCCCACTTTCGCCTCTGCAGTCCTCTTCTCCCAAGAAGAAGAAACCTGCTACACCATGTCAGGTTCCCTAAGGACTCGACTGGTTATTAGTTGATTTTCTGTTTAGGGGGGACCTCTCCGTGGTCCCTTTCAGGGGCATTGGCCTCCGTCTTCGTTTTTTACTTGTATTTATATATGTCCTGCACTCTAGTCATATTGACCTTTAACTGTTTATTGGCTTGGCTATTTATATGTCAGATACATTGGTTTTCCAATGTTGGGAACCTTTAGTGTATATGTCTTATATAAACCCCATGGTGCTGGGAAGAATCTATGCGCTCTCCCTAATCGAAAGACTCTCCCCATTGCTTTGAGCTGGTGGAGACTCTTCCATTCCTCAACCTTGCATCTGGGATATTTTGTTACTTTACTGCTTTATGTTGCATATTGTTATTTTGCCACCTGGTTTGAGGCTGGCAATTTCCAGGGTTTGGCATCTTTTGTTTCTGTTCTTTTCTCTTTTTCTTTCTTACTTTTTTCACCATTTCTACTAGAGGGTCATCTCGGGATTTCCTATTAGGTCTTGGATACTCGGTATCCCACATTGTGGGTGCATGGGTCTCACTATAGCTGCTTTGAATTTTTTCAATGTCTACTTTAAGATCTAATAGTGTAAAGATTGGGCTCCCCCTCTAAGCGCCTCCAGGTTTTTTTTCGTTATAAGTCCCTTGGAGCTAATATAGTTGCTCTACAGGAAACCCATTTTGCTTCCTCCTTTACACCTAGGTATATTCATAGGGACTTCCCTGTATGCTTTTTCACTAACGCTTCTGACAAAAAACAAGGGATAGCAGTCTGTCTAGCACGACAGCTATCATTTACGGAAATTAAAGTGATACAAGACAAGGAAGGGCAATTTCTATTAGTCAAAGGCCATTTAGGGGGAAATCTAGTGACTTTTTTGATTTATTACACCCCTAACGTGAATTAGGTAGCCTTTTTTTTATCCCTGTTTCAATCTTTATCTCCTGAATTGGAAGGCGATTTAGTCTTAGACCAAATGCTTGATAAATCGCATGCAGCCAAACTTATATCCCCTCCCAAACAAAGTCGCGAATTTGCATAACTTTTGTATTGCTATAACTTGATAGATGCGTGGAGAGAGGTCAAGCCTACTTCTATAGACTATTCTAATTTTTCTAGAGCTCACAATCGTTATTCACGTATAGATCACATCTTTCTTCCTATGGAGATGCTATCCAAATTACGTTCAGCTAAAATTGTGTCAACACCTTGGTCAGACCATGACCCTGTGATGCTAATGCATTTTAATCTAACTACCAACCTGGCCAAGCCACAGTGGCGATTGAATGAGTCCCTTCTTAGCAATGAGTATATCCGCCTCGAAGTAGTGGAACACCTGAACTCTTATTTTACCATTAATAAAGTGGAAGATATGACCCCTGCTATTAACTTGGCAGCTCATAAAGCCTCTATCAGAGTTTTTTTCTATCCCACTATCCCCTAGACTTAAATGATCCGACGAAGAGTTGACTTCTACCAAAACTAAGGAGTATGAGGCTTTAATAGTCCAACACAAAATTGCCCCAACCCCAGACTTGTTACTTAAGTTGGAGCAAGCTCGTTTAGAACTTAAACTTTGTCTTACCATGAAAGCGGAAGAACAGCTACGCTGGATGAACCATACATTTTTCACATAGTGAGACAAAACAGGTTCTCTCCTAATGCGTAAACTTTCCCCCAAGCATACTTATTTGGCACTTCCTAAACTTTTGGGGGGTCATATCTCACAGCATCTTCAGAAGATCCTTCAGGAATTTCATAATTTCTATGCTACTTTATAGAGTCAACACCAGACTATTGAGCCTTCTCTGCTTCAAGATTTCTTGGGGTCCTTGCAGCTTCCATCCCTTGCCGAGGCCCACGGGGAACTTATGGAACAACCTATCACTAGTGAGGAGCTTAGCAAAGTTATCAAAATGCTAATGTCACATATCCGGGCCCCAATGGTTTACCGAATATTTACTATAAAACCTTTTCTGAACAACTTCTCCCTCATATGGCCCTTTACTTCAATTCTTTAAGAGAGGACGGTGTGATTCCTTCAGATGAAAACAAAGCATATATTAGCGTCATTCCTAAACTTAATAAGGACTATTTCGCTAATTAATTGTGACCTGAAAATTCTGACGAAACTTTTGGCCCTGCGCCTTAATTCCTTTTTGGCACAGTATGTTCACAAAGACCAGTTGGGTTTCATATCTGGTCACCAAAAGTTGGATCAGATTCGTCAGTTCATCGCTCTGATTTCCGCTGTCCGCTCTAAATGGGATGCCCCCCTCTCTTGGGAGTTTTTGCTTCTTTCTTTGAACCTTCAGAAAGCTTTTGATAGTTTACTACTTTTGTTTACTACTTTGCAAGCTTTCGGATTTGGTCCTATTGCAGTTACTATACAATACTCCATCTGCTCAAGTTTCCATTAGAGGTTATAGATCTTCTATGTTCCCAATTCAATGCGACACTAGACAAGGTTGTCCACTCTCTCCCCTGCTCTTTGCATTGACAATAGAACCCTTAGCAATGGCGATCCGTTCTCATCCCAGAATCCATGGTGTCCACTGTGGACATCAGGAACTTAAATGTGCTTTATTTGCTGAGGATGTCCTTAAGTATATTACCTCCCCTTTGATCACCGTGCCTAATCTACTATCTCTTTTGTGCCACTTCACTGACCTTTTTGGGCTCTCTTTAAATTCTCAAAAAATGACAGCCCTTAATGTTTTTTTTCTCTCTTTTATAGAACAACAGCTTAGAACTACATATCATTTTCAATGGGCATGCAATTCCTTGCCCTATTTAGAGATTAATTTGACTGCTTCTATCAAGACCCTATATCAAGCGAACTGTCCCCCCCTTTTTAAACAACTTAAAGATGATCTTTGTCGTTGAGCTGCTTACTCTAAATTTTGGTTTGACAGGATCAATTCGATTAAAATTGCATTTTTGCCCCTATTGTTATATTTTTTGGGACCTTACAGATACCAATTCCGAGACGTGAGTTAAAACATCTACAAGCTGAGGTGCTTCATTTCATTTGGAACAATAGAAGGCCTCAGATGAATCAGAAGACACTATATGCTTTAAAATCACAAGGTGGGATTGACCTCCCTAATCTTCAAGCATATTTCCAAGATGCCCAAATTGTCTGTCTTTCTCATTGACAGTCTGGGATAGAGTATGCCATCGAAAAACCATTAGCATCTTTAGTGCCTGTTTTTTGTAATTCTGAATTTGTTCCCAGTCTAGTTCCGACCCTATTCCAATGGTGGATCAATAAGGGGCTATTGCGGATAAGAGACTACCCCCAGGGTGACCAAATTTACTTTTTACAACATTTTAAAGGAGAAATTGCGGATGCCTCCTACTGAAATCTTTAGATATAATCAAATCATCTTTTGTATCCACTCAGAAATTGTTTTATTAGATGGGCCACCCATTCTTACCAATTTCAAACTTTCATGCCAGAATAACAATTTCTCTAGAGGCCATATTTCTATAGTGTACGTCCTTCTTACTGATCCGAGTTGTAAATTTCCTTATATGGATCAATGGGAACAGGACCTGAATGTTAATTATGATCTGATTGGCAAGACATAGCCTTGGCATTATCTAAAGTTTCCATCAATACCACCTTAATTTAAGCAAATTATAAAACACTTTTGTGATGATATTTGGTCCCAACCCGCACTGCGAGGATGCATCCATCTGCCTTAGCAATGTGCTTTTGGAGTTGCGGCCAGATGGGCTCTATGTATCACGTCTGGTGGCAATGTGCGATAGCAACCAGATTTTGGATCTGCATGTTTAACTTCATCTATACGGTGACAGGGGTTAATGTTCGTAGATCCCCATAAACTGCCCTTTTTCATAAATTCCCAAATTCGGTTCCAAAAAAATCCCTTAAATTGCTCACTTTTATGTTGTTGGCAGTGAGAATCACTATTGCTAGACATTGGAAGAGATCGATTATCCCGCTTGAGTATGTTAAGAATAAATTGAATTGGATCATGATTAATGGCAGACTCACCTGTATTCTACACAATGATACTAACGAATTTGATAAAACATGGGACCCTTGGAATCAATACATTTCCGTGCCTTGATGTTTCCCAATTTGACCCTCTCCTTTTCTCATTCCTGTCTACTTCTTTTTCTTACTTTTTATTATCCCCCCTTTTTTTCTTTTTCCCTTTTTTTCTGTTCTCGGGGGTTAGTTGAGACTACTCCCTAATTACTCTACAACATTTGTCATGTTTTCAACAACACTTGTTCTGTGTTCTTCTTGGGTTTACGAACACTGGTTCTCTCCCTTTCCCCTTTATCACATCCTCTGACCATCCCTTTTTGTCCCTCTTTAGCCTTCCTTTTCCTCTTGCGTTACCATTACCTTCATTACCTACAGTATATATGGTTGGATTAATGCTGGAAACTTTTCATTAGAATTACAGTGGGGCAAAAAAGTATTTAGTCAGCCACCAATTGTGCAAGTTGTGATCATTTTGACCCCACGGGGTGAGATCTTGCGTGGAGCCCCAGATCGAGGGAGATTATCAGTGGTCTTGTATGTCTTCCATTTTCTAATTATTGCTCCCGCAGTTGATTTGTTCACACAAAGCTGCTTGCCTATTGCAGATTCAGTCTTCCCAGCCTGGTGCAGGTCTACAATTTTGTTTCTGGTGTCCTTCGACAGCTCTTTGGTCTTCACCATAGTGGAGTTTGGAGTGTGACTGTTTGAGGTTGTGGACAGGTGTCTTTTATACTGATAACAAGTTCAGACAGGTGCCATTGATACAGGTAATGAGTGCAGGACAGAGGAGCCTCTTAAAGAAGAAGGTACAGGTCTGTGAGAGCCAGAAATCTTGCTTGTTTGTAGGTGACCCAATACTTATTTTCCACCATAATTTGCAAATAAATTCTTTCCAAATCAGCCAATTTGATTGTCTGGATTTTTTTTTCTCATTTTGTCTCTCATAGTTGAGGTCTACCTATGATGCCAATTACAGGCCTCTCTCATCTTTTTAAGTGGGAGAACTTGCACAATTGGTGGCTGATAAATGCTTTTTTGCCCCACTGTACCCAGTTGTTTTCTCTGGTTTCCTAATAATCTTCTGTTTGTTAAACCATGTCTTTTTTTGCGCTGTTTGACATTTATTTTTATGACATGTCATTTGTCTATTGCACTACTTGTAATTTGAAAAACTTTCAATAAAAACTATTGGAAAATAAAAATAAATACATTTGTTTTTATTTTTTTTGTAAAAAGATGCAAAGACATACACAAAATTAAACACAGACCTAGGCAAGGTACAATAATAGGGTTGGAGACCCCAAGACTACAATAATCAAAGTAATAAGTGAGAGGCCCAAAACCGAAAACATAGACTCCCAGTTTTCGGGAGTCTATGTTTTCCACACAGGATCATGTGCTTCTTCATGGTAGGCAGCCTCGCAGGGCTCTGACAAGGCAAACATAGATATAGTACAGTAATACCAAAAAAGCATAATCAAAAACAGAGAGAATCAAAACGATGTAAAACCCTTTCCCCTCCCATTTCATTTCCAAGCTGCAGCCCCCAATGGGAACCAAAAAGGGATATCACTCAACATCACACCAGAGTATACCTATGACTTAAGTAGAATAGACAGTTGGGATCGGGGCAGACTGACCATTCCGGTGCTCGGGCACTGCCCGAGGTCAGTAGGGGGCCCCATGAGATGCCCCTGGTACCTTTTATAGGCTTTTTTGGGTGTGGTTTGAGTGTGGGTGAGGACACAGGGGCCCCATGATCCCCTATTGCCCGGGGGCCCCAAGAGTTGTCAGTCTGCCCCTGGTTGGGATCCATAAACGTTATAGAGGACGAAACAAAACTTTGTTTTAAGAGCATATTAGTTCAATACTAGGCAATGTCTCACCAGACCAATGTGAAGTGAGTGGGAATATGCAGGGGTCAGCAACCATCATGATCTACCAGCAGATCGCGGCCAGGTGACTGGTAGATCGCAGTCTGGGCTTACTAACCCACATGCACGTCTCACTATACAGGGATGGACAGGCAGGTATGAGCATCAAACATAGTGCAATGCAGGGGACTACTTCTAAGCTGGAGCTGTATTAGGGAGCAAGAGCCACATAAGCCAATGCCTCCTCTGTAGTGCTGGCTCCTGTCCCATGCTGAGTGATACCAACTGCACTCCTCTGCTCCCTGCCCAGGTGGGGATGATGTCACAGTCAGATTCGTCATTGCAGACTTTGTACAGTGAACTGCGCATGTGCGGCTCATTGTACAGGGGCAGACAGGCAGGTAAGAGTGCATTAAAGTGGTAACTTTAATGGAGAGACAAAACATGTCTCTTCTGCATTAAAATTCCTGCCTGTTCATCCATTTTTATTATTTTACCTAAAGTTCCACTTTAAGATAACAATGTAATACATATATTGTTTTGTTAAAGGACAAATGAGGCTTTCTTTTGTGAAATTGTTTTGCAATAATTATATTTTTTTCACAATCCTTAGACAATTAAATGTAACAAACCTAAAAAAAAAAATGCAGTGTTAGTTTTGAAATAAATAGTGTTACTAAACATAACAAGTGTGCATTTTATTCTGTAATTTGTCCTGTTTAAAATGACATTAAAATTATGATTCTGGTACAACGCATTAAAAAGGTATTTACAAATTCAATAAATAAAATGTTCAAAATGATGCACTTTTTTCATAGTGAAATGTGTAAATATATGTTAAAGTTGTAAAAATTAGATAAGAGGGTCATCCAGTATAACCTAGGGTGTGGTTGCCATCATCCCTATTTTTCTGACAGAGATTTATAACTTACCTTTGGTGGGATTTTTAAGGCAACCTTAAAATACATAAATCAGACAGTTTTTTTTAAAAGAAATTTGACATTTTATTTTACACATCAGTACTTATTTTTCCCATAGAGTGTAACAATTCTTAATTCTTTGATGTGTAATATAAAATGTCAAATTTCTCTTAAAACATTGTCTGATTTATATATTTTAAGGTTGCCTTAAAAATCCCACCAAATGTAAGGTATAAATCTCTTTGTCAAAATTGTAAAAATTAACAAAGCAAACAGAAACAAAAAAAAACGTTAATTATTAATAGTTTATAAAATAGAAATGAAAATAAAAATTAAATGGAGAAAGATAATAAGGCATTAATTATGGCGGATTAGAGTAAATTGGGGGTTAATAAGGGGTTAAACCAAGGACCACTTAATTAAAAAAAACATTAAAAGATTTTTTTTTACTTGACAGGTCGCTTTTAACTGACTTTATCTACAGATCAATCCCTTTGATCTGTAGATGAATAAACAAAAAGATACAAAATAAAACAATGTTTCTTTTGTATCTTTCTGTTTTAGGCTGAGCAATGTTACTGAAAAGCATTGTCAAGGCCAATCATCACCTTGATTTCGCCATTTTTAAAATGGGAAAGCATCTGATCACACTGATCTTGGTGTAATCAGATAATTTAAGGGCAGATGCGATATTTAGAGTCTAAAGCATGTCATGTTTGGTATCTATTTACTTGGTATACCATCATCTTTTGTATTCTACCAAACAATTGGCCATTGCTTTTGTGCATTAAAATTTAAAAAAGTGCTTTTTTTTTTTTTTTAAAAACGTGTGTTTTCAAAATCGCTGCGCAAGTACCATGTGACATAAAAAATTGCAACACCCGCCATTTTATTCTCTAGGGCATCTGTTTTAAAAACATATATAATGTTTGGGGGTTCAAGTACTTTTCTAGCAAAAAATACAGATTTTTTTTATGTGAACAAAAAGTGTCAGGAAAGGCTTGGTCTTCAAGTGAGTGATGTGTGGCATAAGCTTCTAATGCTGGGCATAATATGCCCCCACCCCCCAAAATGACCTCTTTTTGGAAAGTTGACACACCAAACTATTTGCTGAGAGGCATGTGGAGTCAATAGAAAAATTTATTTTTTACCACAAATTTTTCGAAAATGACAAAAAAAAAAAGTCCTAACTCTAGCCTATAAAAAAACCTTCATGATGGCACACATGCATAAAGTAGGGCAATGCAGCCCATTCCTCCATAAAGGTGCAGGGACACACCAGAAACTCAGGAGAGCACAGTAACAGCTGAAGGCGTCCAATATGTGCCCACACCTATCTAAGCAAGTACAAAAAAATGGTAACTACCCTAATTTAGAACCATCATTTAGATTAAGGTGCACATGGAGGGCCTTTGCCCAGAGCAAGCAAAAAAAATTATTTTTTTTGTTGAGGTAAATGACCCAATGATAAACACTCTCAGTCTGCAGGCAGTTAGATTGTAGCCCTGTGGGCTTGCAAAATCTCTGTGTAGAGTGCTATCATCACACCACATAGGCTGCTGTGCTTTGTAGTTTGTCTTATGGGTGGAGGTGGAGGGAGGAACCATTATTAATAACTATGTCCCCATGGATACTTGATACAAACAGCACTCAACAATTTTGTATTTTCAGCTAGCATTTGAGCCAAGCTGCTATTACTCTCCTAGCAGAGAAGTCACAGAAGTGAATGCCTCGGATACCTTGAACATTGCAGACATGCTTACACACAAATGAGAGGGTGTAAGCTTACTACAACCTTTCCTATCAGGAGATTTAGAGCATTTGGCAAAAAATGTGGTCTATACCTTACTTCTAAAACTGTCAGATAAACAGATACTAATTTGTATTCTTCAATAACAAAAACGTTACTATAGCGATTTAAAGACAATTCACTAATGTTGTAAAGCTAATCACCAGTCAAACAGCTAAATACCTAGTTAAAATGTACATAAAAGAGCTGTTTTACTTGCCAATGGGTTTCAAATTTTTTTCCGTCAGTCCTCAGAGTCACACAACCATAAAAGGTAGCAGAACGGAGTTGGTGATCTGGCTTTTCTTTATGGCAGTTAGGCAATACTGTATAATTGGATCACCTTCTTGCCCCAGTCTTTAAATGGACAACGAATCAGCAGCAGAAGACTGATCAAGTCATCGCTCTGCTTGTTCCTTTTGTCTACATGCTTCTTATTAGCAGAGCTTGATTGTCTAAGAACACTAATCCTCTTCCTTCCAGTCTGAGTTTCACTACACAGAAGATAACAAGAGGACTTGCATTAGTTACATTTAAAGTTTCATTTAAATAGATGTAATAATTTAAATAAATATAACAGCCTTTGCCAGTCTAATGGGTTAGACATTATAGCTTCTTTAAATTATATTACATGTGACTCTGCTCTACACTAAACTTATGTGACTCCATTTTAAAATAAATAAGTTGTAGTTCCTGTGCTCATATCCATGCAGATACTCAATTTGCGTTTTACAATGTACTCCTGGCCTATAATAACTAAATAAATATAATAAATTCAGTACGATACGAGTGTGACCTTATTTGTTTTCTGTACAGTTTGTGTGTGGACAACTTAATGCACATTCATTGATCGTCTTCATTTGTGCCCCATAAGTAATCCCCGTAATTAACAGTAAACAGTGTCATATAAATGCTGCAGCAAGTCCACTTCTCCAGTGCTTATTTCATTATGGCTCTCTTGTGCTCTCAGTCTAATTCCTTTTTGCCATGATGAAAACACCTTGGAAACACTTCAAATACTCATCTGACCTCATCTGACCCCTTATTAAGTAGGGTCAAAAAACGCTTTTAAATGTCCACTAGGGATATCTCCAATCCACTTCTTTCTCCTGCTTATTCATTTCACCTCCAACCAATTTTTTTTAGGCATCTCTTGTGCAACTAAAATTGCCTTCTGTTAACTCCACCTCCAATTAGTCTTCACAGTTTAAAAAAATCAGATGCTTACATTAGAGGAAAAAAATCTGCATAGTATAAAGTCTTTTAATCTCTTATTTATTAAAACATTAACATATTTCAGGTTTGCGGGAAGGGGTTAATGTAAAAAAATAAAATTATACATAAATAAAACGACTATAATCCTCCTCCTCACACACGCAGAAACTACACATGTGCACCACAGTGCACTACACATTGTGGTAATGAATGCTACATGTGTTGGTGTATGCCGGTGTGTGTTGTGCATGCACACTGTGGTGGGTTGATTTTTTTTAATTTTATTTAAATTACATTCCATCAACTGTATGCACAGAAGAATGCTGCAAAGTGTTGTGGTTTGTTTTAACATGCTGCATTGTGATAACATATATTATTATTATTATTATTATACAGGATTTATATAGTGCCAACAGTTTGTGCAGCGCTTTACAATATAAGGGAGACAATACAATTACAATACATTTCAGTACAGAAGGAATAGGAGGGCCCGGCTCGTGGAGATTACAATCTAAAGGAAGGGAGAGATGATACAAAAGGTGATAGCTGTGGGGGATGATCTGGCGGAGGTTATTCAAGTACAGTTCTTAGGTGGAGGTGGGGTAGGCTTCCCTGAAGAAGTGAGTTTTCAAAGATCGCCTAAAGGCAGACAGGGTGGGGGCTGACCGGGCATGCTGTGGTAGGGAGTTCCAGAGGATGGGAGAGGCTAGCTAGAGAGGAAGATATTTTGGGAGGAGAAGAGTGGGCGATATCTGTGGATGAGGTTGGTGATGTAGCCAGGGGCAGTGTTGTGGATGGCTTTGTATGCTGTGGTTAGTATTTAGAATTTTATACGTTGGGTTAGAGAAAGCCAGTGAAGGGATTGGCAGAGAAGTTTGTAAGGTGTATGAGTCTAGCAGCAGCATTCATGATAGACTGAAAGGGGGATAGCCTGTGTAACGGTAGACCAGTGAGGAAGGAGTTGCAGTAATCAAGGCGGGATAAAACCAAGGCGTGGATAAGTTATTTTGTGGTGCCATTGGTCAGAAAGGGGCGTATTTTGGAAATGTTGCGGAGGTTGAGGTGGCAGGATTCAGCAAGTGATTGGATGTGGGGCCCAAAGGAGAGGTCAGAGTCTAGGATTACGCCTAGCACCCTGGCATGAGGGGAAGGACCAATGGTTGTGCTGTTGATAAAGTCGTGAGTGGAGGATCGGGGGGGGAAAGAAATATTACAAGCTTGGTTTTGGAAAGATTGAGTTTAAGGTAGTGATGTGAAATCCATGCTGATATGTCGCTTAGTAGATTTGTGATACGTGAGGAGATTGAGGGGGTGAGCTGGGGAGTGGAAAGATAGATCTGGGTGTCATCAGCATAGAGGTGATATTGGAAGCCATGGGAGGTTACTGGATCAGTTGGCCCAGGGAGGAGGTGTAGAGAGAGAAAAAGAGAGGCCCAAGGACAGAACCTTGGGGTACCCCAACAGAAAGAGGAAGCGGAGCAGAGAAGGAGTAGTTGTATGTGACACTGAAAGTGCGCTGAGAAAGGTAAGAGGAGAACCAGGAGAGAGCAGAGTCATGGAGGCCGATGGAGTGGAGTTTACTGAGGAGGAGCGTGTGGTCGACTGTGTCAAAGGCAGCGGAAAGGCCAAGGAGTATGAGTATGGAGTAATGGCCCTTGGTTTTAGCAGTTAGTAGGTCATTAGTGAGTTTTAGTAGGCCAGTTTCTGTGGAATGTTGTGGATGGAAGCCAGACTGTCGGGGATCAAGAAGGTTGATGTCGGCGAGGTAGCAGTTCATACAGTTGTGAACAAGGTGCTCGAGAAGCTTGGAGGCAAACGGGAGCAGGGAGGTGGGTCTTAAGTTATTCAAACAGGTGGGTTCCAGCAAGGATTTTTTGAGTATGGGGATAACCAGTGAATGTTTGAGCGGGGAGGGAAAGGTGCCCATGGAGAGTGAGAAGTTGAAGATGTGGGTTAGAGAGTTTAGGATAGAGCAGGAAGGAGGCTGCAACAGTCGTGAGGGGACAGGATCCAGGGGACAGGTGGTGAAGTGGGCCTTGGAAAGGAGTTTGGTAACTTCTTCAGTGGTAACAGGGTCGAAGACGGAGAGTGTTGAGTGTGGTGTTGGGCCTGATATGTTGGTTGGAGGAGGAAGCTTGACACTGGATTTCTCATCACGAATTGTACCGATCTTCTTCTTGAAATGACTGGCAATCTCCTGTGCAGTAAGTAAGTTGGTGGGTGGAGGCAGTGGAGGGTGGAGTAAGAAATTAAGGGTAAAAAATAGTTGACAAGGATTGGATGAGAGGGTCCTGATGAGAGTGTTGTCGTAGGTTTGCTTAGCAGCATGTAGGCTGGAGTTGTATTTGAGAAGAGCAGATTTGTAGAGGGTAAAGTCTTTCAGGGATTTAGTTTTATGCCATGCTTGCTCAAGAGTGGGGCTGCGTCTCTTGAGACTTCTGGTGTCTTCTGTTTGCCAGGGTTGTGACAGACGAGGCCTGGTTCTGCGTGCAGAGAGAGGAGCAAGAGTGTCCAGAGAGGATGATAGTTGTTGTAGGCAGATGTTTCCAGCTCTGGGCAGGACAGGGGTGCAATTTTATCATAGAGGCTGTCAGGGCTCCCGGTAAGACCAGAGATGCGTGAACTGACACAGAGAAACGCAGGCTCAAGTATGGTGTAACAATATAATTTATTAAGGGTTATACACAAATATAACGCACAATACGACAAAACCAAACCTCCAACTGATAACGGAATGTACACAGATAAGAGCAGTCAGGGCTGGTGAGGTGGAGTGGTCAGGCAGGTCGAGTCAGGAATCATCGGGCAGACAAGACACAAAAGAGTAGGCAGAGCGTAGTCAGACGGGCCGGGTCAGGAACAATCAGGCAGACAAGGTACCAAAGGAGCAGGCTGGAGAGTGGTCAGGAATAGCCGAGGTCAGGACAGGCGGAGTTCATTCAGGGACAGGATCAAGCAGAATCAGGAATCAGGCAGGAAGCAGACAGGATGCAGGTACAGGGGCTCATGGGAAACATACACCAAGGAACTGACTGCAGGTCTGGCCATTCCTTAAATACACCTCCTGCAATCAGCTTCAGGTGATGGCTGACTGCAGGAGTGAGCTTCTGGTTGCTGAGAGCACCCACTGGCCAGCCCTGGTACTGCAGCCCACAAGGCAGGTGAGTCCCACCACCATTGGCAAGTCCATTCCTGACAGAGGCGCTCAGTAGCAGAGTGAAGAAGGTCAGGGCTGAGGTGGTGGAGGTTTCTACTGGTAATGGTTTGCTGATTGGAGGCATGGGAGGCTTCTGGGACCTGTCACGTGTCCCAGAAGACTGGGGGGTAGGGAGGGAGAAAAGAGGACTTCTGCTCAGATCACGTAGGTGATCTGAGCTGAAGAGGGAGAGGGTAGCTGCTACCCCACCCCCCAAAAAAAGCCAAATATCAAAGAGGAGCAGGGAAGGATTCCTTAAAGCAGGACTCCCCTTTTGAGTAGAGTTCTGATTTAAGTGCAAGATTAGGGGCCCATTAATGGTCCATTCACACATGTAGTTTGCAGTGATGCATGGTAGAACCGCAGGTGCATTGTGGTACCAGTAATTTTTTAATTCTATCTCAACGCACCCCAACAACACACCTGTGCTGCAGCACACCACATTGCTTAATGCACTTTGGGTGCACTGTAAAAAAAAATGAGGTGTAGTGGTGAACCCCAAGGAAGCTAGTGGAAATAACTGGTTCCCCCTTACCCGTTTAGAGACTGCTCGCCCTGTTTCCAGCCCCAATAGCACCCTGATGAACTTGGACTCCAGTCTAGAGTTTATACAAAGTTTACAGTTTATAAAATAAACAAAGTTTATACTACCTTACCCTAGGTTCACACCTAAGCATTTTAGTTTTGCAGAAACACACTACAGTCCATTTAACATAATTTCCTATGGGACAGGTTCACATCTCAGCGTTTTCACCCGGTGTGTTTTTTGGAAAGTGTCATTGCATAACATTCCACTTCTTTCCCTTAAAAAACTCTTTGGTTGCTTTTGCAGTATGCTTTGGGTCATTGTCCATCTGCACTGTGAAGCGGCGTCCAATGAGTTGTGAAGCATTTGGCTGAATATGAGCAGATAATATTGCCCGAAACACTTCAGAATTCATCCTGCTGCTTTTGTCAGCAGTCTCATCATCAATAAATACAAGAGAACCAGTTCCATTGGCAGCCATACATGCCCACGCCATGACACTACCACCACCATGCTTCACTGATGAGGTGGTATGCTTAGGATCATGAGCAGTTCCTTTCCTTCTCCATACTCTTCTCTTCCCATCACTCTGGTACAAGTTGATCTTGGTCTCATCTGTCCATAGGATGTTGTTCCAGAACTGTGAAGGCTTTTTTAGATGTCGTTTGGTCGTCGTTAGATGTCGTTAGATGTCGTTTGTCGTCTTCCGGGTCTTTTGGTGTTGCTGAGCTCACCGGTGCGTTCCTGCTTTTTAAGAATGTTCCAAACAGTTGTTTTGGCCACGCCTAATGTTTTTGCTATCTCTCTGATGGGTTTGTTTTGTTTTTTCAGCCTAGCGATGGCTTGCTTCACTGATAGTGACAGCTCTTTGGATCTCATCTTGAGAGTTGACAGCAACAGATTCCAAATGCAAATAGCACACTTGAAATGAACTCTGGATCTTTTATCTTCTCATTGTAATTGGGATAATTAGGGAATAACACACACCTGGCCATGGAACAGCTGAGAAGCCAATTGTCCCATTACTGACAGGTTGCAGTTAAAGCACATCTTGTTCGTTTCAATTCAAATCCATTGTGGTGGTGTATAGAGCCAAAAATGTTAGAATTGTGTCGATGTCCCAATATTTATGGACCTGACTGTATATGTAGCGCTACCCTTGTGAGGGCCGCTGTAAGACACCAGTCCCCAAATCAGTCTCATCAGCAGTTACAGCAGTTTTGTGACTTCTATCAGTGTTCAGCAGACTACATGTTAAGGCTTGTAGGAGGAGTTTTTATTCTTCTCTAGGAGGATGCAGAACCCCTGACCTCGGTCTGGACAGTGCTGATTGGCCCTATGCTAATCACATGCACTTTCCCAAGAAAAAAAAAACGAAATCTAGCAATACACACCAAACTGAGCATGTGCAAAGTGACTCCACACGATATGCCTTATCAGGAGATAGAGGAGGGGCACTGGAAGAAGGGGAGGATCAGAGAAGTCAGGGTCAAACATCCTTATTACGCAATGCAGGTAATTAATCCTGTAAGTTCCACAGTGAGTATAACAAGCATTTTTTACTGCATAAACAGACTGATTTTACTGTTGTGGGTTTAGTAACACTTTAATAAGGTGAATGAAAATTTTTACTTAGAGTGAAAGATTTGAAAAAAACAGGCATGTCTAGCTTGAAATGAAGATGTCTTAGAAGTGAATTAATTAGCTTGCGCAGATACATTCAAGGCCAACGTACAGATTGAACAGTTTATACTAAAGATGGTTCAAAAGACAAGGATACATTAGTTGTGCTGGAAGGAAAATAGAGGTTGCCATCTGTTTAAGAAGACACACTTTACATAAGAGTGGTTACGCTGCGGAAAGTTGTGCCACATGAGGTACTAACGGCAAAAACAATAATGGTGTTTTAAAAAGGATTGCATACTTTTCTTGCAACTAATAATATCCAAAGTTATGCATGCTAAAGGCTAAGAGAAGAACATTTGATCAGGACCGCTGACCCTTGAGGGTCACAAAGAATTGTTTTCTTCTTGTGTAGTAAAATGGACAACAGCTGCAGAGAAGGTTTTTTTTGCCTCTCTCTCTGGCCAAAGGTGCAGGAGCTCAGAGCTTATCTTAAAAACTGCTGAAAACATTCTCTGGCCACCTCCACTGAGGATATAAAAAGGTAGATTTTCAGCCAATATACTAATGTCCTACTTAGATAAGACTGTTGGTGGTGTCTGCATGTTGGTACTTACTATGTTTATTAAGGGTAAGAAAAAAATAAAAATCTGTCTATCTATATGATAAAGAGATAGATAGATAGATAGACAGACAGACAGACAGACAGACAGACAGACAGACAGACAGATAGATAGATCTAAATATATTTGGATTTTTTAATGTGGTAATATCAAGGTACAACATATGGCCAAACGTATGTGCATTCCTGTTCAAATTAGTGAGTTCAGGTGTTTTCAGTATAGGTTATTCTTTATGGGACAGCAGACAAAACGTAAAATTGATATCAAATATTTACCGCAATTTTACTTTCCCGATGAGCTCCATGTCAGCCTACCGCTAGGTATGCCCCTCCCATACCCCCACCTTTAGGACCTAACTCATACATTTGGCTCCCTCTCCCAGGCCAGCATAACATAGCTAAATTTCTGCACCTGGGTTGAAGGTTGTGCTGACATGGAACTTGTCAGGAAAGGAAAATTGCGGTAAGTATTTGATATTCAATTTTCCGTTTTCCTGACAGCTCCATGTCAGCCTGCCACTGGAAATTAACTAGCCAGGAGATGTCTGAAGAGGTTTGTTTACCTGGGAAGGCTAGGAGACTTGCTCATTGCCAGAATAGATAACTCCTTCACAGTTTGAGTGGAAATATTCCTTTAGCCTGGGTTCACACTGATGCGGTCCGTAATTTACAGCGTTTTCTGTACGAATTCTGCACCACATCAGAATCGCACCCCGTTCATAATAATTGCTGCTGGTGTGTATGTTACGTTAACAACACCCCGAAATTGGTCTGCAAAACGCGGTGCGATGTGCAGAATCGGATCGCATACGTGTGAATACCCATACGATCCGATTCAAGTGCGGACCCAAAAAAGGGTCCTGCACCTTTTTGGTGGTGATGCGGTGTGATTTGAGCCATACATACTGTATGGCTCAAATCGCACTGCACACAATTCGCATGTGATTTGCACAGGAATGCAGTGCGGTTTTTGTGCGAATCACATGCAATGTACCGCACCGCAAGAGTGTGAACCTAGCCTTAGAGTCTATTGACTATGTGTTTAATGAATGTAACAGTCTGTTAGGTGTCAACATCTTTACTAAACCTTCTACAGGAAGGGGAACATAGTGATGATGATACTGGTACTTCAGAGTCCACGAAATGGAAACTCTTAACTAGGCTAAAAACGAAATCTAAAAGGATGCCTAATTTAAACGATAATAAATGGCTTAGTCTATTTTTGGATTTGGTTCATTCTGATTTACAAAAAATTGATTGGAATAAAAAAAGACCTGATAATCTAACTAGAGAAGAAAGAACAGCTTTAACTGAACTTAAAAATGCCCTTAATCTAGTTATTAAAATCAGTGATAAAGGGGGAAATGTTGTACTAATGAATAGCACGGATTATGAACAAGAAATCTTTAAATAATTGAATGATGCAAATACTTATGTAAAAATGTCATCTAATCCTTTTTCAAAAATAGCTGAATCTCCTAACCGTAAATTAGCCTGGGTCTATGAAGAAATCTTTTAACCAATAAAGAATATAATCTCTTAAAAGTAGAGACATTTAACATACCTACATTCTACACAATACTAAAGATTCACAAAAATCCCTTAAAACCTCCTGGAAGGCCTATAGTGTGAGCTGTAAATAGCCCTTTAGAGAAAGTAGGCAAATATCTGGATGATGTTATTAAAGACATGGTTTTTTCTTTACCATTGTATATTCAGGATACGAGACATGTACTTTTAAAATTGAACAACCGTAGTGTTCCTTCTGAAATACTATTGGTAAGTGTTGACGTTGAGTCACTCTATACCTCTATACCCTATTATTGGGGTGTTAGGGCAGTAGAGAGATTGCTGGATTTACATTTTCCTAATATGGGACCACAGAATGAGTTCATAGTTGAACTATTGGAATTCATGCTTAAGCACAATTGCTTCCAGTTCCTAGGTGTCAATTACCAACAAATCTGCGGCACCTCTATGGGTGCCCCTTGAACCCCGGCTTATGCTTGCCTTCACCTGGGTCTTTGGGAGCAAGAAGTGGTGTCAGGGACCATCGCGACGCATGGGTCTGCACATGCGTAGGTGTCTGTCAAGACATGCAGGCAGCAGGGCACTAGGACCCAGGCGCACCCGGCACCTATGACGGTGCTGGGCAGGCACTAGGACCTTGGCTGCGCCTGTCAGGTTCAGGGCGGGCTAATTAAACCAGCCCTGCACAGACACAAGTTGCCGTATGGTCTGATCTTTGCTCCTGTGTTCCTGCTATTAGAGATTTGTTGCTGACCTTGCCTGAACCTGACCTCCGCTGACTTCTCCTGCTCTGACCCCCTGGCTAGTTTGACCTCTCTTCTGGATAATCCCCATACCTGATCTGAACTTCTGTTACCGACTCCAGCGAGTGACCTGACTATTCTTCTGCCTGCCGCCTTGTACTACGCTGATCCCACTGTTACCGACCCGGCCCGTTTGACCACACTTACTACTCCGCCATCCATCCATCCATTCCGCTCAGATCCCGTCTTCCACCTTCCACATCAGGCTCTCTACCTGCACATACCCCTGGCAGATCTCTCTACCACAGGCGGGTGTACTTAGGGGCCGCAACCTGGTCCCTGTCTGCTCCAAGCCCATCCCCACCATCAGGGGCCCTGGTGAACAAGCAGACTGGGGCTTAGACTCCGCGCCATGGGGAATCCTGTCCTGTGGACTGCTAGAGGCCCCGCTAGGTGGTTACTAACAAGTGGTATATAGCTCTCCGATGCATCTTGGCCATGTCATTCAATGGCTAAGATACATCGATGACATTTTGATACTATGGAATGGTTATGAGGATCAACTTTGGGAATTTCTACTACTGTTAAATCAAAATGATAAATAATAATAAAAAACTAAAACCTTAAGAAATGAAACTGCAGCCAATACATTACTCCATGCAGATAGCCACCACCCTGATTCGTTGAAGAAAGGGATACCAATTGGCCAATTTCTCTGTAGTCGGAGAAATTGCTCAGAAATTACAAAAATTTAAACAGCAAGCTACAAATATGTATCAAAGGTTCAAGGAAAGGGGGTATACACATGGAGTATTAAAGAAAGCCAAATTGAAAGCTATCAATACACAAATACACAAAGGAGAAGCTTAGTTGAATCCTCTAAGAAAGATAAAAACAAATCCAAAAGAAAAATAGATCCAATTAGATTCATCACCAGATATGGCCGACAATGGGATGAGGTTAAACAAACCTTAAATAAACACTGGCACGTTCTTTTAGCCAATCCAATCATTGCTAACAGTGGGTGAGTGACCTTCAGTGACAGCACGTAGAACTTCTAATTTAAATGATTTACTAGTACATTCAGAATATCAGAAACAATTGTCATCTGAAAATTGTCTAAATAAACTATCGGAGTTCATAGGAATGTATGTCTGCGGACACTGCCAAATCTGCCCATATGTTGATAAAAGTAGAATGTTCACCGGTACGGACAAGACAAAGATCTTTGAAATGCGCAGTTTTATAAACTGCTCTACTAATAGGGTTATGTATATGCTGGAATGTCCATGCAATAAATTATATATAGGCAAAACCAAAAGGTCCCTGAAGGCCGGTGTCGGTGAACATCTAAGAGATAGTAAATGTAAAATATCAACCACAGGCAATGAAAGAGAAAATCCTCTAGCTTTACATTTTAAGGAAGTACATGATGGTAAACCTGACGGTCCAAAGGTAAAAGGAATTTTTTCCCTAAAGTTATCCCCAAGACGAGATTTTGATAAATTTTACTCCAGAAAGAAAAGTTCTGGATATATACCCTGGATACACTCATTCCTAAGGGTCTGAATACAGAACTTAATTTTTGAGTAAATGCTGTGAAATGTGATCCTCTTTGATTAAATAATTTGAATGAAATTGCATTTTTCCAAAAAAATGAAAGTATCTGAAATGAGAATGAAAATATGGAGGAAATGTCTTTACTTCAATTTAAAATATGACATGCTTTGATGGTCTGTCTTCCCTTGTGTTCCATAAGGGATGTAGACTATAAGTACACATTTAAATAGTTTTTAATTGATTTTAATTTGTATCGATGACTAATCAACACTAGAGGGCGCTAGATTAGCATATGAGGGCTATTTAAGCAGCACCTCATAGACCCCTCCTTGTTCTGACCAAGTCTGCAGTGATTAGCAGACGAAACGCGTCAACATAAACATAATGACATCGCACCCGGATGCGATGTCCTAAGGCATTCTCACACCATGTGAGTTTACCGCACTGGAAGTGAAGTCGCTCACTTGCGACTTCACAGAGATCCACAATGACCATTCCGCTGCACCATAGCATTCACAAGGACACTCCTAGACCTCTCCCTGGCCTCCACGGGGATTGGATCAGCAACTAAGGCTACAACAGGACATACCCGAGAATGTTCACCTTCACAGCTAAGTCCCACTATGTCGGTTAGATCATTGGTGAGTGATGCCATCACGATCTCGCAACGCACATTCTTCATTGGAGTTTCTTCCATGCCTTGATCATGCTGATGTATCCATACCCCTGTGTGATCTGAAGCACTTATTTATGATGATTTACATCACCATGGGAGTTCATGGGATTCCTCCCTGCAACATCTGACTTTCAACATATTATTTATGCCTTATTTCACATTTTCTACAGGCTGGCACATTTATATTTCTGGGTCATTTGAAGCAATTAAGGTCTGCATGTCAGTATTATCTACGGGGTTAATCCCTGCAACATCTGACTCTGTATACCATCATTAAGGCCTGCATGTCAGTGATACTTATGGGGTTAATCCCTGCAACTTTTGACTTTCCATACCACCATTAAGGCCTGCATGTCAGTGATACTTATGGGGTTAATCCCTGCAACATTTGACTTTCCATACCACCATTAAGGCCTGCATGTCAGTGATACTTATAGGGTTAATCCCTGCAACATTTAACTTTCCATACCACCATTAAGGCCTGCATGTCAGTGATACTTATAGGGTTAATCCCTGCAACTTTTGCTTTTCCATACCACCATTAAGGCCTGCATGTCAGTGATACTTATAGGGTTAATCCCTGCAACTTTTGACTTTCCATACCACCATTAAGGCCTGCATGTCAGTGAAATTTATGGGGTCAATCCCTGCAACTTTTGCTTTTCCATACCACCATTAAGGCCTGCATGTCAGTGCAATTTATGGGGTCAATCCCTGCAACATTTGACTTTCCATACCACCATTAAGGCCTGCATGTCAGTGAAATTTATGGGGTCAATCCCTGCAACACTTTATTTTCAATACTATCACTACAGCTGATCTTCAGTACTTATATTTATTCATACTGGTCAGTTTGAATTGCAGATTGGTTTGTGGAGTCAGTACCTGCCTATCTAACTACCTTTCCGTTTGGGGATGACTGGTACTATTTCATACAAATGCAATGCTTTATTCTATACCAGGTTATAAAATGACACACATGATATATTGTCAGTCTGTGTTAATCTATCAATGGGACAAGGCTTATTAGTTATGTGTACAATATATGGTCAATATTGTTGTCCCTTGTGATTATATGGTGCCATATTTCATCATTGATTTTTTTGATAAGTGGTGATAATGCTTGCACATGGGCCTATATGATTACTCTTTGTTCCTTGGGGTTCAAATGATCCCATAATTTTCCTTTTTGGATGACCGGACCTTATATCAGTTTGTTGCCCAAGTAGTACGCCACTAAGATCATATGTTTTCACTTAACGATGACATATCGTAATTCATTTACCCACATATGTGGTATTTACCACTTCTGTGGATAATGGACTAAACTTATGGAGCGTATCCATGATGCTGGGTATATTTATCAGCTTTAGGCTTCTGCAATCCGGATTGCTTAAGTTTTTATTATTTTGATGTGTATGTTTCACCTTGCAAGGTTTCATACATTTTTTATGCGAGATTTACAATAAAGCAATTTTTGTACCATTAATTACTCTGCTTGGATTTAATTTAAATCGTTACTTTACAGCCTTTCTTTGGGGCTGTTTGTTTCTTTATATGCTTTCAATTTTTGGTATGAACCCACATCTATATGATTGATGAGTCAGAGAGTAATTACATAGGGTGATCCACCTATTTTGTGGCATTCTATTTTTTGTCAACATCTTTATCCCTGGCTACTTGAACAAGACAAGGTTCATACAGGGCTTTGGCTGCCAAGGCGTGAATGGCACAGGGCCAATTTAGGTGGTGCATGATGCATGCCAATCTGGATGGACTAATGGCAAAGCTTTAGTTAGCTTCCAGTACACCTGTAAGAAAAACTGTTACCCGAACGATACCCCTTACCTTCTTTGCAATGACTGGCTACCAGGATGAGGTGACAATCATGGATTGGCAGTAAGAAATACAAGGAGGTAACAACACACAGTTTTTCTGCTTGCTGCACAAGGACCTGTCCCAGTAAAAATCAAATCCCTGACAAACAGGGATACTGAGAAAGTCTAAAGAAAAACTCCACATTAAGAATAATAATATAGCATGTGCAATGCTACTCAAGCCGTCTGGTAATTTAAAGTGTTACTAAACCCAGGACCCCGCATTCACTCTATCCGGTCTCACACAGAACATGGAAGTGCAATTATTTTTGTAAATATAAAATTCTAAATATCTTTTCTCATCAGCAGTTAGAGCAGTTTTGTGACTTCGATCAGTATCCAGCAGAGCACTGGTTAAAGCTTGCAGGAGGAGTTTTCGGTCTGCTCTAGGAGGATGCAAAATCCCTAACCTGTGTCTGGGCAGTGTTGATTGGTCCTGTGCTGATCACATGCACTCTCCCAAAAATAAAAAATCCTAGCAATACACACTAAACTGAGCATGTGCAGAGTGACTGCCTAAACAAGAGATAAGACATGGACATTTGAGCAAGAGAGGAGCAGAGAAGTCAGGATTAAATGGCATTTTTACCCAATGCAGAGGATTAACCCCTTAGGTTCCACAGTGAGTATAACAAGCATGCTTTACAGCATATACAGACTGATTGTACTGTTGTGGGTTTAGTAACACTTTAAAGATATTAAAAGTTACCCATGTACTTCAGATTGCAGCTCTGCAGATTAACAAAGCAGCTCAAAAACAATCTCAATGCAATAGGAATTAGCTTGTTTGGCAATCAACCTCTAAGGGGTTTTACTGCTAAAAGGAGGCTGATACTGCAGCTTCCCAGACCAGAGTCCTAAGATTCCATCAGGTGGTTAATGAATCAACCCCAACCATGCCAGAGAGCCGGACAGGATGAAATGTTTTGTTTACGGCAGAAAGAAAAAAGGTAGGACTCTGTAGCAGATTACAATATTATTCTGCAATGTATACAGATCACCCAAGGGACTTGTAAATATCATTATTGCACTGCTTTTTGGTGTTTGTTTTTTAATAAATGTGGAGTTACACATCAAATAGCTCACATGCATCCAGGCAGGAGCCTTCATTCCACCCCAAGCTGCTGTGAAAGACATTCCCGCTGCCATAATGGGATCCATTCAATCTAGAGAAACATCACTGAAAGACAGTAAGATGCAGCATGCATCATCAGAGAGACAAATAAAAAGGCATTACAATGTTGTCAAATTTACATACAAGACAGCTGCACAGCCATGGTGTCATCATTGGGAACAGCCGTGCATTTAGCAGGACATCAATCCCAAATGTCAGCCAAAACACCCACACGCAGGAAGGCTATTTAAGGGTCTGGTAGGCCTGGGTCACCCCAATGCAGTGTGCTTTTTGTGTTTTTACATACATGCTTTTGCTATATTTTTTCCACACCATTGCAGTGTGCCTTTTGTCAGTTTTGCAGCGCTTTTTGTGTTTTTACATACGTATTTTTGCCACATTTTGCGGGCATTTTATTTGGAGGGGGCGATTTTTATTAAAGGGGAAATGTTTTTGTTGCTAGGCAGAATAAAAACACAAAACATAGCAAAAACGCACTGTATGCAATTCAGTAGCATCTCAATTGAAATCTATTGTAGCAAAATGCTTCTTTTGCATTTAAAAAAGTCCCTGTGCCTCTCCAAAACTGCAACAGCTCAGAAAAGCATAGCTGTGAACCTATCCCATGGGATGCCAGGTTAAAATGATTGTAGTACGTTTTCAGCAAAAAAACGCATTGGTGTGAACCAGGCCTAAACCAAGGTCTGTACAGCAGGGAACAACAGGTGGTCAGCCTCAGGTTTTTTGCAGCCAGGTAAAGGGAGCTGCCTGGTCATGCAAAGTGAGGAGGAAAAGAAAGGAATGCCAGCCTGGGAGAGTCAAATTTATGTTAGGTCCTGCAGGTGGGGTACGGGTGGGCATACCCAGTGGTAGGCTGACATGGCGCTGTCAGGAAAGATATATTTTAGACAATTGTGGAAACAGGTTGGATAAGACCCTAGTTTTTCCTAACAATACTGTGCTCCTGTACACAAAGCCAGGTCCATATAGATATGGTTTGACAGTGTAACTGGAGTGGCCAGCACAGGGACCTGACCTCAACCCTACCAAACACATTTGGGTTGAATCGGATCACTAATTGCTAGCCAGGTCTTAGCCAACATCATCAGCACCAGGCCTCACAAATGTTTTTTTTTTCTGGCAAAAAGGACATATCTTTTCCAAGACATACTTCAAAATCTTGTAGTGATGCGGAAAGTCTGTTATAGTCGCAAAGGTGGGCAACTCCATATTCATGTCCACTGGTTTGGGATGCTGACCAACAAGTTCAAAGTAGTGTGATGGTTAGGTCTCCCTGAATGTTTTTCCATATACAGTAGTCACTATTATTGATTTATTTCAGATACTTATTTACACAGCACTTTACACATATATATGTTGAATATTCCCATCACTCCCTAACCCTCAAGGGGTGTACAATCTAAGGTCCCTAACTTACATTCATACATACACATATTAGGGCCAATTTAGACAGGAGCCAATTAACCTACCAGCATGTCTTTGGAGTGTGGGAGGAAACCCACGCAGGCATAGGGAGAACATGCAAACTCCATGCAGGAGGCGCCATGGTCGGGAATCGAACCCATGACCCACTTACTGCAAGGCAGACGTGCTAACCAGTAAGCCACTGTGCCGCCCGTGATTTGTTTTCAAAAGTGAAGGACCCAAGGCTTTCCTAATTCTGGCTCCTCTATCCAGTACTGTTCTGATGTATAACAAGCCTGCAGTATAGGAGACTAGACTTTTAAACCTCCTTACTGCATGCGTGTTCCAAGCCAGTGATTCATTCGGCATTTGGTTTTGGTTCAGGATTCCAGCCTGGATCAGCAATGATAGTTTCCATGATGCTGTCCTCATAGGTTTCCCCGAATGCTCGAATTTTATCTGTGGTTAGATCTAAACCTACTTTGTTCTGTCTCATCTGTATGCATTTTTTAATGCTGCATAGAACTATATCGGGTTACAATTGTTCTGTTGTATGCTGATATCTAGTGGTGGTTTATGGCCGCTACAACTTGTATACTTATGTGATTTGATATCTGCCTCTGTCATTCCCTCCTGTTTATTCCTAGTTAGTTCAGCCCTAGTTAGCTTCTTCCATTTTCCCTTAGTGAGGGTTACTGCTAAACAGATACAGGGCTTAGGAAAGTCACTGTCTTTTTAAACTTTAAATTACTGGAAAAACATCATCTGTACTGCACTTGTGAGTAGCAAATTACATTGAATTCAACTTCTGTGTCTTATTGAAGAGATAAGTGCTTGTGAATGGTTCTAAGTCAGCAGATGACTATACTGACCAGACAACCTGGGTCTATAGAGGAATGTGAATGCATAAAGCAGCATTTGAAGCTAAAATAAGGATAAAGAAGCTCACATTTAAATGGTGTTCTGTACCTATTACTACCATCAACCTAAACCCACCATAACTGTTTTATATGATAGCAACCAGTCTTAAACCTTAGGAGTACTAAACATGTTCCAAAAAATTTTATTTTAATACCGTAGTTGTGTGGGTATGGTAAGTACACCCAGATCCTCCACTTCCCCCACAGCAATTCCCAGCTGTCATGCATTTATTTTATATGTAAATAACTTTGCATATATTACAGTATATAATAAAAATTTTATTCTGATGTCATTATAAGTGAGACAAATTACGGAATAAAATGTGCACTTTTTATTTAAGGGAACATTTGTTGTAAAACTTACACTGGCCAATTTTTTTTTGTTTTTTTTTTGTTACATTTTTTACCTAGAGGATTGTATTAAATAATTTTTACAAGACAATATTGAGAGAAAGCCTTGTCTGTATAAATAAATATAGTACTTTGTTATATGAGGAAATTACAAAGTTATTGCCAAATCAAAAGACTAAGATTTCCATTCATCCTCAATTCCCGAGGACAGGCCTTATTTTGGGGGGGTCCCCAGGAAATGAACATTCCCAGTATTGCTTCCAGTGATAGTAAAGACAGAGCAAAACCACACCTTTTTATTACATTTTCTCCTCTCACCTTCCAGGATGGCACACCTGAGAAATGAGAGGCTCCTCCCTACAGGAAACACAATCAATCGAGAGCTGTAAAAAGTCCCCACCCTTCCACTTGACCCTCAGTATTAATTGTATTTCTCCCTAATCAGTGAAATGTTTGTTGTTTTCACTGACCAGGAGACTGGGGAGGGTTGGATGGTACCCCTATAAGGCAGGCATAGGGAGGCCAGAGAGGGCTGAACTATCCTGAGGGCCAAGTGTCCCTCAGAGGTGCCCTGGATGTACAGCAGCGATCTGGACACAGAGTGTTTTCCTCCACTGCAGCAGACTGTACAACTCTCTCTCTCTGTGGACAAGGAAGAGAGATGGAGGGAGAGGCTGTCTTCTAGCCACCCCTGGCTTTCATAGCCATGTCCTTCCCTTCCTTTCTTTTGGGAATGTTTAGGTTCCTGGAGAGGTATGTGTGTGTGCTGGGGGTATAGTGTGGGACACACGGCCTAACTTGGCAGCCTTCCAGGAAGGACAGCAACTTAGACGGGTGAAATTGGCCACTATCCTCCTTGTGACCCTGCAGATGAATAAGCGAGCCTGTGGCTGTGGCAAAAGACAGAAGACATCAGGTGATGAGTACTTCCCTTTGCCTTGAGAGCTTAACAGCAGAATTCCTAATAACAGCCAAGTGGTCCCTGGGCATTGATAGAAACCCCTTTCCTTTAATGCTGGGTGCTACTATCCTTCTCCCTAATGATGTGGAGACAAATAGCCCAGAAGCTTCTGCTAAACCACCTTCCACAGCTTCCTCTTGCTTTGTTAGATGCTGTGGTTATTGCACATAAAGTTGCCATCCCCATGTAAACCCTACTGTGGTAAATTAATAGGGGTGAATTTGTGCACGATCCTCCTCTCATGTGGACTCTGAGGTTAGAAAAGCAAGCCCTGTGGCTCTGGCAAAAAGGGGGAAGAAAACAGGCGGTGAGTACTTCCCTTTGCCTTGGGAACTTAACAGAAGAATCCCTATTTACAGCCAGATGGTTTCTGGGCATGGTTAGAAATCCCTTTCCTTAATGCAGGATAGCCCAGAACCACCTTTCACAGCTTCTGTAGATGCTGTGGTCATTGCAACATAAAGTGTCCCTCCTCTCAAAGCTCTACTGTGGTAGGAGTGGTGGATTTAGTGAAGTGCTGAGGACAATTAGACACTAGTTCCCCTGGGAGAATCTTTTAAAGGCTATTTTGGCCACTGAACAAATTCCTGACACGCCTAAAAAGACAGGAGGTTCAGTGGAGGGCAGGAACCTGGATATTCCAGGAGTATTACAGCAGCTTTTCCCCTGGCCAACAGTGCTATACCAGGCAATCTGAATCTGCTATGGATCTGGCGTTGGACATGGATATGGTGTTGGACAGCAGCAGCCTTAAAGCGGAGTTCCACTCACTCTGTAAAAAAATAAAAGCCAGCAGCTACAACAACTGTAGCTGCTGACTTTTAAAAAACAGTCACTCACTTGCCCCACGATCCCGTGTTGCCCCCGCCGCAGCTCGTTTCACCAGCTGTCCTGTATTCCAGCAGACCGGCATCTTCACTGTGGGCACCTGGCATGCGCGAGTAGTGCTGCGCTTCCTGAATGGCCCCGTCATCTTCTGGGACCTGTCTCGTGTCCCACAACACTTCGGGGAGGGAGGATAGGAGAACAATTTTTGTTTCCCATCAGCTAGGTGATCGCAGTGGGAGAGCGGGTACCTGTCAAATTCGGGTACCCGCTCCCCAAAAGTGCCAATCCTTAATAAGGAGCGGGGGGCCAAGCTTTGAAGAGGAACTTCCCCTTTTGGGTGGAACTCCGCTTTAATTTACCACAGGGAAGGCTTGGACTTGCTCCCACCTGTGTATGGACTAGCTAAACCTACTTATGTCAGTGGTGGGGTGGTAGTGCTGTTTGTGAGGTATTTCTTAGACAAATACACCATGACTGTGACTTTATGCTTCAGCAGTATTTGTCCCTGTTTACCAGTTGCACTTCAGAAATACACAACATTGAGGTTTGAGTTTTTTCTGTTTGTAGTATTTTTCTGCACATCAGAAATGCACACAACATTGAAGGTTGTTTGTGTCCTGTCTGGTTATATGTGTTATTTTATTTTAGCTGGAGGTGCATCAGAAATACACAATATTGAAAAAAATGTGTCCTTTCTGTTTATAGGTGTCTTATCACTTTAATATGCTGCACATCAGAAATACACAACATGGATGTCTGTTTGCGGCCTTTCTGTTTATATGTTATATTACCTTAGCTGGTGGTGCATCAGAATTGCACAACACTGAAGTCTGTCTGTCTCTTCTGTTTGTTATATTACTCTAGCTGCATGTCAGATATGCATAAAGATATCACAAATACACAACATTGAGGTCTGTGTCTTTATGTTCTATACTTTGCCTTGTTTTGCGGCACTTCAGTATACACAACAGTGACAGCTTTGTTGTGTCTTTTCTGTTTATATTTTATTGCTTTAGTCTCACAGCAGAAATACACAACAGTTAAGGTTGTTGGTGTCCTTGCTGATACATTGGTTATATTGGCTTTCCTTGCTACACATCAGAAATACACAACATTGAAGTGTATCCTTTCTGTTTATATTTTGTTGTTTTACCTTAGCTGGCAACACATCAGAAACATACAACAGGTGTCTTCTCTGTTTGATATTTGATTCATTTATCTAGCTGCACTTCAGAAATACACAACATCGAGACTTATACTTGTGTTTTTTCTGTTTATCCATCATGGTATCTTTAGGCACAGCAGAAATGCACAGCATGGGATGTTATGCTTGTGTCTTGTCGATCTGTAATTTATATCTGAACATTAAAAGTTAGATTGCCTGGCTAGCCGCATGTTAGAAGCACACAACATGGAAGTTAGTTTGTGTCTTTTCTATTTGTTGGCTTATATTGCAGCACATCAGACATGCACCACATGGGCGTTTGTGGGTTCTTTCTGATGATGTAAGTATTTTCTCATGTGGCACACCAGAAATACACAACATTGGTTGCTTCCTATGTCCTTTTTGTGTAAATCTATTGTCTATGACCTATATTTGTGTGATATTAATTATACGTATATAACGCTTTTTTTTTTTTTTCCTGTGCAGGGGCCAAGGAATTTCGACTGTGGAGACTGCAGAGGCCAGTTCCGTACATTCAAGCATACCAGAGGCACTCCCTGGGCCTGAAAACTGACAAGGTTATAGGACAATGTAAGTCATGTAACATTGGAGGAAGGTTATGGAATCACCTTTCTTAGTACAAGAATTTTACTTCATTGGGTAACTTTGGAATTTCTGCTTTATGGCAGTTTTTTGTGGTTCTTCCCATAGAAGTATTGTGTCCCGAAGTATCAGAACTTACTAATCTGACCTGTATATCTGGTCTGGTAGATTACGGTTCTAGATGTGTCCTCGGTGCAGAATATGATGTAGCAAGCTAATATGATTGTCCAGTTGCTGATACAGACTTAATTTCCAGAAGCGGAAATCTGCTTAGTTTAACATTCACTGGTACCAATAGGCACCCAATGGTATTGGAGTGGAATCAGGTTTCAGACATCAGGCAGGAGATCTGTTATTTGTGGAATAGTTCCAATCATTATGTACCAATCTCCTTTCTGCCTAATTTATCTGAATTCTACTGCAGGTGTATAGGGAGAGTAACAGCGTATACCCAGAGATGGATGCGGTTCAACCATTTTGGTTTCAACCTCCATCTTGGAAAAGGGGTTAACTGTCCTGACACATATATTTCTCCCTTATCCTTCCCCTACCTCTCCCTCTCACTGAGAGGAGACATCTGGCCAGTGTTTGTGTGCGTGTACTGTTCATGGGTCACTGGCCAGCCAAGGCATCTCTAGCTAGGTGCCGAGATGTCTGTGAAAGCTGTATCCTTTCTCACCTAGGAAGAGATAGCACCAGCTTTCCCAAGAGAGCTGGAGTCTCACTGGCCAAATTACCTGTGTAATTTCACGCCTCATGAAGGGATAGCAGAGCCTTCCCAGGAGTTGAAAGGGACTCTGAGCTAATAAACCTAGCTCAGCGTAAGTGACAGAATTAGATGAACACTTCTCAAATCCATTTTTCCCCTATGTCTCATATCTTGGAATATGAGAGACTTACATAAAAACCGGACACCTCATCAGATGGCCAATGAGCAGGCAAACGGTTTGATGGGTCACTCGCTTATCTCGGACCATCAGGGAAGCCGAAACATAGAACTCATGAACCGTGCCATATATAATTTCATAATTCATATCTAAATAATCCTCCGACTTGTCTGCATAATAATATACCCGTGGGTGGACTGTCACTTGTGCAGATGGAAAGTTATGGACCAGAATATGAATTATGAAAGATGTGGGCTCCAGTTTAGGGCTCCGCCTGACGATCCCTTTACCTAAACAGGGGATTGGTCTTTTACTTCAGAACCACCCCCTGCTGGGAAACTTTAAAGCAGGCTGTCAAGCCTAAGAGTAGTAAGTTGAAGACATCTCCCATTTTTACATCAATATACCACCTGGGGAGACCTGTGCCTTTCGCTCTGAAACGTGATCTGCTTACATCCAAGGTTTAATGGCAAGTAATTTAACCCTTTAACTTCTCCCTGTTATCTCTTTGCTGTGCTGTTTTCTATATATATATATATATATCTTAGTTACATCTTCTCTGTAAATATTTTTATTGCACCTGTTTGACCCTTTTAGTAATAAATCTCTCTTTCTGAAAGTGTTGAACTGTTTCTATAGCTCTTAATTGCACTTTACGAATCCCTGCCTTTAAAGAGACACTACTGTTTGTTTTAACCCTCTGTATAACAGGCCTGTATTATGACCAGGTTATGCAGTCGATTATATCAACCATTATAGTGTTATAGCTGAACGCCGAGTTTCCTCTTTCTCTGATCAAAAAGGAGGTGGTGGCAGTGTGGAGGGGTTAATTGCGTAATTAACCTGACCCAGTAACAATCGATTCAGGCTGCTGGCACATCGATCGGTATCCCTTAGCTGGAAAATCGTTGTGCAGGGTGCAGCTGGGTGTGGCATTGTTACGCACGTCACATCGTGGTTGTAGATCGTTTAGCCCTTCGGTCACGAGTTTGGTGAGAAGGTCTGGGGTCTGACGCCGTGATCATGACAGGGAGCTTTGGCATATATAGAACACATTCATAGCTGGCATACCAGCATTCATGTGTGAGGAAGCCATAGGTATGGGTGTGGTTGGGTACATACCTGTCTAGCCTTTTTTGAGGCCATGCAGTAGCTTCCTTCAAATCTATTACCCATAAGTGGGTTGCCTTTTAGCCATCACTATGGAAAAAACAGGGAGGTTCCACAAAGTGTGTCAGGGAGCCTTTACTAAATAAGTCGCCTGTACAGAGTAGTGTTAGGCAGAATCCTCTTTGTTTGCCCAAGTAGTGTTCTTGTTTCACACAACAAGTTACCGGTTAGGCCTTTAAGGGGTCCTAAGAAGTGGTTACAGGCGGGAAAGGCCATGATTGCTAGATGGTTTAGACAGGGGACCTCTGTAACCTTCGAAATTCAGAGTTTCTTCTGGTTCCATCAGCTTTAAGAGTAAAAGCACATTCTACTAGATCCGGCATCCGGGGCGGAAAAGGCAGGACATCAGTGGACAGATTGGCAGATCAGCCATAGGATCCAGCCAAGATACCTTCATCAGATGTTTATATAGCGAAGGTACACTCAATGCAGGACCTGGTGTTTGGCAGGAAGGTTCTGCAGGCAGTAGTCCCACCCTGAGGTAGGCCTGCAGATACTTGATTATCTTTTCAGGTGTGCTGCCCTGGAAGGTGAGAGGAGAAATACATAAAAAATAGCAGTATGACAAGTGCAATACTGCTCACACAGAGTGGTTATTAGAAAATCCAAGCTGAGTAATATAATTTAGTAATTTACAAAAACGTTTTATTTGATCACATGGATCATAAAGAGGTTAGACAGAGACATGGTCAACAGGTCATTATAAAATCACTAAGTTAAAAACATTCGGCGTCTCCAGATCTAATAGTTATTCGGCAATCAGGAATCCACATAAGGCAATGACGTTCCTAACTACTTTATCAAAGAATTTTCATATTTTCCATACGATATCTGCATAGGGAGGTCATTCTTCAAAAAAATATTGTTGGTAACCCCCACAATGGATAGAATGACTTTCTAAAATGGAAAAACCAGAAAAGAAAGGATCATAGTAGAGAGAACACAAAATAAGATATATGCACTAACCATATGTAATAACAAAGTAAACCCATGTCAGGTATATATGTTATTTCATTACCTTCTCATAAGCTTGACCATCATTATAGGATGGATATGTGGCCTTCCTGGGTAACCACCCCAGATGAAAATGTGTCCACATTAGTAAGTGATTCTAAAAGTGTATAAATATGAGACATAAATATCAAACAGCAAGCAAACCTGAATGGAACTAAATAAGGGTAAAAATCTCTGAATATTACCATACAGAAGATCAAGGGGACTCCTCCTCACTTGAAGTAAGATCAGGTATGGATGAAAAAGTGAATATGGGGGTGGGAAGCCAGGTGGTCAGTGTATGAAGTCCAGACTGGTTGATACAGTCTATGTATATTTAGATATATAGACCCAAATCAGGGTTTCCAAAAATTGCACAATATTCACTTTTTCATCCAGCTTTATTGCAAACTGAGGGTCAAGGGGAAGGGTGGGGACTTTTAACAGCTATCAATTGAGTGTGTTTCCTTTAGGGAGGAGCCTCTCATCTCTCAGGCGTGCTATCCTGGAAAGTTTGCAGAAATACCGTTATCAGTAAGTAACAGTTGTATTCTCTCTTTAGGCGTAGTACACACGATCAGAAAATACCACTTTTGAAGCAATTGTACAATAATCGGATTGTTGGTACACAGCTTTCATCTGACATTATTAGAAGGGACAAGCACAAACATTTTTCCTATGATACCATTTTCATTTAATCAGTACAGTTTTCATCCAAAAACAAACCAATACAAATGCAATACATTACATCACTTTCAAATTTTTATTCTGTCGTAGAAGAATTTTCATAACTTGTTACCTTTTCACTTTCAATATGAGACTAGAATGCAAAAAAGGATGTTCCTTCGTCCGATAGTCTCATCGTGTGTATGGGGCTTTGGTTGCAAGCAATTACAGTTCTTCTTTAATATGACAGCCAGACATACCTAAAGCAGAAAAGTGGTAGCAACCCAACAGGCTGGGTAGATAGGCATCATCCAAAACCGTATAAAGAAGAGATGGTGCTGTAGCCCAATACAGATACACTTTCCTGATGTTAGTGTCTGGTTTTCCCAGGCAAGCCAGGGTTAATGAGCTCCAGCTTAAGGGCCTATGATGATATTATGCAGGGCTTGGACTCTAGAGAAGAGAAAGTTACCTAATGTAAAGGCTTAATCATTTATATATGCCTGTATGTCTGGGCTGGAGCTTTAAGATTTTTTTGTTTCCATCTTAAAGTTAAATTTCAAGTAGGCATATGAAAATATTAATTCAGTTACATATTAATTATAAATCATGAAATGCATGCTATAGGGTATCCTAATAATCTTTCTATCCTTGTAACAATGGCCACCAGAAAAATACAGAGGGAAAATCTCATCTACATGGACTCATCCTATCCAAGACTAAAAATAAAGGTTTTGGTTATGGATGTACTGTAAGATAAATTGATGTTAATAAAGCACTGATATATTTAAATGACTCATTAGAATTATTTTGTTACTGATGTTGGCCACTGTAACACCTCTAAATGCGTAAAGTTTTGTTTTTGCTCACAAATTCTTCATGGCCTGTTTGACCACAGATATCTAAAAGCATTCTCACTCTCCTAAATATATTGATACTAAAAGTTGTTCCTCTTTCCATCTCATAATTTTGGGAGGTATAATAGACCTCTCTGAAGAACAATCCACACATTTTGTCAGCCAAAAACTGCGGTCAATGAACCCTATTGCCATGCTTAGTGTGGAAGCCAACTTTTTACCCATCACATAGGTGTGTGGAGGCCAATGCTTTGTGGGGGCCAATGCTTTGTGGGGATTAATGAGCACATCTGGGTCCCTTATGAGATGAAGACTGAACTACTTGTAGCTGCTACTGTATAAATGTTATCTGATATTGTATGCAACAAAATCATCATCATCATCTGAGCATAATGCCGAATTTGTTTTTTACGAAGCATGCTGAGTCTTGAAGGCTTAATTTTTTTGCCACAAATTTTTTGAAAATGCGGAAAGAGAATGAAAATGTTTTTATTACACAAAGGCAATTTAATTAGATATTTCTCAAACACAGCATGGGCATACTTAGACTTATATCCCAAAACACATTCTGCTATTCCTGCTGAGTATGGTGATACCTCATGTGTGAAACCTTTTCAATGTCTGTGCTGATTATATACCGGAAATGTTATCTTGTGTATCACACAAATCAACCTACTGTGTCAGAACCTCTGTAATTTTCACCTCTATAAAGGTGGTCAGGGAATATGATATAGTGTAACATCACCTATAGCAGTCCCTGTTCCTACAAGCCAAGGAAGCCTAGCCTATTGATACATGTCTGCCTCTAGGAATGCCATGTTTGCTGGTCTAGTGTCTCACAGGAATGTAGTCAGATGGATATGTACATAGGTCAGTTCAGGCCGCAGGCAGAAATATGGTCAGCAAACAGGCAAAGGATCAGTCCAGGCAGCAGGTAGAAATTTGGTCAATAAACAGACTAGAATATGTGCAGGCAGAGGTGTGGCAGAGGTGTAGTGATGATCAAGGGAACTGTAACTGTTGTGATCAGGGACAATATGACTGTTGTGGTGGTGATCAGGGACAATATGACTGTTGTGGTGGTGATCAGGGACAATATGACTGGTGTGGTGGTGATCAAGGGCACTGTAACTGGTGTGGTGGTGATCAGGGACAATATGACTGGTGTAGTGGTGATCAGGGACAATATGACTGGTGTGGTGGTGATCAAGGGCACTGTAACTGTTGTGGTGGTGATCAGGGACAATATGACTGGTGTGGTGGTGATCAGGGACAATATGACTGGTGTGGTGGTGATCAGGGACCATATAACTGGTGTAGCGATGATCATGTACACTGGAACTGGTCTAGCGATGATGATGAACACTGGAACTGGTGTAGTGGTGATCAAGGGCACTATAACTGGTGTGGTGATGATTAGGGGCAATATGACTGGTGAGACAGTGATTAGGAACTCTGTGGTGGGTGGTGGTGATTAGGAACACTGACTGGTGCGGCGGTAATTGGAGACACTGTAAGTGGACTTCAGTGATAAAGGACACTGTGAGTGGGTGGCAATGATAAGGGGCATTGATTGATACTGTGGTGATTAGAAACACCCTGAGCTGATGGCGGTGATTAGGGACACTGTGAATGGACTGTGATGATTAGGTATACTGGGAGTGGACTGTAGTGATTACGGACATTGTGAGTGGGTGGTGGTGATTAGGGATACTGACTGGCAGTGTTGCTCTGGTGACCTTGTTCTTCTCTGGTGGTGATCAGAGATAATGGATAGCAGCACTGCCATACAGTGATATCAGAGCAGAGCAGCATGAAATTGCACATGATCACTGCCAAAGCAGGAGGATGTCACCACCATGCAACAGTGTGTAAAAGTAAATAAATATATTTTTTTACTTGTATTTATTTTTTATTGTATTTATTTTTTTTTTTTTATAAACTATCACACCAGAGCAGTGCAGTGCCATTATAGTGACACTGTACTTCTCTGAAGGGGGGGGGGGGTGATAAGGGATTTCTTACACTATGATGCTCTGGCACCATGTGATTGCTGTCACCAATCACAGAGATCACAAAGTAATAAGTAAAGCAAAATTAATTAATGAAATCCCTGTTTACAACTGTAACTGTGATTGCTGTGATTGGTCACCATGATCACATGGTACTGTGATTGATTTTAGGCTGTGTCTGGTGGACACAGCAGTAACAGATTATGCCACTTTGCACCCCAAGGGGTGCACGTGGAGAATACTTCTGGGAGGATGTACAGGTACATCCTCCTGGAACAGCAGAGCACCTGCCCAGCCATTTATGTAATGGCCAAGTGGGAAGTGGTTAAGCTTTGAAAATAAAATATGGATAGAAAATGATAGAAACTGATTGTCACTTGAAGCTTGTAACTTGAAAAAGCACAAGTTTTAAGTATTTTTGGCATCAGTAGACTTCAATGGAGCATATGAAAAAAATGCATGAACATGTGGGTAAAAAAGTGAGAACACACATGTAATTTTTTCTTTGGTAACTAGCGTTCCATTAATAAAATTGAAAATAAAATCCTGAAGCCTCAGATGCCTACAAAAACAATTGCACAAACGGTAACAAAAAAAGCCTGCAAAACAACCAAAGATACTGAATGTGTGAATGCAGCCTTAGAGTTCGTTCACATGTATGTCGATTATGAAGAATGAAGCAATGCTCAATAATGCAACACATTAATGTGTTTTTGTTGTGTTTTTTAAGCATTGAAAAATCTTGATAAATGATCGTGAATGTGTTGTTTTTCTAGGGAGAAGTGATGTAGAGGAAATGATCTGCTTTGAGGCATATTTAGGTTGTGGTGTGATAGTAGACATTTTTGTGAATTCTTTTCAAGATGGATTCATATACTTTGATCTCTGTAACACTTGGCTTGGTCCAGCTCAACTTTGTCGAAACAAAAAGACATTTCACTGGTAATGATGCTCAAATCCTCTGCTCCTGCCTGGCAGTGTTGCTGGCTGGCTTGATGCTTTTGCCTGCACACAGAAATATAGTAAATTGTGATACCATATGGCTGCTCTGTACAAACCGGAAACGGCGGGAGCTGCTCTGTTCTAGTTCTCTATTATTTCCCAGTGCATTGTGGGATATAGGAACCACCACTGTCTCTTTCCCAGCACCCAACTAACACTTTATAAATGCTATTATAAATGCTTCACAAATGCCATAGGTGCTGTTAAGGTTTGGTTATAAACAGGGGCGGACTGACAACTCATGGAGCCCCCGGGCAATAGGGGATCATGGGGCCCCTGTGTCCTTGCCCAAACTCAAAAAAGCCTATGAAAAAGGTACCAGGGGCATCTCATGGGGCCCCCTACTGACCCCGGGCCCTCGGGCAGTGCCCGAGTTTCCAAATGGTCAGTCCGCCCCTGGTTATAGAGCATGATCATCGAAACCAACGGAGGCGGCTGACAAGTGTTAATGTCTCATGAAAGCAACATGCTACTTAACCACTTGCTGACCACCATGTACCTATACATCAGCAGTGGCTTCTGGTTTCATGCACTACTTTTGATGATGTCCAGTGCTATTTCAGCCGATTTAAATACATGAGTTTGATTATTGCATCACAATTTGCAAGTTTTCCTGTGCGATTCAGTTCAGTGCAATACAATGTTCAGCCCATTCATTTGAAGAGATTGCATCGAAAGTAGTGTATGCACTACTGTTTATTTTGGTGTGAACCAGCACCTAAAGTTGAACTCCAAGAATTCAGCCACTTATTGAAATGTGCTGGCTTGCTATGGGTTAAGTCCAACAAGGTGAATGTCACTTTGTGGATGTATCTCTTTTATTTACAACTGACATTTTTACTGGGCACTGGGATTACTGCTATCATTATACTCCTGACAGGAGAGACAACAGCAGTGCCTCTGATTGCCCATCTCTTCTGTTGTCCATTCACAGAAGACTTTGTATTTTGTAAATGGGTTGGCATAATACAAAGTGGGTTGGCATAATACATAATACAAAGTGCTCTGTGACTGGGCAGGAGGAAAGGAGGGGTGGGCAGAGAGGATGCCACCACCATGCAACACCATCATACAAAGTGCTCTGTGACTGGGCAGGAGGAAAGGAGGGGTGGGCAGAGAGGATGCCACCACCATGCAACACCATCATACAAAGTGCTCTGTGACTGGGCAGGAGGAAAGGAGGGGTGGACAGAGAGGATGTCACCACCATACAAAGTGCTCTGTGACTGGGCAAGAGGAAAGGAGGGGTGGGCAGAGAGGATGTCACCACCATACAAAGTGCTCTGTGACTGGGCAAGAGGAAAGGAGGGGTGGACAGAGAGGATGTCACCTCCATGCAAAGTGCTCTGTGACTGGGCAGGAGGAAAGGAGGGGTGGACAGAGAGGATGTCACCACCATACAAAGTGCTCTGTGACTGGGCAAGAGGAAAGGAGGGGTGGGCAGAGAGGATGTCACCTCCATACAAAGTGCTCTGTGACTGGGCAGGAGGAAAGGAGGGGTGGACAGAGAGGATGTCACCTTACAAAGTGCTCTGTGACTGGGCAGGAGGAAAGGAGGGGTGGGCAGAGTGGCTGCATGCAATTCTGCTGCTGCTGCTGGAGCGGAGGCCAGAAGGTCCAACACTGGAGCACCAGAAACATAATGATATGTATGCTCCTGGTGTTCAGTAAAAATGTAATTTGTAAATTCAGTTTTAAGGCTCTTTTACTGCTTGTTAAGAAAATGTAAATAGTAAAATGTCTATTATCTGGGCGCTGGTATAGTTTAACAATAGATGTTATTTTAACATGTTTTCTAGCACTGTAGAACTACCAATGCTGGGTTCAAGACATTGTAACCCAAGCTCTAAATTTATCTTGTAGCCTGTTGGTTTTCAAAGAATTTTTACTGAGGTAAATATTATTGACATCTTTTTGACTTTTTCTCATGCAGTTAATAAAAGTCATAGTGAAGTTGGAACTTCTGATCTGCATACGTGCGCTGGATTAGTGCGCCAGTATGCAGAGGTGCCATTCAATCAGTGTAACTGTGTAACTGCCGGGTAAATAACATTTTAACCTGTTCACACCGACAGTACGCAAATATGCGGCCTCTTGGTGGCTGGGCATTGACGCCGAGCGGCTGCATATTTGCGTACCAAAAGTAAACAAACATGTGCCAAGAGTGCATGCCCTGCGCGCTCCTGGCACATTTACCAGTGCCTCACGGAAAGGTCCCAATCACTGCTTGCGTACCTTTCATCATGTGACCGCTGTGACAGCCAATCACGGTGGTCACTTGGTCCTAAACTCCGCCCTGCTTCCCAGCGTTACAAACCTCTAAAAGGACCTGGATGCACCAGCGCCAAGGGATTAAGAATTTGCTTTTTTATGCCAGTCAACTGATTTCCCTCTGCACTCATTTCCGTCCATTTCACTTATCTACCACTTATGTATTCTTGTCTAAACTGTGTGCCAGAATAAGTTCAAGAGATATCTGCTCTGTATTATTTGTGTGCACTGAACTCCTAAAATCTGCACACTACTCATGCTCAAGACGACAGTGTATAGCTATAATTCCATTGTACTAGGCTCATTTTTTATTACACTGATAAGCATGTACTGGTAAAACGCCAGTATTATTTGAGATGGATAGACTTTTCAGAATGTCAGACTGGATTGAATCAATCTACAATAAAACTGATATCTGAAGCACGTCAGGTTTATGATATAGAGCTAATGTTAAAATGACTTGTATAAAACGATTCAACTCAAAATAGGTGAATTTATTAATAGTTCAGATTACAAATAGTTATACACCAAATATCATTCTTTCACAACATTATTGGTTGGCATTTTAAATGATGAATTTTAGTATCAGACACCAAAATAACAAATCCCATAAATTTGAACACAATATAATTATGGTACAAATGGAAGTCTATGATTTTGCGAACAGCCTGCTTCATCTCAATCCAAATATATTTCAGAGTCTAAAATGAAGTATGAATGTATAAGAACCAATTGTTATATATCATAGCTGCCTGTCTAAAATATAAAAAGAACTGGTTACAGTAGCTTAGTTGCTGAAATTTTCTTCCTATATCAGTTACAGCAGTGGGATATCTAAAAGACAGCTTTACTCTCCAGCCCCCACCATATTGAACAGACAGCTGGAATCCAACTGATCGCTATATTGAGACCAATTCTCCTTTGATTGGTAGTTAGGCATAGTGATGGCAGGAATTTTTATTGGTCCAAGCAAGTATAAAACCCTATTGTGTAGCCTCTTATGAACTATTGGTATTCATAATGATGCTTATAAATGATAATACCTTGTCACCATGAGCACATTACTAAATAAAGCATATTAAACTAGTTATTTACCGGCTTTTTCATGTGTTATTTCCACAAACTATCACATTTTCAACCTATCAAAAGACACGCTTTACTTTACAACAGCATATTGACATTTTAAATGCCAAATCAATTGTACATTTTTTTTCATTTACAGTTGTAAAGATCAGTTTTGTATTTTACGAACTGGTTTACACCTTTCTGTCTCCCTGTGTGTTTTTAATACATAAGAAGGAACAAAGTTGGGATTATAACATGGTCCATATCAAAATGTGTGCAGGCTGCATTTTAGTGTCATCCCTTTTGTGTAATGAAAGATTTTGAATGATTCTTTTCATTAAAGAGGCTCGTCAGGGTGTTTGCAAAAAATAAAGTCAGCAGCTACAAATACTGTAGCTGCTGACGTTTAATAAAAGGATACTTACTTGTCCAAGAATCCAGTGCTGTCCTCACCCGGGCTGGTTCTTCATTGGTCTTTGGGTCTCTAGCACTGGCATGTTTAGTGTGGGAAGCCAACGTGACTCCTTGCAGGTTCACAGCCTGCCTCTCGCTGTACATGTACAAGCCATGCAGCACTGCATGAATGGACCCGCAGCCTCATGGTACCTGTGACATGTCCCAAGGAAGTTGCTGGGGGGGCGCAAACTTCCAGGGGAATATTTGTCTAGGCGTTTCGACCAGAAGTGGGAATGGATACCTACCAAAACTAGGTAACTACCGCCCCCCCCCCCCAAAAAAAATGTCCAAAAGTGTTAGGGGGAAGGGGAGGAAGACATAAAGCGGAATGTCCCCTTTAAGGTGAAGTTCTGCTTTAAGCTAGAAATTTGTAACTGCTACACACCTTTTACCCCTGCTTTTTTCTGCTTGAACAAATGAATGAAATCTTTAAATGTTCAATATATTTACCTGTCTCTTTATTGTTGTTTGTCTTACTGAAAATAATGTGGTATCTGTATGAACTTTTACTATTTATGTTCTGCAGAAACTTTAGTTTCTGCACTTGCCATAGATGTTGTAACATCCTCATATGCCTGTCACTTCTGCAGAAGGGTCTGGGTCTATTGCCTCAAGCTTTCTGACCCTTCTCCAATAAGGACACCAGCAAGCATGCCTGGTGTCCCATAGTGGTATACTTGAAAGTGGGGCCCACCAACTTTACTTTATTTTTTTATTTTTGTAAATATTAGATAAGAAAATAAAAATAAATAAGCAGCAACACTTCAGTAAGAGTGCAGTTGATAACTGACTTTACATGCATCCATTCGATTAGATTGAATGTATTAGATTTTACTATTTGAAACAAGTAAAACTCTTTAGTGTGTGTGTGTGTGTGTGTGTGTGTGTATGTGTGTATATGTGTATATATATATATATATATATATATATATATATATATATAAAATATAAAAAAAACAAATCTGTTTAAAAATCCATTCATAATAAAAATCTATATTTCTTAACTTTACATCAGGTTTTTATGATCAGTTTTGAGTTATCTGCATTCAATTGAAAGCTAAGCCTATCAAGCAAGGCTCAACGTAACAAAATCCTGAATTCATTTTTATATATGGGTGTAGTGGTGGTGAAACAGGTTAAATGGTTGAATAGGGCATTCCCTTTGCTTGATTGCACATGTAATAATTACTTGTAACAAAACTGAAGATAGAAACAGTCTATATAGTAATACTGAAATATACATATAATGTATGCATAGAACATTGGATACCAGGAACAATCTAAGCAGAAAATCACCAGACTCCTGGGTAATTACAGACCCAGGGGCAGACTGACAACTCATGGGGCCCCCTGGCAATAGGGGATCATGTGGCCCCTGTGTCCTTGCCCAAACTCAAAAAAGCCTTTGAAAAAGGTACCAGGGGCATCTCATGGGGCCCCCTACTGACCCCGGGCCCTTGGGCAGTGCCTGAGTTTCCAAATGATCAGTCCGCCCCTGTACAGACCACTAGATATTAAGAAAAGTAAGGACACAGGATCTAATAGACCAGGAAAAATACAGGCACTGAATGTCAGGAAAAAAGCAGGTAGAAAATTGATTGTATACCACAGGGAATACAGGCATAAACACCACAAAAATGTCAATAGATAAAACAGGCACAATAATCCAGGTACAATAGATGCCATTGAAAATACATACATGAAAACCGTAAGTCAGGAGACCACTCAGTTCCATAATAATAATAATATTGTTTCATTTTGGATATCCAGCTGTTGTAATGAACACCAAATTGTATATAGTGGTTTCTAAATTGCAAACATAGTATTGATTTTGCCAAACTGTGCTTTTCTTAGTTTGTAATTCTGCTCCGGTTTGTCTTTCAACTCATTGGAAAGCTGTCCCATTGTCCAGTTGTCACTTGTACCCATCATTTGTTTTTAATATTAAGGTGTTGTCCAAGACATGAATGCTGAGTTTAGAAGATTCTGAGGTGCTGGTGCCATTCAAATGCATATTAGGTTGGCTATTAATTGTAGGCTGTTCTGACAAGATTCTCTTTAGCACAGAAGCATATTATAATTGATATTTTTTTGTAAAAAGGTTGTTTAACCTGCAGGATTTTACCATTATATTTTCCTAGAGAAGATTGCACAACCATTTCAGATGCTCATAGAATATATGAATTCATTTTGTCATTTAATACATAGTACAATTACTTCTTCACTTACAGTCACTATAGATAAAATGAAAATAACTTACAAATAATTCAATCCTTTTCACGCTAACCACTCAAAAAAGCTTTCATTGCATGATTACTGCTTAAACAGTAGTAAATGCTCTATATTCCCATTTCTTTTCTATTTTCCCATCTCACATTTCATCATGGTTTCCCTAACAAATGGTTATCGAATGATATCTACATTTGATAATAATAAAATACAGTCACACGCCTTTTTATATACTGTATATCATTCACTGTATTTTGGAAATAAAAATAAATGATTACAAAGTTCCAGTACTCATAAATGAACATGTCCTGAACAGATAGATTAGTTCCTTTATGAGATACATCATCCATCACACCGCAGTCTCAGTCACTACATCTAATTCTATAGTGGTTGGTCTTTCTGGTGTAGTAAAGATTATTTTTTCTCTAGCTTATTGGCAGATCAACTTCTCTCTTTTATGATGTGATGAGCCTGATTTATTATAGTGCAGTGAAGTAAGGTGAGATAAAGTGATTGTGGACCAGAAAACTAAAGTGATCCTATGATAACTTCAAACATCTAATTATGTATAGGAATAAAAAAAATGTTGAAAGTGAAGACGGGTTCACTTCTCTTCACTCTACACATCAGTAAATCTGTCTTAAAATCACTTAAGTTCCCTATAAGTTCCCTGTACTTACAGCACTGCTTGGAGCACCTTAGTAAATCACAACATATTTGTGAGCTTTTTAGTTGTACAGTAACTGTGTTTTTTGACTTTTTGAGTCAGCATTTAATTAACATTTCCTTGAAAGTATACATGGCCAAATTTGCTAGGTGCCCTCAGACAGGTTACATTCTTCTGTTCTATGTCTGTTTTGAGTAGAAGCAATTGTTGGTAAACAGAAGATATGCACAATTGGCCTTATAATTATGATTGTACCGCTGTCCTTGAGGTCCTTGTATGCAAAGGATCGGTGGAGTTACCAATATATCTGTCCTGGATTTTCTTGTTAGTAGGATCCTCTGTTAAGAGAGTTTGATATCAACAAGTGGGGTTTCATCTGTATCCAATTTTGTTTCCAGTTTCAGTAAAGGTTTTTCTGAGACTGAGCCTGCCTTTTCTTCATCTTGAGCTGGAAGAAGCTCAGCCTTCTCGCCATTCTTTTTCTTTTTCTTTTTTATGGTGACCACTTCAGTATAAGTTTCTTCTGAGACAGATTCCACAGTTCCATGGTCAGATATGGACTCTTCATCATCTTTGCCACCTTCTTCACCTTCTGCTGTTGTTCGTTCTTTTTCCTTCTTCTTTTTATTAATTTTGAATGTTTCCTTCTTGGGTGCTGCTTTTGCTATGGATTGTTTTAGTCTCTCTCCAGACTGTTTCAGTCTCTCTCCAGATTGCCTCATTCTCTCCCTTCTTTCGGGAGTAACTATCCTGGTGCGAATCCTATTGACTTTCTTTCCAAAGTTTTGCTTTGTCTTCTGCATGCTTTCTTTGGAAAATGCTTTCTTGATGTTGTCAATGCGTTGCATGCCAGATTTTTTTAGACGTGAAGCTCTAGTCTCTGGCACTTCGTACTCCTCATCAGAAGAAAGGTCATTTGGTGGATAGCATTTATCTTTCAAGTACCCATCTAAGGCTGATTCCTTTGCAACAGTCAACTTAGTTGGGCATTCAATATCCTCCTGCAAAAATGAAAATAAAAAGTTAAATGTATAAAACTTACAGTATAAACGGCTTAAATTATACAGGGCAGACTGACAGTGTCTCCAGAACAAGCATCTCCCAACCCCAACATATTCACCTATCTGCACCTCCTTGCAGCACCTATCTCTTCTACAGCCAATGGTGAGATCCTGGAGGTGGGGGAGTGATGTCTCTCCCATGGTGCAGTGATAGTTATCAGACCTAGAAATTGGCCACTAGGCCCTGGCACCCTTACAGGAGAAAAAGTTTCATGCTCTTCCATACTTAGAAATGTCAGGAATGATCACTGGCTGCAGAGGAGAAGGAGTGGGGGTGCTGATAAAGTCAGTATAAAGGGGCAGGGGTGCTTTTTCTAGAGATATTGTCATACATCTTGCATAGATGAGGTAACAATTCCTTTTTAAATTGCAAAAAATTCTAATTTATTTTAAATTATTGATAGTACATTTATTTTATTTTAATTTGGTTCTTATAATCTTAACAATGTAAATGTTTTGTGTAAATTATAAGTGCAACACCAATACTTAACAAACTTTTTTTGTGCTGAGCCGAGAGTTAATAAACCTGACATTATGGGCCCCTTCACACTTGTATGAGTTTATAAGGCATGCATGTTAGCATATGCATTTTGTTAAGACCATCTGTATTAAAGCAGCTGTTGCATGTGTGCATTGCATTGCTATTCTAAACAAATGTGTTAATGTGCTTTGGGGTAACATGCAATAAAACATGAATTCTACTATGCATTACTGCAACACATACACATGAAGCCAGCTTTAAACCATAAAAGACCCTTAATTTTGCTAGGCCAGCTAGAATAAAGTGTTTATGTATTGTCACAACTGTTTATATGGTGCCATATATAGGGAGGTGTGTGATCAAACGCTGCAGAGAATGAACGACCCACAGGAGATAGATGTAATTAATACATGTATTGTCTACCATATAAAATAGTAGCATTTGTAACATTCTTTTTTATGTACATAATTGGTACAAATACTACACTGTTTTCTATTTTAGTTTTATATAAACCAAAATTCTTCAATAAAGATATGCAGTACCTATATTGGGCAGGCATTTGTAAGGGCATGCCCCTCTCATGTTATTGCTCAGAGCTAATTATTCCATTTCCTATCAGCCAATTTTGATTAGTGTAGTTGAACTAAAGCAGTGTAGTTGAACTAAATAGACAAATGTGGTAAGCAGGGTTCCATATCAGTGCATTACCAGTGAAAGGTATGAAATTCCACTTTACTAAGGGGCGATCATTGTCGCCAGGTGTTTGTCTGTTCATTGTTGTGTATGAGTTGTTTCATGGAGCACTTTCACGTGATGCAAATTTCCAGATGCAACAGATCATAGCACTATTAAGCAAGCATACATTGCCCTTACAGCAGTGGCAACTCTATTTTACGGATATAAGTAATGGTCCTACTGCTATATCTCTAATGGCCAGTGGTATCAGGTTATACTGTATATCTAAGGCATCTGTGCTATCAAGCATTATATTCTTTGTAATAAAAAAACATTGTGAACTGATACAAACAGTTAAGAAAGAGAAAATATGCTGACAACACATAAATGTAAGAAACCATACATACTAGTGGGTTCAGAGTAAAATTTATGGAGATTGGAGTAATAGAGTAGTGCAGAATTTGCCAAGCAAGGGAAAAGTTGCAGACTAAGAGGTAGGCAGTGATTAATGGTAGTAAGCTAATATAATAACACCAACTGGAGTCATTATTTCTCATTGCTCAAAGGAAAACAAATATTATTTAAAGTGGTTGTAAACCCTCACATATACCTAGTGAAGTGAATGGCCTCAGGTGATATAGAGATAAAACAAATCCTCCTACATACAGTTGTGTTCAAAATAATAGCAGGCAGACATCACTAACCTGATCAATCACTGTTTTTGGTAGAAATGATATTTCTACATGGCAAATAGTTTACTAGCAAGTGTAGTAGAGTAATAGAAATCCAACAGTCATGACATGCATGCTTCTGATTCTGTGTAATTGAATCACTAATTGAAAGGGGCATGTTCAAAATAATAGCAGTGTGGAGTTCTATTAGTGAGGCCATTCATTCTTGAAAAACAGGTGGCAATTATTACCCTTATTTAAGGAAGGAAGGCAGCAAATGTTGTACATGCTGGTTACAGTGCATTTCTCTCTGAAATTCTGAGGAAAATGGGTCGTTCCAGACATTGTTCAGAAGAACAGCGTACCTTGATTAAAAAGTTGATTGGAGAGGGGAAAACATATAAAGAAATGCAGAAAATGATAGGCTGCTCAGCTAAAATGATTGCAAATGCTTTAAAATGGCAACCAAAACCTGAAAAACGTGGAAGAAAGCGAAAAACTACCATTCGATTGGATTGAAGAATAGCCAAAATGGCAAGGACTCAGCCAACAATCAGCTCAAGGAAGATCAAAGAAGGTCTAAAGTTCCCTGTGAGGACTGTTACAATTAGAAGACTCCAATGTGAAGCCAAGCTATCTACAAGAAGCCACCGCAAAGTCCCACTGTTGAAAAAAAGACGTGCTGAAGAGGTTACAATTTGCCAAAGAGCACATTGACTGGCCTAAAGAGAAATGGTGCAACATTTTGTGGACTGATGAAAGTAAGATTGTTCTTTTTGGGTCTAGTGGCCGGAGACAGTTTGTCAGACGACCCCCAAACACTGAATTCAAGCCACAGTACACTGTGAAGACAGCAAAGCATGGTTGCGCAAGCATCATGATATGGGGATGTTTCTCATACTACGGTGTTGGGCCTATTTATCACATACCAGGGATCATGGATCAGTTTGAATACATCAGAATACTTGAAGAGGTCATGCTGCCTTATGCTGAAGAGGAAATGCCCTTGAAATGGGTGTTCCAACAAGACAACGACCCCAAACACACCAGTAAACGTGCAACATCTTGGTTCCAGACCAACAAGATTGACGTTATGGAGTGGCCAGCCCAATCCCCAGATCTTAATCCAATAGAAAACTTGTGGGGTGACATCAAAAATGCAGTTTCTGAGGCAAAACCAAGAAATAGAGAACTGTGGAATGTAGTCCAATCATCCTGGGCTGGAATACCTGTTCACAGGTGCCAGAAGTTGGTTGACTCCATGCAACACAGATGTACAGCAGTTCTCAGAAACAGTGCGACTACAACCAAATATTCATTAAGTGATTCAAAGGAAAGCAAAATCTTCAAACATTTTTCAGTTTATATAGTGAATGTTTGAGTTTGTAAAGAAACACTACTATTTTTTTTGAACAGTCTAATATTCACTTTTCTTCAATTTCTTTAGAGGAACAACACAAATTTGATATATTTTTTTGTTTTGATTTGGAATAGAATGTGTAGTGATCCCAATGCATTTGTGTATATGGAAATAAAAGCTATTAGAAGGATTTTGAGCTTTATTCACTTTTTTCAACACACTGCTATTATTTTGAACACAACTGTATGTTGTACTTTTCTATTTACAGTCTTCTCTTCTCTACATTCATTCAAAGTCTTTATGAAGTTTGTCTGAGTAGTCAGAAAAAGGGGGCAGAGGGCAGAAATTACACATTGCAGAGCTTAGTTAGAAGAAATCTGAGAGATCATTGGAGGGAAAGACATCCTCGCTCACAGGAAAAGAACTGAGGCTGTCAATCACAAACTGTGCCCTCCCATCACCATTTTTGGTCTCAGGAAAACTTGTCCAAAGTGATTCACGCAGATAGCAGAGCAATGAAGCAGCAGACAGAAATGACACTTGGTGATCTGAACTGAAACAAGTACACACTATAGAGGAATATGCTTTGTTCAGATTTCATGTCTGCAGTTTACAACCCCCTTAAATGTGCCAGATTCAGCTCCAATGACTAACCGGTGGGTGAGAACTGTAATTTAAAGGTGGGCACCCTTACTGTTACACTACTGCCCAGCTAGTGCTGCTTATCATGGAGATGGCAAGTATCTATAATCTGAATTCTATGATACATTTGCAGTAAAAAGACAAGTTTGCCAGTTTAAAGCCTAGTACACACTATGAGAAAATCCGACAACTAATCATTCATTTTTCTTCAAAAGTGCACTACATAATGTAGTCAGGAAGGTATTGACTTGTAAGAAAATCCTCATCCAACAAAGGCAAACATAGGCAAACCTAGCTATGTACTAGCGTAGTAGAAGAGGAAGTATAGGGTTCTTCTATGCTTCTGATCATGCACATTTTTTCTAATTGATTATTTCCGTATGATTACTGTACAAATCAAATGAAAATCGGACATTATGTTTACGTGGGATAAACATTTTCTAGCTTGCACCCTCGGTTTTTGTCATCTAGAAAGTCGGCTGTCAAAAGCGCTATACTAGCGATCAGATAATCGGCTGATTGTTCGCCGTACAGAAATATTTGTGCAATTTTTTTTATCATGTGTACAGGCCTTAAGATTGTTTAATGGACTACAGTCAGGGATGATTAGTGCTCCAGGAATCACATGGTTCACAGTCCACAATGGCCAATTGGTGGCAACATGACAGTAATGGAATATTCCCTGTCTCATGGCACTGTGACTAAGTAATTTAGAGGTATAACAACAGAGTTCCAAAACACCTACATGTAAGCTGATCACAAAAACACTACAAAGAAAATGATACATGAACATTTTTACTCTCGCTTCACTGCTTCGTTCACCAGAAATGAACACTCAAGTGACTGTTACAGACGCAGCTGTCAATATTAAGTAAACCTGCTCTGGGAAGTATATTCAAGGTGCCATTGTTGACCTCATTCTGCAACAAATATTTGCCTGGCTGTTTTACTGACTCATTAGCACAAGTATGCTGTTCAAGAAAATCAGAAGTCCTTATCTGCATACTTGTTCTAAGCCAATAAATTAGAAAGTATTAAAGCTAGAGACCAGCAGGCAATTAGCATGTCTCTTGGCAGGCCTGAAGCCCATCTGGAATGTTAAGGGAGAGCAGAGTAGTGTAGTGCACTGGGAGAAGGAGTCATGCGGGTCAAGGGCTTCAAAAAACCATAAGATTGGTAGCTGTTCCACCAAGCTTGAATGATCTCTTCCCTGGCAGGTCACACAATTTAATATGGGAAGACTTTGCATCCTTATGCCTGTGCCCATGACTCCTCATCTGAACTGTGTGAAAGGCCATTCAAAAGCTCAGCACTATATTAAAATGTGCATGTAATACTGGAAAGGACAGGCAATATTATTCTACATTTATAGTTCCATTATATTCATAAAGAGGCTTGTGCAAGTGAGACTTTAATGTTTTGTAAATTATGCTTTTCCTGTTGGGTTTATTTTCTGTATGTGATATTTAGTCACATATTCAAATAAGACTGGTATATAAAAATTTGTTTAAAAGATCGTAAAACATGGTGAGAAAGTGACTGGAAATGTGTTGAATGGGAGTTACATTCCTTCTACGACACCCCTGCACCATTAAGAGCCCCCTCAATAATACACCAAAGCTGTTTACCTGTTCTCGCAGATCTCCCAGAGAAGCCATAGCTGAGAGAGAACCTGCATATTGCTGCAGGATATGAGCCCAATTGCTGGTTTTAGAATTGGATTTGTTATATTTCTGACTCAACAAACTATTGTACAATAGTAATTTTCCAGAGGATAATTGTTGCAGACATTTGTCACCTTTAGATTGTCCGATAGTTCCACCTGTTGACATTGTAGACAGGCAATTAATATCAAAGTACACCCTATTGATTTGAGTTTTGTACACTAAAACTGTGTGACAATAGCTTTGAGAGCTTTCGTCTACTGAACATGTTGTATTTAAAGCAAACCTATCAGGTTTACAAAGTTTGAAAACTCAAGGGTCTGTTTTAGAGTAGGATAAATGTCAGATTCACCCAAGATTTCTTAGTTACCAACTCATTCACATCATTAGTTATCAACATGTTTACTTGTTCAAAAAAGCTTTGCCAAACATCTGTGTTTCTTCTTATACTTCTGTAGGTTTCCATGTACCATTTTTATAAAATACATATGCAGCATTTGGTGCAAATATTTATTTCTCATCATTCATGACTTTATTGGGTCAAGTCCTCATTCACAGCCGATTCATCACAGATATACTTAGACATACTTAACAGTTGCTGCTCAGTTTAATAAATAGCAATTACATTGATTATAAAGTTTTTTTTGTTTTTTTTTTTTGTAACGACAAACATGTTATACTTATCTGTTCTTTGCAATAGAATTGCATAGAGTGGTGCCGATCCTGCTCTTCGGGGGTCCCAAGCTGGCTCCCCCTCTTCTAAGTGTGCCACCATAGCATGCTGTTTCCTATGGTGGCACACCTATCTGATCCCAAGCCGCACTGCCTGTGTCCATAAACACAGACAAGTCAAGAATTTGATGGACAGCAGAAGGAGTTAATGTCTCCCACTGCCTTAGCAAAGCCTATGAGAGCAGGGAGAGCCACTACAGACAGTAACAGCATTGGATCAAGTGAGGATTCAGGTAAGTTTACTACCTAAACATTTTTACGTTAATGCAGGGAATGCATTCAGAAAGGTAAAGTGCCTGAGCTAGTCCTGTCTTTATAGACTTGTACAGTAACCACTTGCTGACCACATAACCTAGTTATACGGTGACAGTCCTGCAGCAGATTATATACCAAATACGTGATCTGGCACTTCCAGGTAGGGGGTGCACCCGCACGTAGCCGGTGACCCAGCTATGTTGTGATTAAAGCAGTGTCATCAGAGAACTGGAACATGGGGTTACTGTATCTAATCAGTAGAACGTAGACAGCAAACACTGGCCTACTTCTACATAGGCCCCTCCAGTCCATCATGAATGCTGCTGCTAAACTCATTCGCCTTACTAACACATCTGTGACTTCTGCCCTTCTCTGACAATCCATACACTGGCTTCCACCAGTCCAACATATAAAATTTTAAATAACTATCACATACAAAGCCATCCACAACACTTCCCCTACCTACTGTACATCACCAACCTCATCTTGACATATCGCCCAAATCCTCCACTCCACTCCTCCCAAGATCTTCTCTCTAGCTCCCTCATAACCTCCTCCCATGCTCACCTCCAGGACTTCTCCAGAGTTTTTCCTATCCTCTAGAACTCCCTACCCCAATCTACGTGGTTATCTTCTACCCTGTCCCCCCTTAGCAAATCCCTACAAACTCTATTTATGGAAGCCTTCCCTACCCTCACCTAAAAACTGTACGTCAACCTCCTCCATCATTATATCCCCCTCAGCTATTACTTTTTGTACAACATCCTTCTCCTTTTTAGATTGTAATCTTCAACAGTAGGGCCCTCCTAATCCTTCTGTATTGAACTGTACTGTTGCTGTACTGTCTCTATTTATATTGTAAAGTGCTGCACAAAATGTTGGAGCTATATAAATCCTATATTATAATAATAATAATAATAATAATAATAATAATAAAAAATAGGAATAGGATAGGTTTTTGAGATAAATTTAGTTTTGGCTATACATACATTTACTTTAATTATACAGTCTAACATCAGGTAACAAACAGTGGCTGTATATGCTGTACTTGCATGTGATGAAATTTTCATTTTGCAAAGAATACCAAATCACATGCAAGGGAAAAACATTTTTGCATGCCCATGATTGGATAATGGAAGGCAGCAAAACGTAATCTCATCCATTAAGCCCTGTAGAAAATTCCTTTGCAAAGTGCAACTTTCATTGTAAAGTGGATAGTCTATGTGTGTTCAGTAAATCAACACCCTTGATGAACTCTGAGGGCAATCTCATACTCCTGCCATCCCAATAGCTATAGACAGCACCTCACCTTTGAATAATGCCATGTGCGAGAAGTCCTAGGATTCTAATGGAACACATTTACATTTCTCCAAGATTACTGTTGCGTGCATGTTAAAACACCAGGGAAAGCCTGTACAGCTGTAAAACGATGTTCTTTGTACTACTATTTCCTCTAACAAGCTGGCCTCATTATGCTATTGGTTATCTATTAGAGTAGCTTGGTAAGTACAGAGCTATTATTATGTGAAGCTGGACACAAGGTCTAGTTTTCTGATAGAATGGGATGAGAACTACTTAATGAGTGCAGTAGAGGCTAGGAGTTGTTTAATACTGGAAATGGTACCTATTTTTTTTATTTTTTTTGCTGGTAACCGCCAGTAAAAACCTGAACACAAACATAAAAGACATTTAGATTTTAGCCAATTGAGGATTTTGAGCATAATAGATATGTCCTTAGGACATATCTCTTATGTCCAGCTGTTCTCTCCCTGACGCTATTACTAGCAGTTACCTTCTGTCAAATGAAAGCTGGTAAATGCTTTATACTATGCAGCAAAGACATCTGTCAAAATCAGACATTTGTAAAATCACACTTGTGGATAGTCTGCAAGTGTCATTCAGTAAATACAATGAATTAGCAGGAGAAGTTTTACAAAAACTGGAGCACACAGATTCAGCTGTGCATAAAGTCAGCTTCTAAGATTAATTGTCAAAGCTTAAGTTAGAAGCTGATTGACACCAGATTCTGCTTGCTCCAGTTCTAGTAAATCTCCCTCGTATTGTTTCATCGCATTTACTATTTCATTTATATATAGAGAAAAATTGTGACCTTTGGTCTGCATTTGACATCGCTTCAAGTTATTTTTTTTAATAAAATGTATTCTTATTTAACCCCTTATTATCTGTTGGTTAATAATAAACAGTCATTCTTAATGCCTTCCTCTCCTTCACTATTATTTTTCTGATTATTTTTTTATTTTGATTTTTTTTGGCCATTATGATTTATTTTTATATTTTCATTTAGTCTTTTTGTTACTTTTTTTTCAGTGTTGCATAATAAGAAAATGGGAAAAAAAATAATTTGCAAATCATTTTGCCAGTCTCATTTTAACCAGGGCAAATTATAGAATGAAATATATACCTTTTTATTTATAGTAAAACTACTTAAAAAATCCTCTGGTTAAGACAGAGTTTTCTAATTTTTTTCATATCATATTGTTTATAGATTTAATAGAATATGAAATGATTTTTTAAAAACATGCCAAAAGAAAGGCTAGTTTCCCCCTACCAAAAAAACATGTGCAATACTTTGTTGTTACCACCAAATAAGCAGGCCCATAGTGGAAATGTAGAAATTGTTCTAATCCATGAGGGTACAGTACACAGGTATGTGAGCTGAAGTTGTTAACTTTGAGAACCTGACATGTTCACTTTTCTTCATAAGATTACGAGTCTCCAGTGCTTCCAAGTAGACATTATACCAAATACCCACTTGCCTTCCAGAAGATTTACCCCCCTTCCTGACCAGGCCATATTTTGTGATATGGTGCTGTGTTAATTTAAGTGACAATTGCGTGGTTATGCAACACTGTACTTAAATAAAAAATATTTTTTTGCGATATAAACAAAAAAAGACTGACAATTTTGAACAAAACAAAAATATATTTTTGACTTTTTGCTATAAAACATATCCAATAAAAAAAATAAACTTTCTCTATAAATTTAGGCCAAGATGTATTTTTCTACATGTCTTTGCTGGAAACAAAACCCAATAAATGTATAATTTTGGTTTATGTGAAAGTTATAATGTCTACAATTGGCATCATATACACTGGAATTTTTATTTTATTTATTTATAATAGTAATCGGTGATCAGTGACTTATATTGGGACAGCAGTGGGCATTCTGACGGGGGGGGGGGGGGGGGACTGACTAACTGCCACTGACACCTCCAGTAACACTAATACAGTGATCAGTGCTAATAAAAAGCACTGACACTGTACTAATGAAACTGGGCAGGAAGGGGTTAACATCTGGGGAGATCAATGGGTTAACTGTGTGTTAAGGAGTGTTTTTATTGTGTACTATGTGTTGTTTTACTAAGGAGACCTGCTGCTTTCTATCTCTGTTGTGCAGAGAGATAGAAAGCAGCACATCCACGCTGACAAGATAGAGACCTGTGTTGTTTACACATAGATCTCTCCCCTCTCAGCTTTGCCGATGATCACTGATGACTGACATCCTCAGGAGCCAATAGCAGCGTGGGTAGGGTGGCACACGCACACGTGTCCCCCCTACCCAGAAATGCAAAATCACATATATTTGCATGATTATGCACAGCACAGCCGCCCTATAGCAGTACATCTGCTATAGGGTGGTGGGAAAGCTGTTAAAGAAGAAAAAAGTACCCAAGAGATGTTGGGACTAAAATTTTCGTTCATACAAGTTAGTGAGAAGAAATAAATCATTCAGAGAGCTCACTGGCTCAGGTTAGGCTACTTGCAGCAAACCTTGGGTCCTTAGCAGGTTACAAGAAAAAACATATACCAATAGATGGAGCACCAGAACAAATTATAAGAGTCCAGTTTGATTTATTGGTTTGCATTTCAGGGGCCAGAACACAGAAATCAATTGTACTTGTGTATGAAATATAAAACATAAATTAAATATATTTAGAATAGCCATGGAGTTAGTAATTATAGAGGCATAATATTTATATTAAAATTGAGGTGCAATCATGGGTGATCACCCTTACTGGTCAACCAGCAAGAGAGTAATACACAGTACTAATGTCATAGTATGCTGGAAGCCCATGTAAGAGAAAACATAATTATACATACCTACATACAGTACATACTGTGTATATTTATGTTTGTATATATGTACATACTGTGGCATTATCCACCAAGATACAAGTACAGTGTAAGTCTTCTGTAAAATATTTTGAAATACTTTGAAACATGACAAATACATATACTTGGAAATCTCTTTTACACAAAATTCATGAGAAAAACAGACCACCATGACTGTAAACTTTCCCTGTTGGTGATGCAAATACAATAAAATATGTTTATTCATTAATTGCATGTTATATGTTGATAAAATACACTCACTGGCCACTTTATTAGTTATACCTGTTCAGGTGCTTGGTGACACAAATTGCTAATAAGCCAATCACATTGCAGCAACTCAATGCATTTAGGCATCTAGACATGCTGAAGTTCAAACTGAGCATCAGAATAGGAAAGAAAGGAGATTTAAGTGACTTTGAACATGGCATGGTTGTTGGTGCCAGACGGGCTGGTCTAAGTATCTCAAAACTGCTGATCTTCTGGGATTTTCATGCACAACCATCTCCAGGATTTACAGAGAATGTCTTGAAAAAGAGAAAATATCCAGTGAGTGGCAATTGTGTGGACGAAATTGCCTTGTTGATGTCAGAGGTCAGAGGAGAGTGGGCAGACTGGTTCAAGATGATAGAAAGGCAACAGTAATGTAAATATGGACCAAAATCTCTGAGGAATGTTTCCAACACCTTGTTGAATCTATGCCATGAAGAATTAAGTCAGTTCTGAAGGCAAAAGGGGGTTTAAGGTGGCAAGGTGTACCAGTGAGTGGCCGGAGAGTGTATGTCTTTGCTAATGAATTTGGAGACTCTACACCTCGTTAGTTAGGCACATCTTGTGCAACAAAGCCTTCATAATGGCCAAACAGGTTATAATAGGCTGGGGACAGGTTAGTAAGATTTAAAGATGCCACAACTGCTGAACTGTGAACTTAATGATGGGACCATTGAGCTGACTTACTAAAGGAGGTGTGAATCTTCACTCAAAAATGCGTGATTTTTTACTTTAACATTACTGGGTATTCTCCGTGAACAAAAATTCCCTTTTCTACATTACTAGATGACTGAAATGGATATTCGCACATTTTGTTTAATGATGATTCTCAATTCCTTTAGAATAACAGCCTTGTTATTTTGCATATACAGTAGTTTTTACATCAATTTTGTCATCTGAACATGTAATTATGTATGATTTTCCATAAACCTTTTGGGAGGTATCACCCATGATGATAATTTTCAAAATGCGTTTCTGAACGGCATCCCAAATCCAATTTTCTGTTTTTCTTCTAAGTTCCAATTACTGCTTGTATAGTGTAAGAAGGTAAAGGTAGTACCAATATATGTTGCTGTTATAACATGTAAATGACTAGATTTAAATATCTACTGTATATATTTACTATGTCTCTTCTGCAATAAAATGCCCCTACCTGCCTGCTCACAGTCTTCTCCGGTGTTGTAAACTGAACTGCACATGCGCAGTTAGGCTTGTAGCACAGTGCTGGTGTCTGAGTACCGGCGGTGGAATTTTGGATAGGTGAGTATTCATCTTTTAGTTCTGCTTTAAACTAGATCAGTACCAATTGGTACCACTTGAGCACCAACAATTATATTTTGCACTTCCACTGTGGAACGCTATTCAGAGGAGCAGCAAGCGCTGCCATTCATATTCACAAGACCTTAGATTTTCCTCCTTCTGCTACATTAGTACAAAAGTCATATGGTAATGGAGCCTTTGTGTGCATTAAAGAGGTATTAAACCCAGAAACAAAAATGTAATATATTTGCAGTTTACTGATCCCTAAATGTGGTGCCTGAATTTGTTTCTCATTTTTAGGCTTTTTCTTCTCTATTTTCACCTTGTGATCCAGCCAGTAACATATTTCCTATCTTAGAATGGCTAAACTCCACTGGAGGTGCAACATTGACATCTGTAAACAGCAGCATAGTGTTTGACACACTAGCAGGTTTAAAGGGACTTGACTACCAAATTAAAGCTGAACTCTAGCTAACACTTTTTAAGTAGGTATAGTTTGTTTTTTTTCTTTTGATATAAAGGTTTTACATAAATGAATACAAGCTGATTACTGAAATCACCTTTGTCAGTATGAAATGGTTTGTTTTACCTACTTTTGCTGGGCAGATTGTTTTGACTTGCCCTAGAGAGGATTTATCCCCCTTCCTGACCAGGCCATTTTTTGCGATAAGGCGCTGCATTACTTTAACTGACAATTGCGCGGTCATGCAACGCTGCACCCAAATTAAATTTATGTCCTTTTTTTTCCCCCACAAATGGAGCTTTCTTTCGGTGGTATTTGATTGTCTCTGTGGTTTTTATTTTTTGCGCTATAAACAAAAAAATATAATTTTGAGAAAAAAACAATATTTTTGACTTCTTGCTATTAAACATGTCCAGTAAAAGATAATTTAAGAAATAAAATTTCCTCATAAATTTAGGCCAAAATTTATTCTGCTACGTCTTTGCTTAAAAAAATCCCAATAAGTGTAAATCAATTGGTTTGCGTGAAAGTTATAGCGTCTACAAATGGTGATGTATATACTGGAATTTTTTTTTCTTATTTTTTTTATACCAGTAATGGTGGCATTCAGCGACTTATAGCAGGACTGTGGCTGGCATTCTGACACTGGGGGTGGACTGACTAACTGTCACTGACATCCCCAGTGATCAGTGCTAATAAAAAGTACTGACACTGTACTAATGACACTGGGCAGGAAGGGGATAACATCTGGGGTGATCAAAGGGTTAACTGTGTGCTGTTTTACTGTGTGTTGTGTGTGTTTTACAGTGTAAGCAGATTGCTTTGTATTGCTCTGCTATGCAGAGCAATACAAAGCAGTGTGCTGGAGCTGATGGGGGAGAGATCTGTATCATTTACATACAGACCTCTCCCCCCTCAGTGATACTCGGCGATCGCCAATGGTGCCCCCTACCTGGAAATGCAAAATCACACGTGTGTGTGTGTGTGTGTGTGTGTGTGTGTGTGTGTGATTATGCTCAGCCGTGCCACCCTGTAGCAGTAAATCTGCTATAGGTCGGCAGGCAATCCAGTTAAAGTAAGCTGAATATTAACAGACTTGCTGGCCAGATCATCACTAGGTGAAAGTAATGATAAAGACGACATCTAAAGATTGGTGAGCTGCAATATATTATTTTTGTTTTTGAGTTTAATACCGCTTTAAAGCAAACTATCTGATTTTTAAATTGCCTTTGAAATACAGTGTAGTTAGTTTGCTGTGACAATCTCAGGTTTGCTGCCATTGGTGACAGTTAGCAGATAATAATCTTTTTTTTTTTTTTTTTTTTTTTTTTTTGTAATATGTTTTATTATGAAAGTTAAAGAGGGGAACCTGAAACATGTGCAATATTTAACACTGTTTTTGCTAAACGAATGCATCAACATCTGGCGCGATGGATGTAGTAGCAATTCTCAATGAATTCTCAAGGTGCTCCTCTGATATTTTGGTTCTAATTTTCTCCTTTGTGTGCGTCATCCTTGAAAATATTTGCTCATAAAACTGATGACATGAATAAGGTGTGTATGTGAAGAATGGGATGTTTTTCTTTGGAAAGATAAATCATAAAAAAGTCCAGTAAAGAGACACTGTCAATTTTTTCTTTGGCAGCTTGTGCTCGCTAGGTGTAAAATAATTTTTACAAAAAAATTCCAAACAAATCTACATTTTTAAGTAAGTTTATAATTTTTTTTATTGGGCCGCATTCATAGCCGTCTTGGGCTGCATGCTGTACACCCCATTGCAGTGCAATTCCTAGTATATGGATGTGCCTAGGCACTCATGTCCTCCATGTCTGGGTTGTAATCAGGTTGTTGGCCTCTTTACACTTGTACGTTCTGATCCTGATCTCTCTGGGGTTTCCCCTGACATACATGTGGACATGACTATATTTTGCCATCCTTTGCAATCTATGTGCAAGTTTCAATTGAGTTACATTCTTCACATGTACCTCATTTTATGTATTTATAACATGTATGGTATTTCTCTGTATGTACTTTAATGTATGCATCCTACTCTTAGCACTCTCATGCCTGGATGTTTGCCATGTCTTTCACTGATTTTACCACAGCGAATGGTATACCAGCTCCACCACACCTATCCAAGCACAACATTTCTCTCCATTGATGGTATAGGCTGCCATACACCTGTATGAGGAAAGAACAAACAGAGGGCGCACAGGCCTAGTGCATTACCATAAAAAATGTTTAATAAGAAATAAAGTAGGTGTTGTACTCACAAACGACAAAGTCAAGGCACGTCATAAAAGAACAGCTGGGTCAACACCGCACTGAGTAACAGTCAGCTCTGAGGAAGAGGCGAGTCCTCGAAACGCATCAGCCTATTGGATGTCTTCACTCCCCATTGCGGACTGTTACTCAGCGTGGTGTTGACCCAGCTGTTCTTTTATGATGTGCCTTGACTTTGTCGTTGTGAGTACAACGCCTACTTTATTTCTTATTAAACATTTTGTATGGTAATGCACTAGGCCTGGGCGCCCTCTGTTTGTTCTTTCCTCATTCAGTATATTTGGATTTCCCCGGTCTATTGAGGGCAGCAAGGTGTGCAGGTTCCAGGACATTCTTAATGTGGTTGTAGCCTGCATCGAGTCCATCCCCAAGCGCAGGATCATTTGTGTTTGCTGCCATATACCTGTACACTGGGCAGCCATATCAGTGTCCAGCTCCTTTTCTTAATGGTTGCTTTTATTTGGTTTCAACACCTACTGCTATCGGTCTAGGATCTTGTGCTGCTTCTCTAGTGGTGTTAGTCTCAGGGTTCTCATCTCTATTCCTCATCTGGTTCTGAGGTACAAAGTCTTGTTATGTACACTTGTGTGTAATCCTTAGTTTATGCACTGTCAATGTTTTGGTCCATATCTCTTCGATGGTGTTATTCTTGCTCTCCCACTTTACTCTATGGCACAAGCAGGAGGGGGTGGTGGTGGTTGTGCTACTTTTGGTTATTTTGTAATCTTCATTTGGGGCCCTTAGCCGTAATGTTGTCCTAGCATATTACTTTTTACATTTACTTACTACATTGCAAATGAATGGTGCTCAGTACCAGCCAGGTGTTTATCAGGTACACCGACAGCCATTTTGTTAGTGCTATAGGTATGATTTTGTTTTTCTACATTTTTTTTTTCTGCATTTTTGCATTAGCTTTTTTACGATTTTGTACTATTTTATACTATTGTGATGTGTCCCTTATGTAACCTTTCATTGACCTCAACCCAGTATGTGTCTTTTTACCTTTGTACTGTGTGATGTATTACCAGAATTACTTCATTAGGCTCACAAGAAACAGCTTCAGTAATTATCCAGCTGGTTACTACACCATACAGGGAGAAACTCTGAGTGATAATGCTAAAAGAACCAAAAAAAGGACTATGGTGTTCACCACTTAAAAACTATGGTATTAAAAATAATAAAAGTGTACTCACATTTAACACGAGGAAAAACCACTTTCATGAATCACTGACATAGGGCAGAGGATAACAAGACAAAATATTTTGCCAGTTGTGCATATACTGTATGTACCTCAGTGGGACTTTTAGTTCGACAGGCAAACTATTGTTACTTAAAGCATTGATGTATAGGTAGTGTTGGTAATAGACTCATTACAGAATTGATATATCTGAAATGCATGTTAGTGGAAGTCACAGGAGTATAATTACAGATATAATAACCTGCCTATTAAAAAATAAAATCTCTAGAGGAAAGACTACAGTGAAAGAGCCAAAAGGATAAATACATAAATCCAATTATAAAGAATGCCTGCTAACTGGAGATAAGTGTATGAGCAGACACTTTATTACTGTACTGTTCCTGGGTGATGCCAATGGGATTAGGGGTAGCACAATACAATGACCATTTGCACTAGGAGGGTATGCTAAAGAATAATGTACGCCCTCATGGAATGAACACAATCAGTCATTTTAGTAAATTGAGGCCTAATCAACTGGCCAGAAAAGGCTAAGAAAATTAATAACCTGAAATACCAAGATGCCATAGAAAGGGCCCAGGCCTGTCTTAGTGGTATTGAAGGATAAGCCTACCCTAAAGTGATATTTTAATTTTAGATGAGGTTTGACTATCTGCTGAACTGAAATTTTGGTGTATTTTGTGGCACAGGAGGAATAGGATTGCATTGTCAGTTTACAGGATGCTAGTGACTGAAGACCCTTTAAGTAACATGGCAATAACCCAAATATCTGACATTGCTTGTCCGTGAGGTCTGTTGGTTGCAGAGACCAATATTCCAGCTGGCTTTTGTGCAACATTTTCCTAAAGATTTTGTAGACACCACTGATGTAGGGGCTATTTTTTGATGTTGGGCATTTCTCTCTGTCACCATTAGCCCTGAATTTTACTGTGGGATAGAATGTGTACCACTATTAAACTCATATGTTACATATGTTTTGGTGCAGCATACTGCATGCGTAGCTATTATCACTAATATTAGCAATGGATCACATTGTCCCAACACTGGTAGCAACTGCAGGTAATTGGCCAGTTTGAGTTGGGAGGTAATCCCTCCTGTATATTAGCCTTGATATAAGTACTTTGCATATTGTTCACATAGGTGAGCCCCCCCCCCCCACTTACACATCTGCTATAGTCCACAAAGGAAAATGTTACTGTTTACGTTTCCTCTTTTATGGCTGCATTTGATGAGGCACCTCTGAAAAGGATTGAGTGTACATACACAGACAAATGTACTTTCAGCTCTTTTCCCTCCTCTGTCAGCCCCTGAACACCCCTGCACTTTTACAGAATAGAGTGGGGAAGGTGTAAATGTAATGACAGGAGACAGCAGTCTCAGAGATGTTTTGAGCACTCAATTTGACCCTTCTGTGATTAGACTGGGCCCTTGCTAGTGTTTATGCCCAATTTGTCCCCACAATGCTGTTTACAAACCTTTTGGGGACAGTTCTTTCTCTACTCTCACCCACAAGGTGGTATTTCTTGTAGCCATCACTTCTGTGTGGTGAGTGTCTGAACTGGCAGCCTTATCTTGCAAGAAGCCTTTTTTTGGTTTTGCAAAGGAACTGAGTGGTGTTGAGGCCCAGAACTTCCTTCTTTCCCAAGGTTCTACCTTTCACCTCAACATTGTTCTCCTGTCTTTTTATCTAGCTCCAGTTCACCAAAAGGAAAATTGCCTTTATTGTCTGTATGTTTTTCGGACTATGAGAGTCTCTCTCAGCCTTTGCTTCTTTTAAGAAGACTGATTTACTACTGTAACCCTAGATGGACCCCGTGAGGGGGCATCAGCTTCTTATTCCATCATCTCTCGGTGACCATCATCCAAGCTTATGGTCTTAAGGATCAGGTTGCACCTTTTCCTGTCAAGGTGCACTCTACTAGATCTGTGTGTGCTTCTTGGTTTTTCCAGCATCAAGCAAGTTCAAATAGGCAGATATGCTGGCCTCATCTGATACCAGCTTTAGGAATAAGGACCATCACATATCTTTTTTAGCTGCAGGTAATCACCCGTTTTCTGTTGTTTTTCTTTGGAGTGTTAGCCTTTGTTGCTATGTTGCCCACCCCTCTGTTGAACTGTTTGTTGACAGTCTAAGAATTCCTGTATTCCTTAATGAACAAGAAAGAAAGAAAATAGACTTTTGGTCTTACCCTAAAACCATTTTCTTGGAGTACATTACAGGATACAGGATGAAGTATTCTAGAATCAATTGGTTTTGCTGCCATCCATGAGAGATTGGCCACTGGGAAACAAAGCTTTAAGGACCACCCAGTAAAAGACTTTGTATTTCCAGCATGTTACAATTTTGTCAGCAAGCAATGGTGGGAGTGAATTAAAAAAACAGGGGGGGGGGGGGGGAGTAGTGTCCTGTAATGTACTTCCATAAAAGGATTTCACAGGAAAGAAAAAAATCCTATTTCCTTAATTGTATATTACAGGACAAAGTATTCTGGAACCAATGGGAAGTTCAAAAACAGTCCAACTTAGGGGTGGCCAACAGAACAAAGAAAAGGCTAACATGACCAAAAGAACAACCAATAGGTTAACAGAAGTAGCCGAACAGAACCCATACAGATGCCTGAAGAACCAGATGCTGAAAGGTCCAAGAATCATTGACTGATCTGGTAGAGTTTACCTTGCCAGGCAATGGGGAGATTTACCTTTTGAGGTCATAAGCATGAATTATTAGCTGCCAAATCCACCTAGTGATAGTAGAATAAGAAGTAGACTCACAACTATGGAGACCTTCAGGGAAGCAAAACAAAGAGTCATGCTGAGTTAAAAGAGCTGTAGCTGACAGATAAATTTAGCTCATACCACATTTAGATAATTGAGAGAAATTCCCTTAGAATGTGTATGAGCAAGACAGAGAAATTAAAGAACAACATCCTGAATAAAGTGAAAGAAAGAAACCCCTGCAGGAGGAAAAGAAGCTCTGGACTTCAACATACCTGTGTCTTTGTGTAGCACAAGAAAAAGTTCTCTACAGGTTAAGGTCTTTAACTTGGAAACTTGCCTCACAGAAGTGATGGCAATGGGAAAAGCAACCTTGCGAATAAGGAGAGAGAGAGGAATATTGCTGTTGGGTTCAAGGAGTAGCTTTAGAAGAACTGACATAACAAGCTGAGATTCCACATAGTCATGGGGGATTATACAGGGCAAACAATGTGCACAATGCCCTGTATGGAAGTCCTCATCAGAGAGAGGCACAAGGTCTCTGAATAAGAGCACCCAAGACTGAGACTAAACTCTTGATAGCACTCAAGGCCAAACATTGATCCAGACCACACTGAAGATAAGATTAAACTGATCCCACGGAGAACTTCATTGGATGGAATTTCCCTGTCTTGCACCGGGAAATGTGAGGCTCCTGAAAATGTGGGGATGAAGAAATTAGTAGCTTAAAAAAGAAAGATAACATTGTATTGTACAGGTATTTTCTGTACTTACTTAAAATGTTCTTCATCTGAAAAAGAAAAACAAATGCAGCCACCACATTTTAGGACTGGTAAGCTGCAATATATAGATTTTTTTGTTCTTGGGTATCGATATCCGTAGGTCATCAGTGTAGCTCAAGCCTTACTCTGCTGGCAGAAAGCTGATAGCAAATGACTTTTTAAATCTGTATTACCTGTTAATGTTCAGTATATACATTGGGTGCAGCACAAACCTCAGCTACTTCCTATTATCACAAAATGAAAATGAATTTCAGCAGTGATCAATACGAAATTCAATTTCAGGGTCATCATTTGGAAGCAACAAGCAGATAATGGAAATAAGCTACTTGAAAATCAGTGTGCTATATTTCCCTTTTCCTCTCAATACAAATGTAGTGTATAAATAGATAATGCAATTGAACCCCATTTATTGTGTTCATTCACACCTAAGCAATGTGCTGTCACTCATTGCTCAGAAAAACTAACTAACTAAGAAATAACCACAAGTTTTGGGCCCCAATAGAGTGCCTGAAAACCACATGTAACAAATGTTTTTGCACAATTTGCACCTAATAATTGTCCCTTCCTCCTACCAACTAGCTTTCCATTGGCTGAAAAAAAATGCTCAAGCATAAAAACAATGTGAATCCACGATAAAAATAACTGTATTAAAATCATTAAAATAAAAATTAGTAAGTATAAACATCTACACGATCATCTATAACATTATGACCATCCACCTAATATTGAGTAGGTCTCCCTTTTGCCACCAAAACAGCCCAATCTGTCGAGACATGGACTCCACTAAACCTCTGAATGTATGCTGTGGTATCTGACACTAAGTATGAGTAGCAGATCCTTTAAAGCCTGCCATACATGAGTCAAAATTTGGCCAGTTCAGCAGAGACTAGACGCTGGCTGTACATGATCGATCAACTTGTGTACAACCAGTGTGCTGAAAAATGTTCTCTCTATCAGCTCTACCAGCAGAGCTGATGAGTGAGTGTATTCTGTCGGCGGGGAAATCTCCCTGCTGTCAAAGGCTCAGAGGGATGGATTCCCCCATCCATATGGAGTGTTTAGATGGGTGAATCAAGCCATTTTCTTTCATTCAACCAGTAAGTTGAACAAAAGAAAGTTACTCTTGCATGGTCAGCTTAAGCCATTAGCAGATACTGTCAATTGCGAGGTGGGACCTCCAAGGATCGGACCTGTTTTTACAGCACATAACACAGACTGAGATCTTAAGAATTTGGAGGCCACTAAAGCCAATAAAGAGTCAACACCTTAAACCTGTTGTGTGCCTCAGACCACTCTTGATCCATTTTTTCAGTGTGGCAGGGCACTTTATCCTGTTAAAAGAGGCCACTGCCATCAGGGAATACAACCATATTACAGCCACCAAGACTGAATAAATCATGACTGTGAAGTGTTCTGATACCTTTCTATCAGAGCCATCATGAACTTTACAGCAATTTGAACTACAATAGCTCTTCTATTGGATCAAACTACAGAGGCCAGCCTTCACTCCCCATATGCATCAGTGAGCCTTGGCTGCCCATGACCCTGTCACTGGTTCACCAGTTTTCCTATCTTGGACCACCTTTTGTAGGTCCTGATCACTGCAGAGCACATCCCACAAGAGGTACAGTTCTGGAAGTGCTCTGACCCAGTCAACTAGCTCAAATCCTTATACTTGCTCATTTTTCTGCTTTCAACACATCGACTTCAGGGACAATATGTTCACTTACTGCCTAATATATCCCACCCACTTTCAGATGTCATTGTAATGAGAAGCACAATGTTATTTACTATACCTGGCAGTAGTCATAAAGTTACTGTATATCTGACCAGTGTAAGCATTGCATGTATAGCCTAAAACTTTCTTTTGTGTTTTGGAATCTGTCAGGTTTTTTTTTTTTTTTTGCTATCTGTGACCCCCTTGGAGAGATATTCCTCCAAAGCTTGTAGCACAAATACAAGAGCAAGTGAGAAGAGATCTCTACAAAGTGAAATAAGTTCCCTACTTAGACAGTTCTCACTAGAATAAGTGTCACCATTGGAGGGTTTTCCCTCCCCTATTGCTGTGGTGAGAATGCTACCATTTTAGATTTCCCATCACATTATGTCTCGGTGACAGTGGTTACCAGGACAAATAGAGAGGGTGGATCAGCCTAGTGGGGACACAGACAGAAATACTTAATCCAGCTATACATGGATCGATATTCGACCAGTTCAGCAGGGATAAGCCGAATTTCAATCCATGTATGAGCAGGCTGGTGGTACACAAGTCAATCTAAGGATGAAGCAGAAGTCTCCCTGCTGTCAAAATACAACAGCACAATGGGTAGGATTCCCCTATCCACATTGAATGTGTAGATGGGGGAATGGAGTTATATTCAACCCAGTGGGTTGAATGAAAAAAAAAAAAATTAATCATGGCCACCCTAACTTGACAGAGGTCTGTCTGTAAACCTCTCTGATCTCTGGACTTTCAGCTCTCCTCCCTCCTGTATAATTCTGGATTATTGTGCACCCCTGCTACATTAGACAATGGAGTGAGGAAGGAGGAAATGTAATGGCTGGAGACAGCAGTCTGAGATACTATGACCCTTTCAGTTTGCACCCCCCGTGATTAAACTGTTCCTTGCCAGTGTTTAAGCCCAGTTGGTCCCTGCAGAGCTGGTTACAAACCCATTATAGATATTTCTTTCTCTACTTTCACCCACAAGGTGGTATTTCTTGTAGCCTCTCACCCACCATACATCTTCATAGACACTTAATAGGTGTGCCTACACTGATATTAAAGTGGGAGGAATGGCTAATATAACCCAGGTTTAAAATGTTGCCTCCCCCTGCAATGCCAATTAAAAATACTGTTTTTTTAAATTGATTGTAAGGGATTTTTTAAAAAATAACAAACATGGTATACTTACTTGTTCTGTGCAATGTAAATGCACAGAGCGTCCCCGATCCTCCTATTCTGGGGCCCCCAGTCGGCACTTGTGCCTCCTCCTTTTCTTGGAGTGTCACCATAGGAAGCCACTTCCTATCGTGATACACCTGCCGCTTGATCCCGAGCCACTCTGCCTGCATCAAAACACACAGATAATGTGGCTTTGCCCTGCCCCCTCATCACAGGATTTGACTAACAGCTGCAGAAGCCAAAAGTCACTGCAGATGGGCACAGCACTGGATCAATTGAGAAGACAAGCAAATATAAGGTTGTGTATGGGGGTTGGGCTTATGGGGCAATACTGATACCAAAATATTTTTTACTGTAATGCAGGGACACAGAAAGCTAGAGTATAATGATCAATTGACTACAATGAAGGAGATTACAATAAAGAGGTATTTGACTTGCTTGTAAATTCCTTGCACTTTGATGTTATGGAGGGTGGGGAACTGTTGACTTCTGATGGTGGGGGAGCCTCTTGATATCTGATGTAAGGGGGGGTGCTTTGGATATCTGCTTATAGTTATTATAAGACTAATATAGTTCTATGCTAGTTGAAAAGGAGGGTGGCACACCTGTAGTATCATCCAAAAGAAACTTTATTCGAAGCTGCGTGCTATAGGGGCACCCAACAGAAAGGAGGAGCCAGGAGCGCCGGCCGGAGAGACCCGAGAAAAGGCGAACCAGGGCTGCTCTGTGCAAAACCACTACACAGAGCATGTAAAAAAATTAACCTTTTAGTATCGCTTTAGGGGTCATAGTTACATAGTTAGTCTGGTTGAAAAAAGTCTATAGTTCAACCATAAAAAAAAAGAACAAAAAAAGTTATAATCCTATACCCACAGTTTATCCAGAGGAAGGCAAACAAAACCCCAGCAAAGCAACATATGCTCCTGCAGGGGAAAAAATTCCTTCCTGATCCCCGAGAGACAATCAGATATTCCCTGGATCAACTTTTATCTATAAATGTTAGTATCCAGTTATATTCTGCGTATCTAAGAAATAATCCAGGCCTTTTTTTTAAAGCAATCCATTGAGCTGGCCAGAACCAACTCTTGAGGGAGTCTATTCC